>NC_138746.1:37225935-37260935 GCF_965113295.1 Leuciscus leuciscus
AAAGTCATGGAAATTTGTTTTTCAAAATATCTGTGTACTTGAATTTGTTTAATTAATAAAATTGGGGAAACAAATTGCAATACTTTTTTCGTTTTACTGTGCGTTCACACCGGACGCGAATAGCGCGTCAAATTCGCGCCTGACGTGTCTAGAAATTTACGCGCGTCAGAGGCGAAATGACGCGTTTCCATTAACTAAAAGCGCTGAAACGGACATGAAAGGGGACCCATTTCTTTTGGCCCATCTAGTTTTAGTCGCTGTCCTCAGTGCCGCAGAAAAGCGCTGAAACGGACATGAAGGGGAACTCATTCAGCGCTTTTGTGTGGCTCTTGTGTTGCTGTCATCAGCTCAGTGCTTCAAATTTAAATAAGCTGCTTTGCATTTTCATATAGCTTCGTATGTGCCTTTCCATTACAGATTTGAGCAAAACTTTTTTTTTCTTCTAAATATCGATAAATAACTATTGCAAAAGGATGGCGTTTCCATTAACCGACTAAAACTTTTTTTTTTTTTTTTTTGATCAGTCATTCCAAAAATCATGGCAACGGAGGACGTTAGTAGGTTTATATCTCACCCACCGCCCTACAAATTATTATTATTAATGTCTTATCCAAGTATTAATGTCAGGGAAAGACCCTTATGCGAACGGCACATAGGCTATATGCTAAGTTTCTTCATGTTTCTCCCTTGATTGTGGAATTTCTTTGAGAGTAGGCTATCCCTGTATTGTTTCTTTTATGAATTTAATAAGGAACCCTGGCTTTCATGTATTCTTTCTGTCCAAAAGGTCCGTGTTCTTTTGTGTTCACTCGTTTTTCCTTTAACCCCCAAATGAAAAACGAAAAATGAAGGGTTGTTGTAAGTAGGCTATTTTTAAAACGCAAAGTTGAACGCCAACATTTAAATTTGAACTGTAGGCTACACCAAATGCTGTGCGAAAAAGAAAAAAATATCGACAAATTTTCTGATTTTTGTTGATGACTTTTTGCCTCTTTGTTAAACATTTAAAATATATATGATTTTTTTCTTTTAAAAAATGTATTTGGTCTTTTATTTTCCGTGTTCACATTTATGAGGAAAAAACAATGTTACGTGACCGTTGAGTCCTCTGAGAGCGGCACTAAAAGACTTTAAAACTTACACAGAGACCTCAAACAGAAAGCACAAAGCCTTCCTAAACGAATTTCGTTTTGTATTAATTGTATCTTGATTTTAAAATGTTTCATTAACCAATTGCTTAATAGCCTAAATAAAAAGTAAATAGCAGAAAATAGATAATCACGACACAGAGGCGCCGGAGTGAACTGGATCATCCATGAACCGAAACTCAGCGTAAAAGGTAGCCTACTCGCCTCACAGACCTAAACAAAACTGAAATAGGCCTATATCTATTATCTACAGAAATATCTACTTTTAAACAGAACAATTCAAAACAAAATAAAACGATGTAGCCTAATCCGTATGAAATGTGCATTTCTCTCCGGCGTGTTCACTACTAAGAAGATCGCGAGTCAGTCAACTTCGTCTTTGCAGTCCACACAGAAAATACTTGTTTATTAATAAACAATTAAAATTGAGAGAGAGAGAGAATATAAGATTAGTTTGACTAATTTTGAGGACTTCTAATGATCTGTTAACAATCTCGTTTTTTTATTTTTTATTTTTTTTTATGGCGTTTATCGCATTTTGGAAAAGAGCTCTTCAAGCACATTTAGATTTTTCATCCGCTACTAACGTTACCCGCCCACAAGGAGTTAATTAACATGTATACACAGATGTTTTATGGAAAACTATGTCATGAATATTTACCTTTAAGTCATGGAAAAGTCTTGGAAAAGTCATGGAAATTTAATGGTAAAAATGTGTACGAACCCTGTTCAGTGATTTTCAGAATCCACATATGGAGGTTGTTCAGATGAGTGGTGTAAGCGTGCTGACAGCTGTGTGTGTGTGTGTGTGTGTGTGTGTGTGTGCGTGCAGGACGTGCTGCTGATTAACGTAGTCATCAAGCAGATGATCTGTGACTCGGACCCTGAGCTGGGCGGTGCTGTGCAGCTGATGGGGCTCCTGAGGACCCTCATCGACCCCGAGAACATGCTCGCCCCGGCCAGCGTGAGTAACACACACACACACACACACACCCCGAGAACATGCTCGCCCCGGCCAGCGTGAGTAACACACACACACACACACACACACCCCGAGAACATGCTCGTCCCGGCCAGCGTGAGTAACACACACACACACACACCCCGAGAACATGCTCGTCCCGGCCAGCGTGAGTAACACACACACACACACACACACACACCCCGAGAACATGCTCGCCCCGGCCAGCATGAGTAACACACACACACACACACCCCGAGAACATGCTCGCCCCGGCCAGCGTGAGTAACACACACACACACCCCGAGAACATGCTCGTCCCGGCCAGCGTGAGTAACACACAGACACACACACACACACACCCCGAGAACATGCTCGCCCCGGCCAGCGTGAGTAACACACACACACACACACACACACACACACACACACACCCCAAGAACATGCTCGCCCCGGCCAGCGTGAGTAACACACACACACAGACACACACACACACACACACACACACACACCCCCCAAGAACATGCTCGCCCCGGCCAGCGTGAGTAACACACACACACAGACACACACACCCCGAGAACATGCTCGCCCCGGCCAGCGTGAGTAACACACACACACACCCCGAGAACATGCTCGTCCCGGCCAGCGTGAGTAACACACAGACACACACACACACACACCCCGAGAACATGCTCGCCCCGGCCAGCGTGAGTAACACACACACACACACACACACACACACACACACACCCCCCAAGAACATGCTCGCCCCGGCCAGCGTGAGTAACACACACACACACACACACACACACACACACACACACACCCCCCAAGAACATGCTCGCCCCGGCCAGCGTGAGTAACACACACACACAGACACACACACACACACCCCGAGAACATGCTCGCCCCGGCCAGCGTGAGTAACACACACACACACACACACCCCGAGAACATGCTCGCCCCGGCCAGCGTGAGTAACACACACACACACACACACCCCGAGAACATGCTCGTCCCGGCCAGCGTGAGTAACACACACACACACACACCCCGAGAACATGCTCGCCCCGGCCAGCGTGAGTAACACACACACACACACACACCCCGAGAACATGCTCGCCCCGGCCAGCGTGAGTAACACACACACACACACACACCCCGAGAACATGCTCGCCCCGGCCAGCGTGAGTAACACACACACACACACACACCCCGAGAACATGCTCGTCCCGGCCAGCGTGAGTAACACACAGACACACACACACACACCCCGAGAACATGCTCGCCCCGGCCAGCGTGAGTAACAAACACACACACACACACACACACAGGCTGAGAAACTGCTGACATGGTCTGATCTGGGGAAAGCTTGAGTCTGATTGGCTGAGAATCTGAGGACTGTCATTTGCTGTTTTAAAACGTTCATAAAAGATATGTTGCATGAAAAGTCAAGACTTTTGTCAGTGTTTCTTGTGAGACTCCAGAAACCAGTGAAGGTGACTCCATAATAATTGAATGGCTAAAACGTGTGTGTGTGTACAGAAAGCGGAGAAGAGCGAGTTCCTGAGCTTCTTCTACAAGTACTGCATGCATGTGCTGACGGCTCCTCTGCTGGCCAACACCTCTGAAGAGGACCACGGTGAGACACTGACCTCAGAGCTGCAGGAGCTGAGCCGATGTCACTCCTCGCACTGACACGTGTGTGTGTGTGTGTGTGTTTCTCCACAGATCTGACTGAGGGATCGGCGAGAGTCAACCCCGTGTGTCCAGGTACACATCACGCCACGCCACACACATGCGTCACGTGTCAAGTTTAACGTTACGCCACACACACGTCACGTGTCAAACCTAACGTTACACCACACACACGCGTCACGCCACACACGTGCCCCGCCCCACACACACACACGTCACGTGTCAAGCCTAACGTTACACCACACACACGCGTCACGTGTCAAGCTTAACGTTACGCCACACACACGCGTCACGCCACACACGCGCCCCGCCCCACAGACACACACACAGGTCACGTGTCAAGCCTAACGTTACACCACACACACACACACGTCACGTGTCAAGCTTAACGTTACGCCACACACACATAACGTGACACACGCACGAAACGTGTCAAGCCTAACGTTACGTCACACACGACACGCGTCACGTCACACACACACGAAACGTGTCAAGCCTAACGTTACGTCACACACGCGTCACACCACACACACACGTCACGTGTCAAGCCTAACGTAACACGTGTCACGCCACACACGCCACACACGTCACACCACACACACACACACACACACGTGTCACGTGTCAAGCCTAACGTTACGTCACACACGCTTCACACCACACACACACACACACACACACACACACACACACACACACACGTCACGTGTCAAGCCTAACGCTACGTCACACACACGCGTCATGCCACACACACACACACACACACACACACACACACACACACGTCACGTGTCAAGCCTAACGTTACGTCACACACGCGTCACACCACACACACACACGTCACGTGTCAGGCCTAACATTACGTCACACACACGCGTCATGCCACACACACACACACACACACACACACACACACACACACACACACACACACACACACACGTCACGTGTCAAGCCTAACATTACGTCACACACGCGTCACACCACACACACACACACACACACACGTCACGTGTCAAGCCTAACGTCACGCCACACACACATAAGGCGTTCCGGTTGGGTCTTTAATGCAACTTTGCAACATGCACTCGTCTCAATCAACGTCTCAATCAACGTCGTCTTTTTTTTTTATTCTGCTATTTATTCCATTCAATTTAAGACGCTGATGTCACAACGTTTAATTACACGTTAAACATTTTCCTCTCATAGAAAACCATTATAAGAACGCTTAATGCAGATTAGAAAGTCCCCTTATGTCGAAATAACAAGATATTATGTTGAAAATAATGACTTTTAAATAACAAGATAAGGTTTGTTATGTTTTCTTCTTCACCATGCGGATCAGGGCTTCCCCAGAATACAGCCTGAGTATAATTGCTTCCAGAAATGATTGTTGGGGGTGCTATCGGGGTGCTTTGGTCTTCTTGGGGGTGCTGAAGCTCCTGCTAGCCCCTCCCTAGTGCCGCCCATGTTCCTGACTAAATAAATATATAAATAGGCTAATTAAATGTGCGTGGAGATAAATAATGAAATAAATCAAAAAAAATTTGAGGGAAACAAAATATGTTAAAGGCAATGCTATACTGAAAGGATTTCTGGAAAGAAGAAGCTTGGCGTTATTTCTCTGCTTACAACAAACTTGTTATTTTTGAAATAAAGATGTTCTGTTTTTGATTTGGGACTCGAGAAGGACGACAGATTAAAACTTCTACCTCTATGTGGCCAGTTTCATCTCCATAAATGTAAAGTCACAGATTCTAAGCCCAATTTTAGGCTTTTCTGTGTTGATTTAAAGTTATTCTATGACTCTCTTTGTTAATCAGCTAACAAGACACCCGCTAAAACTGCTGTTGTTAAAGAAAAGATTATGGTTTCATTATTAAGTGACCTCCTGATTTCCTGAAGATGACAAAAAATATTTTTTTGTTTTCATGTTATTTATTTTTATTTATTTTTAATCATGTATTGTATGTTTAATTTCTATCGCTTTAAATGTTTTATGAATTATTTTTTAGTAGACTATCTCTTACTGTATCTTGTTTGAAAATGTAGCCTACTTTATTGCTCTGCTCTACCTCGAGTTCCTTATCCTATTTTTTTGTGTGTGTGTGTGATACATGTGTCCCCTGTGATCTTTGTTCAATTTAATAATAATAATAATAAATTGGCAGACGTAACGTTCATTGAGACGAGTGCATGTTGCAAAGTCATATAAAAGAGCCGATCAGAACGCCATACACACACACACGTCACATGTGTCAAGCCTAACGTTACGCCACACACGGGTCACGCCACACGCACTTCACATCACACACACGTCACTCCACGCGCATGTGCTCTGCTGAGTGTATGTGTGTGTGCCTCAGATAACTTCCAGACGGCGCAGCTGCTGGCTCTGATCCTGGAGCTGCTGACCTTCTGCGTGGAGCATCACACGTACCACATCAAGAACTACATCATGACTAAAGACCTGCTGCGGAGAGTGCTGACGCTCATGAACTCCAAACACACCTTCCTGGCGCTGTGTGAGTATCACTCACGTCATCATGATGGTCATCGCTCATGTGCTCTACACGAGCCTCTCTACACGAGCGTATGCCACAGACGACCTGTGTTTAAAGAGGACCTGACATGCATCCACTATCAGTCTTGATGTTGTTCTCAGGCTCTACTAGAACAGGTTTTCCTGCTTGAATGTTGATTATTTTCCTCATATTCTCCATTGGTGCAGCTCCTCTCTTCCCAGTCTGTCAGTAACGCTCTGTTTACTTCCTGTCTCTATGAAGCCCCTCCTTCTGAAAAGCACACTGTGCTCTGATTGGTCGGCTGGAGCAGTGTGTTGTGATTGGTCGAGCGCTTCGAGTGTGTTTGGGAAAGTCCCGCCCCTTACCATAACCGCCAGTTTAACACTTCTAACTAACTCGACCAGGCCCCGCCCCTTTATTCTGCATATTATTTATTTAAATGAGTAATATTATGACGTTTTTGTTCCTGGAAGAAACTCAAGACTACTGGAGGCGTTTCAGGAGTTCAGAAACACTGACACTCTTTTTCATGCTCAAACAGCAACATTACACACTAAAGACAGATGAACATGGAGAAAAGCAGAATTGGTGCTGTTTAATATTCAGTCCAGTGCAGCAACACTGCTCATCCCACTCACACACACATTCACGCAGGTTATTGTTCTGTTTTATCCCTTTTTTGTTATTGCTCATAATGTATAGTTTAGCCTACATTTATATTTTTTCACAGCTCTCAGTGTGATGTTTGTTTGGAGAAGAATATTAGGCAGCATGTGAAATAAGATTTTTGTCAATGAAATGCAGAGCAAACTGTTGGAATCAGACTTTAGTGAGGCTTGACTGAGTGTGTGTGTTGAGCAGGTGCCCTGCGCTTCCTGAGGAGGATCATCGGACTGAAGGATGAGTACTACAACCGCTACATCATGAAGGGAAACCTGTTTGAGCCGGTCATCAACGCCCTGCTGGACAACGGCACCAGATATAACCTGCTGAACTCTGCCGTCGTGGAGCTCTTCGAGTTCATCAGAGTCGTGAGTAGGGCTGGGGATCCTGAGACACTTTCTGTTCCCGTTCAGTAAAATCATTAAACTACTGATAAAAGTATAGTGCTGAGGAATAGGGTATCGTTGGAATTTTAAAGATTACGATTCTGCTTATCGATTCCAAATTAAAATTCCAGTATGGTAAAAATAAACCTTAGATATCATTCACATTTAGTCTTATAGCAAAACATGTAATTGTATCTGAATATCATGAGCAAAAATCAACAGGCTAAAGAACACTTACACAAGGAACGTTTGCCTGTGGTCTAAAAACACCATAGAAGAACTACTAGCTCGACTAATATAAACTTCAAGCATTATTAAAGACAAATAAACACTCAGTAATTAAACAAGAACAAAAAAAATGCATCAATCGCAACAAATAGATACAACTGAACAAAGATACGATTGAAATAAACAGTGTTTTATGATTTTCTGGTTCAGAAACTGTAATCAAATGTAAAATAACACTGCACTCTATAAAATAATATACATTACAAATAGAGTAACAAAAGTGATTCAGTCAGGAACGAGTTGAATTTGTTATTTAATTAGTGTTATTATAGAGACGACAGCCTACTGTCACTTTAAGAGCTGCACGGATCCATTCAAGCGCGAGACACTGTTCCTCACATTAAAATCTCTTTCTGTCCGTGCTTTGAATGATACAGAATACAGCACACGAGTCGTCTCACGCTTGAATGGTTTAAATCACATTAAAACATGCACACAGGAATCGATAAGTGGAACCGAAATGCATGTTTCTTATCGATTCACTGGTTCTTGTAAATTTGGCACCGGTTCTGGATACCCATCGCTAGTAGAGATCAGGCCATCTTCTGGCGTCTGACCGCTGTGTTTGATCATCAGGAGGACATCAGGTCCCTCATCGCACACATCGTGGATAACTTCTACCCGGCGCTGGAGTCCATCGAGTATGTGCAGACCTTCAAGGGCCTGAAGGGCCGATACGAGCAGGAGAAGGAGCGACAGAGCCGAGGCCTGAGCAGGTGTGTGAGCGACCCTACACACACACACACACACACTCTCTCTTCGGCTGTCCATCATCATCCGATGATGACGTCCACGCCTTGTATGGTGAGATCTTTGATGGCTGAACAGTCCTATCCTGGACCCACAAGCTCTATTGCAGTAGGGCATATATAACAGCTGCCACTCAGTCCCATTTGATAGCGACCAAATACCCTGTGCTGCTGCTGTGCAGGATTCTGATTAGGAGCTCTGTCTATTTGTACCTGGTCCAATTGGGTTAGGGTTAGGCGCCTAGGGTTAGGCGTGCAGAGGGAGTGAGTAACAGGCAGAGATGGTAACAGGCAGAGATGGTAACAGGCAGAGATGGTAACAGGCAGAGATGGTAACAGGCAGAGATGGTAACAGGCAGAGAGAGTAACAGGCGCGGAGAGAGTAACGTGCGGAGAGTGACAGGCGGAGAGAGCGACAGGCGGAGAGAGCGACAGGCGGAGAGAGCGACAGGCGGAGAGAGCGACAGGCGGAGAGAGCGACAGGCGGAGAGAGCGACAGGCGGAGAGAGCGACAGGCGGAGAGAGCGACAGGCGGAGAGTAACAAGCGGAGAGTAACAGGCGGAGAGAGCAACAAGCGGAGAGTAACAGGCGGAGAGAGCAACAGGCGGAGAGAGCAACAGGCGGAGAGTAACAGGCGGAGAGTAACAGGCGGAGAGAGCAACAAGCGGAGAGAGTAAAAGGTGGAGAGTAACAGGCGGAGAGAGTAACAAGTGGAGAGTAACAGGCGGGGAGAGTAACAGGCGGAGAGAGTAACAGGCGGGGAGAGTAACAGGCGGAGAGAGTAACAAGTGGAGAGTAACAGGCGGAGAGAGTAACAGGCGGGGAGAGTAACAGGCGGGGAGAGTAACAGGCGGGGAGAGTAACAGGCGGAGAGAGTAACAAGTGGAGAGTAACAGGCGGAGAGAGTAACAGGCGGAGAGAGTAACAGGCGGGGAGAGTAACAGGCGGAGAGAGTAACAAGTGGAGAGTAACAGGCGGAGAGAGCAACAGGCGGCGAGAGCAACAGGCGGCGAGAGCAACAGGCGGAGAGAGCAACAGGCGGAGAGAGCAACAAGTGGAGAGTAACAGGCGGGGAGAGTAACAGGCGGAGAGAGCAACAAATGGAGAGTAACAGGCGGAGAGAGCAACAAATGGAGAGTAACAGGCGGAGAGAGCAACAAGTGGAGAGTAACAGGCGGGGAGAGTAACAGGCGGGGAGAGTAACAGGCGGAGAGAGTAACAGGCGGAGAGAGTAACAGGCGGAGAGAGTAACAGGCGGAGAGAGTAACAGGCGGAGAGAGTAACAGGCGGAGAGAGTAACAAGTGGAGAGTAACAGGCGGAGAGAGTAACAGGCGGAGAGAGTAACAGGCGGGGAGAGTAACAGGCGGAGAGAGTAACAAGTGGAGAGTAACAGGTGGAGAGAGCAACAGGCGGAGAGAGCAACAGGCGGAGAGAGCAACAGGCGGGGAGAGCAACAGGCGGGGAGAGCAACAGGCGGGGAGAGCAACAGGCGGGGAGAGCAACAGGCGGCGGAGAGAGTAACAAGTGGAGAGTAACAGGTGGAGAGAGCAACAGGCGGAGAGAGCAACAGGCGGGGAGAGCAACAGGCGGGGAGAGCAACAGGCGGGGAGAGCAACAGGCGGGGAGAGCAACAGGCGGGGAGAGTAACAGGCGGAGAGCGGGGAGAGTAACAGGCGGAGAGAGCAACAAGTGGAGGGTAACAGGCGGAGAGAGCAACAAGTGGAGAGTAACAGGCGGAGAGAGCAACAAGTGGAGAGTAACAGGCGGGGAGAGCAACAGGCGGAGAGTAACAGGCGGAGAGAGCAACAAGTGGAGAGTAACAGGCGGAGAGAGCAACAAGTGGAGAGTAACAGGCGGAGAGTGCAACAAGTGGAGAGTAACAGGCGGAGAGAGCAACAAGTGGAGAGTAACAGGCAGAGAGAGTAACAGGTGGAGAGAGTAACAGGCAGAGTAACAAGTGGAGAGTAACAGGCGGAGAGAGTAAAAGGCGGAGAGATCAACAAGTGGAGAGTAACAGGCGGAGAGAGTAACAAGTGGAGAGTAACAGGCGGAGAGAGAGTAACAGGCGGAGAGAGTAACAGGCGGAGAGAGTAAAAGGTGGAGAGTAACAGGCAGAGTAACAAGTGGAGAGTAACAGGCGGAGAGAGTAAAAGGCGGAGAGATCAACAAGTGGAGAGTAACAGGCGGAGAGAGTAACAAGTGGAGAGTAACAGGCGGAGAGAGAGTAACAGGCGGGGAGAGTAACAGGCGGAGAGAGTAACAGGCGGAGAGAGCAACAGGCGGAGAGAGCAACAGGCGGCGAGAGCAACAAGTGGAGAGTAACAGGCGGGGAGAGTAACAGGCGGAGAGAGCAACAGGCGGAGAGAGCAACAGGCGGGGAGAGCAACAGGCGGAGAGAGTAACAGGCGGGGAGAGTAACAGGCGGGGAGAGTAACAGGCGGGGAGAGTAACAAGTGGAGAGTAACAGGCGGGGAGAGTAACAAGTGGAGAGTAACAGGCGGAGAGAGTAACAGGCGGAGAGCGGGGAGAGTAACAGGCGGAGAGAGCAACAGGCGGCGAGAGCAACAGGTGGAGAGCGGGGAGAGTAACAGGCGGAGAGCGGGGAGAGTAACAGGCGGAGAGAGCAACAGGCGGCGAGAGCAACAAGTGGAGAGCAACAGGCGGAGAGAGCAACAGGCGGCGAGAGCAACAAGTGGAGAGCAACAGGCGGAGAGAGCAACAGGCGGAGAGAGCAACAGGCGGAGAGAGCAACAAGTGGAGAGTAACAGGCGGAGAGAGTAACAGGCGGAGAGAGTAACAGGCGGAGAGAGTAACAGGCGGAGAGAGTAACAGGCGGAGAGAGTAACAGGCGGAGAGCGGGGAGAGTAACAGGCGGAGAGAGTAACAGGCGGAGAGAGTAACAGGCGGAGAGAGTAACAAGTGGAGAGTAACAGGCGGGGAGAGTAACAGGCGGAGAGAGTAACAAGTGGAGAGTAACAGGCGGAGAGAGTAACAAGTGGAGAGTAACAGGCGGGGAGAGTAACAGGCGGAGAGAGTAACAAGTGGAGAGTAACAGGCGGAGAGAGTAACAGGCAGAGAGAGTAACAAGTGGAGAGTAACAGGCGGAGAGAGTAACAAGTGGAGAGTAACAGGCGGAGAGAGTAACAAGTGGAGAGTAACAGGCAGAGAGAGTAACAAGTGGAGAGAGTAACAGGCGGAGAGAGTAACAAGTGGAGAGTAACAGGCGGAGAGAGTAAAAGGTGGAGAGAGTAACAAGTGGAGAGTAACATGCAAAGAGATAAACAGGCGGATATACATACACACACACACACACACACACATTAACACAGCATGCTCTTTTCACAGGTACCGTAGAGACGCGCGCTCCTTCGAGGAGGACGAGGACATGTGGCTGAACGAGGAGGAGGAAGAGGAGGACGTGTCCGACACCGGCTTCGACAAGAGTAAGAGCGACTACGGCAAGTTCATGGAGAGTGAGAAAGGTATTCCTGATTTCAGAATCAGTGATTTCCAGGTCTGGATATGCATGGAAAACACAAACATTATGTGTGTTCCCTCTGGTTTCAGCTAAAGAGAGTCAGGATAAAGAGAACCAGCCGAAGCGCTCGACCTCAGGCAGCTTTAAGTTCACCTTCGCTCATTCAGCGGCGGCTAACGCTAGCAACGGCTCCAAGCCTCCGCCCTCCTCTTCCTCCAGCGGTTCTAGGCCTGCAGCGCCTCCTGCTGGTCACATGCCACGGGTGCGTACACACACACGCTTCAAAATGACTAACAATTGCATGTATAACCCTTTTAATTCAGGTCAAAATATCTTACATCGGGTGTCTTTGTCGACCTCTTGTGGAAATAAAATAATAATAATAATATAAGATGATATTTCATGACTCTAGATGTCCTTATAGCTCTATATGGAGTGAGCTGTAAATGAGCTGTTCCGCTGGGTCCTAAAGTCAGACATTATAAAATAATTTTTTGGTAAAGTTTTAGCATTTTTAGTTCGAATTTTGAGCATTTTTAGGTTTTTCTGTGTGAACTGAAGCATTCCATTCATTCCTAAGGGGGTCAAACTGACTCGCGGGGGAACGATTTGTTACTTTGTAAAATTGTAACCACAAAACTCCTCGAATCCATAATTTTTGTTTCGTGTGTGTTCGTGGTTGAGGTGCGACAGAAGTCCTCGGGTCTAGGACCCCTCTGATTGAACACTATTTTTTAAAAAAAGAAGAGTTTTGGGTTAAAATAAAATGAAATAAGGTTTATGAAAAAAAGGGAAAAAATGTAGTATAATTTTAGGGCTTTGTGTCATTTTGACCTGCAATGGAAAGATGTGTTTTATTATGTGTGTGTAAAACAAGCAGAAACTCTGAGCAAGTACTTACATTTACATTTACATTTATTCATTTAGCTGACGCTTTTATACAAAGCGACTTACAATTGCTATATATGTCAGAGGTCGCACGCCTCTGGAGCAACTAGGGGTTAAGTGTCTTGCTCAGGGACACATTGGTGTCTCACAGTGGATTCGAACCTGGGTCTCTCACACCAAAGGCATGTGTCTTATCCATTGCGCCACCACCACCCAGTGTACTGTACAAGTACTTCATTTTTTTTTTGCAGTGCAAATCTTAAACTTTAGGGTGACCAAAGTTTGTTTGTTTTGTTTCCAATGAACTGCCGTAGCCAAGGCGACATCTAGCATTCAGCCGCTCATAGGTGTATCTATGACAACTGCTTACTACTTCAGATCGCTTCCGGGTCACGAAAAAATACCAATGCAGAATTAAGGATTACGACTTTATACATGCGTATTTTGATTTCCGACTTCCATCTATAAACACATCAAGGACAATCGGATAACGAGATTGTTTTTCGTTTTCCGTTTTTTAATATCAAAACAAAAAACGAATAATGGGTTGTTTTCCGTTTTCCTATTTACTAACGGTAATTGGGAAACCGGCCGTTTTTCGTTTTAGTTTTTTTCCTTTCAAAACGAAAATCCGTTGGCCGCCAAGTACACGGACCGTTTTTGTTGCCATTTTTAATATTAATTATTGTGTGATGATGATGATGTGTAATTATGGGGCAGACTGGTGTTCTTCTCAGTGTGTGTGTGTGTGTGCTAATCCTGCGTGTGTTCCTCAGACTGGACTGGTGGATTATCCAGATGATGATGAAGAAGAAGAAGAGGAAGAGGAGGAGGAGGAGGAGGAGCAGGCTCCACGCAAGCGGCCCCGTCTGGGCTCATAAAGCCGTGTGTGTGTGTGTGTGTGTGTGTCGGGCTGAACCGGAGGAGCGCAGCAGCCAATCACAGCAGCAGGGGCTGATGGGAGGCTAGCAGGACTAGCCGCGCTAATGAACGCTGGATTGGCTGAACTCTGACCTCTGGGACTGAAGAGCTGCTCTACGGTGGCGACTCTCCTTTTTTTAACGAGTTCTTCTGGACGTTTGTGTTTTTTAATGATTGACAGGAGCTCTTGCCGGTGTCGGGCGAGGCCGTTATTAACCTTTATAATCGGACGTCTGTGATTCAGGCTAGATTTGCGATGTTGGTTTTGAAGAGATGAAACTGCAGTGAGTGTTTGCTGTCTGATCTCAGATCAGCTCTGTCCACACAACACTCGCGTCACACTCTAGATTACTAGCTCTTCTTGTTTTTCCCCTCATTTTTGTACAATTTCCTAACTAGCACCATCTCCGTTGAAGAGCATTTGTATAAATTTGATATTTTTTACAATTTTCAGATTAAATTTGGTCCTGCAATTAAACAAGGTTGTTCATTATTTTGTGTTGTTTGAATGAGCCTTTAGTTGAATGGATATAATAACAAAGACATTTGGTTTAACCTAGGCTACTGGGTATTCATTCAGAAAGCATGTTCTGTTTGGTGTGAATGATTAAACATCTGCCCTGTTGTTGTGGTCATGTGACCACGTGAGGTTGCTGTTGAAGCCGGTTTTAATAGTGTTTTAGAGTAATATTTAGAGTGAAATGTTTGTAACGTACAGTGACAGGCAGATTGTGTAACCTAGTATGCTTTCTTTTCCATCACGTTTTCTGCTAAATAAGTTTCCTGAAGTGAACTATTTGTGGTCAGTTTTATAGGGCATTGTTTGACGCTCATCAGAGTTGTACCCTCTCAGTGATCATTAACTGAGTTAGGTTATCTCTGAACATCTGCTCAAGCATACACTAGTCACACAGCATGTTAAAGGTCCTCCCTCAGCTGAAGACCTTAAACTGCCCCATTATGTGATTTTAAAGGTTCCTGATGTTGTTTTGGATTCTCCTACAGAAGGTTTACATGCATCCAAGGTATACAAACACACAAAAAACACTAATTTCCTCATAATCTCCATTGCAGTATCAGCTCTTTTCTCTCAGTGTCTGAAACGGTTCGTTCGAAGATTCAGTCTCTCTAAGCCCCGCCTCTCTGAGAGCTGCTCTGCTCTGATTGGACAGAAAGGAAACACTTATCATATCTGAATCTCGATTTATTTTATTTTTTTCTTCTTGTAAATGTCGATAAAAAACTGTTGCAAAATGACGCCGTTTCCATTAACCGATGTTATGCGACTAAAACGTAATTTTTCCCCCTCGCTAAAAGTCATTCCGGAAAATAATGGCAATGAATGTTGGTAGGTTTCAGCGGCGGTTTCTTCATTAGGGCGATCGGGCGACGCACCACCAAAGTGTGAAAGGGACTTTTTCAATCACAATCTCATTCAACCACAGAGTTACGCTAGCAGTCACTCACTGTTGTTCTGCCTCTGGATATAGTCCAATCAGCACCAAGTCACGTTCTGTGGAGTACCGCCTCTTTTTGGGCGATTTCACTATAGCCGAGAATCGCCCAGTGTTCCCATAGACTTACATTCAAAGATTTGTTTTTTCGAACTGCAGGCGCTGCAATGCATTCTCTATGTGTTCCGGGAGGGCTCGCTCTAACGTGCTTTCATCATTATACGTAAACTTCACTTGTGCAGCGATTGGTGGAAACAAATATACCTCTAATAATATTTAGCCATAAGCTTAAGTGACATCCAATTATTTCCTCAGTGCATAACTTACATTTCACGGACATATTCTCCATCTGTAAATGTTAGAAAGTCAATATTTCCAGTTTGCTGTCATGAGTGGGCGAGCTTTCTGCAAGCTAACCTTCCCTGAACGAGCGCCGCCGCGTGCATGAGCGCCGAACAGACGGAGCGCAATAGAAGAGGAGCGCAATTATTCTGACTAAAATATACATTAGCACTAAATTATAAATATATTTAGCTAAAATATTTGTTGAATATTTGTTGTTGTTGGTGAACATAAATGTGCTAGAGAATTTCAAACCTACATGTGTATTTTTATGATATTAGCTTTGTTTTTATTTTATTTATTTTATTTTAAGTTTAGTAAATTTAACTACTTCTTTAAAAAGCATTATTTTGTTTTTAGATTGTAATGTTGCAATGTTAGAATGTAATGTGATTTGACCCCTTTTTTGGATAGACTGCAGATAGACAGCAAGTTTACACTATGTTTGTTTTTATAACCTTCAATATGAACATTGTTTACTGGACAATATTGATCAGGATATTAAATATTTTAAGAAATTAAATAGTTTTTTTGTATTCAAATAGAAAAATAATTATTAAATACTCAGATTATACCATACATCGCCATTTAGCCCAAAAATTCAGATTTATTTGGCAATTGGCTATTTCCCAACCCTACCGGCTGAAGTGTTAGCTAAACTTTAGGCTAATGATAGCTGCATTATTATCACTGTTAAATTGTTATTTAACAATTAGCCTACATTCAATCCTGGATTAATAATTCAGTTTGTTGCGCCCATCCGCCACTGGTAGGTGTATATATTGCAGCCGCCACACGAGCCATTATTATTAGCAGAAGGAGACAGGCGTGTTATCCCAGCATTAATGGTAAGGAATGACTCTTAAAGCGGCACACATATACTCCCATACTCCCTCATGTCTGCAGAGGTCTTGGGTGTGCCATTCCTTTGAGGTTTATAATTCAGGATTCCTGTAATTCTTTTGTCTTTTATGAATTCTGTCCAAACACACCGCGTCATTGCGTCAGCTGACTGTAAATGCGCAAAAACTGTTTCCATTGCAGTTTTGCTAAATATTTCTTTTTCAAATTGCCTGAAAAACCTCATTGCCTGAAAAAAGCATAAAAACTTTTTTGAGATAAATGGGAGTTTTTGTGAATGTTTCCATTGAGTGTATTTTCAATTTCAATTTGTGCAATTTGAAGGGTAACGGAAACGCGGCTGGTGATACGAACGGTAACGATGGCGAGGGTTTTACCGTATCAATCTCATCAGTGGATTTGCACTGTCAGCAGAAAACAGCGTCTTCTCGACATGAACAACATGAACCAAACTCTTCAGTCTCAGATACACTACAGTGTTTGAGGGCGGAGCTAAGAGACCAGAGAGAGTTTTGCATTATGCAAAACTGTCTTATTAAATTAGACAAAAAAGAATGATTGATTGCAATGTCTAGTTCTGATTCTGAACAGCTGACTGTAAACACTTGAGTGCTGAAATGTTATACTGGTAATGGCGTTTTAGCTTTCTTTTCCATTAGATTCATCTCAAATATTTGTAGGTGTCTGTTCCTTCTCTCCAATCCCAGGCCGAGGTACGGAATAATTGTGATGAACATCTCAACCCTGATGACTTGGGTGTGTGTGCACATTGATTTCTTGATGAGTTCCTGAAGGTTGGGATGTGGTTTTATCCAATAGTTTCCTCCTCAGTTGTAAGCAAGATGGGTGAATATAACACTGGGAAATCTGTTGACCTGCAGGAAAACGCAACCCGCTGCTCCTGTGCTCCCACGCCGGTCATTGGCAAAACATTTGTGCACACACACTTCCATGACCCAAAGACGGCTAATTCAGTGTGTATCAACCCACCTCTGAGAGGCAAGGCAGTGAAAATCTTGTGCAATTGGTGCTTTTACCATTATTTTACACAAGATCCTGTGCAGGAAAGAACTTGATTTCTGCTTGATGACAACAAGAAGAATAACCCATAATAATGGAGTGCTTTTTGTTTGGAATGATAAACACATTTACGACACAGATTAGCTTGCTTTTACATGTATGCCCAAGGAGCAGCGTGATCCTGCAATGCCAGTTTAAGGACTGCATTTCCCCGAGTGCTGCTCCCTGCAGAGCCAGGTGACCTCAGCTCCTCCTCTCTCTACATGTAATGGATGGAGCTTGACCTCATCTAGCTCCACCTCTCTAGATGTAATGGCCGGGGCATGACCTCGTCCCTCCTCTCTCTACATGTAATGGGTGGGGCTTGACCTCAGCTCCTCCTCTCTCTACATGTAATGGGTGGAGCTTGACCTCATCTAGCTCCACCTCTCTAGATGTAATGGCCGGGGCATGACCTCGTCCCTCCTCCTCTCTCTACATGTAATGGGTGGGGCTTGACCTCAGCTCCTCCTCTCTCTACATGTAATGGGTGGAGCTTGACCTCATCTAGCTCCACCTCTCTAGATGTAATGGCCGGGGCATGACCTCGTCCCTCCTCCTCTCTCTACATGTAATGGGTGGGGCTTGACCTCGTCCCTTCTCCTCTCTCTACATGTAATGGGTGGGGCTTGACCTCGTCCCTCCTCCTCTCTCTACATGTAATGGGTGGGGCTTGACCTTGTCCCTCCTCCTCTCTCTACATGTAATGGGTGGGGCATGACCTCGTCCCTCCTCCTCTCTCTACATGTAATGGGTGGGGCTTGACCTCGTCCCTCCTCCTCTCTCTACATGTAATGGGTGGGGCATGACCTCGTCCCTCCTCCTCTCTCTTCATGTAATGGGTGGGGCTTGACCTATTCAGAGAATGTCTAATAAGGGGAGAACTTCCACTCTCAGTAAACGTCCGGCTTCTGAACTGGTTGCAGTTCCACTCTGGCTCCACATGAGGGCGGTCACAGGACGAGTGCAGAATGAATGGAGGTCTATGGCGCTATACCCCTCAAAATCCACTTTTCTCAGGATATAATTTTTTGTTTAGTAATTTGAATGTTGTATTTGAAAGGAGATGCAAAGAAATTACACATTGCTGGGTGTTAGATTTTTTAGAGTCACTTATTTGCTTTAAAAAGTCTTTTAAAATGTCAATGACCTCATACACATCGTACGACCAGAGATACTGCTTTACGGCAATCCTTCAGTCACTTTGGTGCTTTCGCTCTCTTTCTTTTCTCTCGAGGCATCGACAACAAAGCCGACACAGGTAAATACACAACACAGCTGACACAGGTAAACACAGCCGACACAGGTAAATACACAACACAGCCGACACAGGTAAATACACAACACAGCTGACTCAGGTAAACACACAACACAGCCGACACAGGTAAATACACAACACAGCTGACACAGGTAAACACACAACACAGCTGACACAGGTAAACACACAACACAGCTGACACAGGTAAACACACAACACAGCCGACACAGGTAAATACACAACACAGCTGACACAGGTAAATACACAACACAGCCGACACAGGTAAATACACAACACAGCCGACACAGGTAAACACACAACACAGCTGACACAGGTAAATACACAACACAGCCGACACAGGTAAACACACAACACAGCCGACACAGGTAAACACACAACACAGCTGACACAGGTAAATACACAACACAGCCGACACAGGTAAATACACAACACAGCTGACACAGGTAAACACACAACACAGCTGACACAGGTAAATACACAACACAGCTGACACAGGTAACTACACAACACAGCTGACACAGGTAAACACACAACACAGCTGACACAGGTAAATACACAACACAGCCGACACAGGTAAACACACAACACAGCTGACACAGGTAAACACACAACACAGCCGACACAGGTAACACACAACACAGCTGACACAGGTAAATACACAACACAGCTGACACAGGTAACACACAACACAGCCGACACAGGTAAATACACAACACAGCCGACACAGGTAAACACACAACACAGCTGACACAGGTAAACACACAACACAGCTGACACAGGTAAACACACAACACAGCTGACACAGGTAAATACACAACACAGCCGACACAGGTAAACACACAACACAGCTGACACAGGTAAACAAACAACACAGCCGACACAGGTAACACACAACACAGCTGACACAGGTAAATACACAACACAGCTGACACAGGTAACTACACAACACAGCTGACACAGGTAAACACACAACACAGCTGACACAGGTAAATACACAACACAGCCGACACAGGTAAACACACAACACAGCTGACACAGGTAAACACACAACACAGCCGACACAGGTAACACACAACACAGCTGACACAGGTAAATACACAACACAGCTGACACAGGTAACACACAACACAGCCGACACAGGTAAATACACAACACAGCTGACACAGGTAAACACACAACACAGCTGACACAGGTAAATACACAACACAGCCGACACAGGTAAACACACAACACAGCTGACACAGGTAAATACACAACACAGCCGACACAGGTAAACACACAACACAGCTGACACAGGTAAACACACAACACAGCCGACACAGGTAACACACAACACAGCCGACACAGGTAAATACACAACACAGCTGACACAGGTAAACACACAACACAGCTGACACAGGTAAACACACAACACAGCTGACACAGGTAAACACACAACACAGCCGACACAGGTAAATACACAACACAGCTGACACAGGTAAATACACAACACAGCTGACACAGGTAAATACACAACACAGCCGACACAGGTAAATACACAACACAGCCGACACAGGTAAACACACAACACAGCTGACACAGGTAAATACACAACACAGCCGACACAGGTAAACACACAACACAGCCGACACAGGTAAACACACAACACAGCTGACACAGGTAAATACACAACACAGCCGACACAGGTAAATACACAACACAGCTGACACAGGTAACACACAACACAGCTGACACAGGTAAATACACAACACAGCCGACACAGGTAAACACACAACACAGCTGACACAGGTAAACACACAACACAGCCGACACAGGTAAATACACAACACAGCTGACAGAGGTAAACACACAACACAGCCGACACAGGTAAATACACAACACAGCTGACACAGGTAACACACAACACAGCCGACACAGGTAAATACACAACACAGCTGACAGAGGTAAACACACAACACAGCCGACACAGGTAAATACACAACACAGCTGACACAGGTAACTACACAACACAGCTGACACAGGTAAACACACAACACAGCTGACACAGGTAAATACACAACACAGCTGACACAGGTAACTACACAACACAGCTGACACAGGTAAACACACGTGCTAGAAGAGGTTTTGTTTTGTTTGTTTCTGGTCCTGCTTCGGATGCCACGATGCCATCAAGCGGTCTCTCTGGTCGTAATCAGTCCTTCACTGACCAATCAGCGTTCATTAGCAGAATGCTAGCGTGTTATGGGCAACAACAACTCACCCTGTAAGAAATCGAAAGGACATAAGTACTCGTTCATTCAACTTTCGACCTATAACCCATGTTGAACTTGCAAAACCTACAATAAAATCTGAGATTTCTCAACGCCAATCGGGTGAAAGAGACAAATTTAGCCGTCTAGTGCCATAGACTCCCATTCATTCTGCACTCATGGGCGATCGCCCCCAGTGGAACTCTGGTGGAACTACAACCAAAATTCGGTACAATAGGACTTAATAGGGAGTGGCCAGGCTCTCCGTAGACGGGCTCTGACCTAGTCCAGCTCCTCCTCTCTTTACATGTAATGGGTGGGGCTTGACCTAGTCCAGCTCCTCCTCTCTCTACATGTAATGGGTGGGGCTTGACCTAGTCCAGCTCCTCCTTTCTCTACATGTAATGGGTGGGGCTTGACCTAGTCCAGCTCCTCCTTTCTCTACATGTAATGGGTGGGGCTTGACCTAGTCCAGCTCCTCCTTTCTCTACATGTAATGGGTGGGGCTTGACCTAGTCCAGCTCCTCCTTTCTCTATATGTAATGGGTGGAGCTTGACCTAGTCCAGCTCCTCCTCTCTCTACATGTAATGGGTGAGGCTTGACCTAGTCCAGAGGTAATAAATATGAATTGCAGTAATTACTATAATTACTGTAATAAAAATGGCAGTTTTAGTATTGCAGGATCAGGCTGTTGCAGGAGTGGCGAATAAGAGCGGCTCACACACACACACTGATGTCTCTGCACACACACATCACCGCATCAGCAGGACCTGCACCTGGAGAGCGACAGGTGGCCGATTGCCCTGAACCATCTGTCCGTCCGTAAACACACACTCAGTGTGCTGAAGATCACACAGACGCCTGTGACACCACAGAAACTACTGTCTGACACTGTTTACATGAGAATCAGTTATCAAATTATGAAAATGAGAAACATCTGTTAAATGTGACACATAAGCACGTTTATGCAGAAATGATGAGGCCCATGATCTTCCATAGTTATAACCTCTTCAAACCAACTAAGTTAAGATTTTATATTATTATTTATAAATACCCAAGATTATTTGATTTGATGTTATTGTCACCACAACAATTCATGTCAAATTAAACTGTACTTGGATACACTGTCAGTGTGGCTGTGGACGTTTAACGTCTAATTCACTTTTTTATAATCTTTGTTATTTTAATCAAATACGGACTTCCTCAGACACTAGCTGTGAAAAATGTGTGAGATGCGACTAACCTGGTTAGGGTTAACCTCTGTTATTGTGAAAGTTTGCATTTATAGTTTCTTCTTAATACTATTTTATGTTCTCCAGCTGTTGCTTTGTTAGAATATCATTCATTCATGCAGATATGAAGGACATATTGATCCATTTCACATTTCCGAGTTTCTCAGAAGCGGACTCGTCATAATTGGGTAAACTTCTATAGCGGTGAATGGGAGAATACATTATATATTTATTGTGTTCCCGTTTGCTCAAATACCAGAAGAAAAACTCAACAATAGTGTTTTCACAACTTCCAAAAGAGAAAAAAATAGAGAGATTAATAACAGTGAGAAGAGAGAAGGATGTCAGCTTACGTCACTCCCACAGCATTTACTCGTTTTTGTAATTTGATTCAAAGCCAAAGGTAATATAATTCTAAGTAGCAATAGTGTTATAAATGTACATACATTAAAATACACATATATATATATATATATATATATATATAAATTTGCAGGATTTACGATTACGATGCGGTGATGATTTTTGTAAGTCATAATTTCTACTTAATAATTTCTGTAATAATTGCAACTTTTACGACATCATTTTGACTTTAGAATCTATGATTTACAAAAGCATTTTTCCTTATGTGGCGGGAATGGACTTCCACGTGACTCAATCATAGGTTAGTAAATAAAAATGTAACAGTTATTTGCTTGACGCCACGAGATGTCACCAATGATTCATCTGACAATTAAGAGCTTCATATAATTTCTGTCCACATATTGTCAATTAATCTATTTTGTTTTATTATATTATCGGCTACTGTGAGTCGAGCGCGCGCCGCTTCGTTATTTTCTCCGTGTCGGTTTATAACGGTTCATCATTTCACAATCGCGCGCGTGTGTGTGTGTGTGTGTGTGTGTGAGAGAGAGTGTGTGTATGTGTGTGTGTGAGAGAGAGTGTCTATGTGTGTGTGTGTGTGTGTGTGTGTGTGTGTGTGTGTGTGTGTGTGTGTGTGTGTGTGTGTGTGTGTGTCCAACTCAGTCAATGTTTCCAGACTTCCTCCCTCCGGATGTCGCCTAGTGAGGGAGCATCAGGCGCACAGTGGGCGTGTTCGCAATGTCATTCTCATAGTACGCAGTGTGTATCCGCTACTGCGCCCGTTATGCGCATACAGGACCTGTGAGTGAAATAAAACGCGGTATTTATGTCTGAGATGATAACCGGACAGGTAATTTCGCATACTCAAGTTCATCCCTTCCAGTCGCTGTTTATTAGTGTGCAGCCTATAGTGTAGTGCGCTTCGGGCGTGTCATTCACACTCATATATATTTTATTATTCTTTCTTTATATTGAATTTACAGTAGAGGAATACAGAGTCAAACTAAACCCACCCATCTGGTGACCCCCGGCGTGTGTGGCGGAAGTGTGCAGTAAATCAGTGCCCTCGGTAGTGTGTTTGCTGTAGTACAGGCGGCGCTTTGTTTCAGTCACACACACACACGCGCTCGACGCGCCCCGCACACTTCCCGCTGGAAGCTCGACACGTCACGGCGAATCTAACGGAAAACAACGGCTTTTCTCTCGGGATGAAGGGAGAGTTCGCGCCGCTGGTCTGACGGAGGACACGCGCAGGGTTTCGGGGGCTCGGGCTCGGGGTTCGGGATCGGAACTGCAGGATTCTCCCGCACTCCTGCTGCGGGATCTGGAGGAATAATACGCGATGGATGTCGACAGAATGAGCGCGTTATAAACACACTCCTTCCCAGAACTCTCCCGCTTTATTTCCACTCGACGGACACGATGGAGGAGGTTTTCACGGCTTTGTTGGAGGATTTTCTGCAGTCTCCTCTGGTGTGCTGGGTGAGCGCGCGCTTCATCAGATCGTGTGTGTGTGTGTGTGTGTGTGCTGCGCGTTCATGTGTGTGTGTGTGTGTGTTTGCAGGTGAAGACTGTCTCTCGGCTCCCCTCGGATGGCTCTCATCTGTCGGAGTTTATGACTTTAGTGGACGGGCTTTATCTGAACGACATCATGATTCAGATGTGAGTACAAACAGATGCGCGTTACCGTGAGTGAAGATCTGGAAACACTTCATAATCCGCATTTATCATCAGCTGATCATCCTTACATTAGTCTAATACAGTGACACACACATACACATACACATATAGGATGAAATCAGGCTGGTTATACATGTGACTCATACAGTATCATCATCACAACTGTGATTGGGCTGTAGATGATCACATGACTGATGTTTGTGATTATGGGTGTCATATTGCTTTTATACAACAGTTCAATAAGTCAGTAACACAAACAGTGCAGCCAATCAGATTTCAGGATCACAACTATCTGTTTAGTCACCGGCTGCTTCTGATTGGTCGATCCAGCTAAACTGACCTGTCCATATTCGATCAGATCTTCATTAGTGTGATTAATGCAGTGATGTCTTAAAGGTGCTCTAAGTGATGCCGGGAGTGTTGACATTCGAATTGTTGTCAAACAAAACGGAGGCTAGTTAGACCCTCCCTCCTCCTCATCCCATCTCCTCCCTCCTCCCCTCCCTTCCGGCATAAAGGAAAGTCAAAGTAATCACTACAAACAAAGTTAAGTTTTACTGATACTTCATTCAATGTGTAATGTCACCAAGTTAGATAAATGCTTTTATATATTGCAGAACAGAATGCAGAAAAAGAGAAACATTGTCTTATAATTGCTTCGCCACCTGAGGTTATAACTATAACTATAGCTCCCATACAAGGACGCAATAATAGCAAGATAACGTTAGCTTCGCGTTTCCCAGTGAGCATAAACAACGGCGGCGGCGTAAACAAATTTAGTCAAAGTTGTCAATAGCCAATAAATGAACATTCACATTCATAACTAACAGTGGATGAAAACAATCATTCACACAAATTGTCGCCCTACTGTGAATTTGCTTGATCATTTACAATAGAGATTGATCGCTAGCTGCTAGAAACATAACGTTATATGTTGTATTCACCAAAGCTAACGCTGACTGCATAGTTCTAGCTAATTACATCCTTGTGTTGGTTTGGCGAACATGAACATCCGTTTAGAAAGAAAGATGGATTTACCTGTTCTGCAAAAACAGAGCAACTGAATGTGGATTGGGTTCTCGCCACCTTTCGAGGGTTTTTCCGATGTAAATTCGGGACTTCACGCGTTCCTTATCCTTGTCCCTCTTCTTTGCAATTTGTTCATCGGACACCTCTTTGGTCGTGTTTCGGCCATAATTCAAACTTCCCTCTTCATGCTTCTCTCTCCTCCACACACCCTTCATGTCCACGCACACTAACCTCCAAACCACACCCCTCAAATACTTCTTGTCAGTGATTGGCTGGAGCACTGTTTGTTGTGTTTCGTGGTGCGGGTGAGCCCAGTTTGTTTTTGTTGCCGTTTGTGGAGCCTGTGGTGTCTAGAGAGACAGTGTGTTCAGGGGACAGGCAGCTAGCGGATAGTGAGGAGATGTTTGCTGTATGTGACAAAAAATTTTTTGGCCTAAAAAACGCGTGACATCACTTAGAGCACCTTTAATGAACATGTTTGTAAGTGTAAGATGTAGTAAGTGTTCCAGTTTAGTGACCCTTCAGTATGTGTGTTTACTGTATCACACCAGCCGTTACTGTACATGAACATCAGTGTATCCGCAGTGTGTGTGTGTGTGTGTGTGTGTGTGTGTGTGTGTGTGTGTGTGTTCACTGGCTGTCATCTGTGATGATTGTGTATTCACTGACGGATTCATGTGTGTGTGATGTGTTCAGCTGCTACACACACACACACACACACAAGTGCATGATTGTTCCGCTCACTGACGCCTGTGTGAGCAGCAGTGTGTGTGTGTGTGTGTGTGTGTGTGTGTTGTGTGAGAGTAGCAGTGTGTGTGTGTGTACTTGTACAACTATCTCTGTGAGGACCAGTTTGAGTGTTAGACCAGTGGAGTGAGGACAGAGAGAGTAAAGTGAGGACATGTTGGCCGGTCCTCAGTTTCTGAGAGCCTTTAAAGGCCTGTTTGAGGGTCAAGACTTGGTTTTAGGGATCAGGTTATAATGAGGTTAAGGGTCGGGTTAGGGTCAGGGGTCGGGTTAGGCACTTAGTTGTGATGGGTAAGGTGAGGGTAAGCGGCTAGAGATTGCGTTGTGTCAATGAATGTCCTCATAAAGATAGATGTACAAGAATGTGTGTGTGTGTGTGTGTGTGTGTGTGTGTGAGTGTGTGTGTGTGTGTGTGTGTGTGAGTGTGTGTGAGTGTGTGTGTGTGTGTGTGTGTGAGTGTGAGCACAGTTAGTTCATTGCCCACTCTGGTCTTGAAAGTGACTGTTTTCTGAATGCAGTGATGTTGGGAAATGCAGCTTTAATGATGCGGTGTAATAATAACAGCGGTGTGTGTGTGTGTGTGTGTGTGTGTGTGTGTGTGCCGGTCTGGAGGAGTATGATAGTGATGCGTCACACAGAATTCATCAGTAAAATGATGATGATTATGATAACAGTTTCCACAGATTACAGCATTATATTTACTTCACTACATTGCAGTGTGTGTTTGCAGTGTGTGTGTGTTTGCAGTGTGCGTTTGCAGTGTGTGTTTGCAGTGTGTGTTTGCA
This sequence comes from Leuciscus leuciscus, assembly GCF_965113295.1. NCBI lineage: Eukaryota > Metazoa > Chordata > Actinopteri > Cypriniformes > Leuciscidae > Leuciscus > Leuciscus leuciscus. The sequence continues at coordinate 37,252,724 of NC_138746.1, forward strand.
GTGTGTGTTTGCAGTGTGTGTTTGCAGTGTGTGTTTGCAGTGTGTGTTTGCAGTGTGTGTTTGCAGTGTGCGTTTGCAGTGTGTGTTTGCAGTGTGCGTTTGCAGTGTGTGTTTGCAGTGTGTGTTTGCAGTGTTGAGTGCATGAACGAGCATGAGCTTGTGAGTCCTGTCATCATAACAGCGCACACATGGATCATAGGGATGGGCACGGGTACTCGAGAACTCGTACGGTTCTTAGTAACAATCTAGATCATTTCCGTCCCATCTCAAATCTTCCATTTATTTCAAAAAGTCTTGAAGAAGCAGTGGCAGCAGTGGCAGCAGGGTCACAGGGTCACAGGGTCATGCGCTCCTTAGCAGTAATAACGTGCATGACTGTGTTCAGGCAGGGTTTGGTTCTGAGCGTGGCACAGAAGCCGCCCTAGCCGAGTAACTGATGATCTGTTAATGATGGCGGATTCTGTTCTGGTTTTACTTGACTTGAGTGCGGCTTTCGACACAATTTCACACGATATTCTCTTGAACCGTTTATCTGATATTGGTATCACTGGTGTACCTTATGCCTGGGTCACTTCATACCTTTCAAACCGTACACAGTTTGTACAATTAAAACAAAAGCCTCTGTTAGCTGTGGTGTCCCCCAAGGCTCTGTCCTAGGTCCCCTATTGTTCCTAATCTACCTTCTCCCCCTCGGCAATGATTGGTTATTGCAGCATTTGGGGTGGTTCCTGAGGTCTGATTGGTTAGCGTTAGACGGCACGCCTTCCGGACCGGAGAAATGAAGTGAAACTGGTCATGAAACTGGACTGGAAACTGGAAACTGGTCACGCCCTGCCCCTGCCCTTCCCCACACATGCCCTGCCCCTGCACATGCCCCGCCCCCCACACACCCCACCCCGCACATGCCCCGCCCTGCGCATGCCCCACCCCCACACATGCCACGCCCCCCGAGTACTCGAGTACTCATTTTTTGAGACCTGTCAGTGATCGAAATGAGAAATTAACAAAAATGGCCATCCCTAGTAAATAAGAGAGTGTTGTTCGATGTCGTGGGATTGATGGATTATAACGTGAGTTTTATTCTCGCTGGCGCTGAATTGATGTGATTATGATTGACAGCTTCAGTGATTATAAAGGCTCTTTCTCTCTATAATCCCGTCACACACTGAAGAATATGTGTTTTAGACCCAGAGTTTATCAGTTAAACAGTTAAATCATCAAGAGACGCTGAACACGATCACAGCGGTCACACACTCTGTGTGTGTGTGTGTGTGTGTGTGTGTGTGTGTTTCTGTGGACCGTCTGATGATCTACTCTAGATCTTCACATCTTCTCCCTTTATTCAGATATTATTAATATGTGTGACAGATTTAGTAGTAAATGGTAAATGTGTAGTTGTAGTTGTGTATATTGTGTAGTTGTGTTTGGAGTCGATGGTTTTATGTATTTATAATAACGCAGTGAAACATGACAAACTGTGCGACATCATTTTCATCCAGGCTGTCAAACAAAGAAATGATGAACACATGCAAAACCAAGAGGGAACTGAATATTAATAACTGATTATGTTGTAGTCAGTGTTTGCTTTCTCCTGACAGCTTCTTGTTTTTCTATGCATTATTCTTGCTTAGTAAAGTAAACCTGTAGCTGTAGTTTGCCTTTTTTGCCAGATAATGTTGTCAGATAAATAGCTTTAGTGTTTTGTTTTTCCTCCTTATTAAAAGTAATATTTTCCTCATATTCTGATGGTGTAATGTATCTTGTCATTGAAACATGAATAATGAACATGACACGCATCACAATAACCGGATCTGATGATGGGTAATTAGAGCTGCAGGATTATGAAACTAATCATAATTGTTGATTATTTCCTTTGATATTATAATTGTGATTGTTAAAGTTGATGAATGGAATTTACATTAAAATGCTGTAGAAGCGTAGCCGGAGTGAATACAGAAATGATCAGGGAAACACGGACACTGTAATCATTACTGATGAATTGTGCAGCTCTAATTTCCCTTCTCTAATATTATCATGAAGAAACTCACTTTAGCCCATATATAGAGCTGTGGCTCGCTCTCTCTGTCCAGACCAGTGTGTGTGTGTGTGCGTGTGTGTGTGTGTGTGTGTGTGTGTGCGTGTGTGTGTGTGTCCAGACCAGTGAGTGTGTGTGTGTGTGTGTGTGTGTGTGTGTGTGTCTCCAGGCCAGTGTTTGCTTTCTGCAGATACTGTCAGCTTCCACATCACACACACAACACTGAGAGCAGCACACACTCCTCTGTGTGTGTGTTAGGGGTGGAACGGTACACAGAAGTCACGGTTCGGTTCATACCTCGGTTCAGACATCACGGTTCAGTACGAGTTCTGTACAATGGAGGGAAAAGAAAAACAGAACTGCAGAAGGCTTGAGCATGTCTCAGGCTGTTCCACCAAAGGAAAATAAATTACTTAAGCCTTGCATTTTTTTAAATAGGTTTTATTAATAAAGGCATAGAACCAGTATATTTGTAGTGCACTGACAGTAGTTTTATATTATTAGTTTATTAATTAAATTAATAAAAGACAAAAAGACCTTGAGTTATGTTTGGTAACTGTACCTGAATGAATTGAAAATTAATCTGCTACATTTCAGATTAATATATTTGTTTTCCTTACAATTGTAATTATTAATAACTTAAACACTTTGCAGTTTGAATGATGTCCTGTATGAACAAAATGATGGAGTATGTTTTTATGTTTCCACTGTTCGATCGCGCCCGCGCCTCACACACACACACACACACATAAATATAAGTAAACACTTTGCGACTTTTCGATCGCGCCTGCGCCTCTCTCTCTCTCTCTCTCTCTCTCTCTCTCTCTCTCTCTCTCTCTCTCTCTCTCTCTCTCTCTCGTGCGCATGTGCGGAGTGTCTGTGGGGAGCGTGTGAGCGGAAGAGTGCGTGGCGTTTTTGAGTGAGTTTCAAACTGTTCCTTCTTTTCTGGGTTTATTCCTTTTGAATATTGCTTTGGGTTAGAGGACAGAGAGTCGGAGTGCTGACTTCTGTCAGCATAGCTGATAGAGATGGGCTCAAACTCCGATGGTTTTTCTTGTTTGTCTGCTCGGCATGCGTGCAAGTGTATGCCGGCAGACGCATCAGTGTCCATTGAGAACGTTTTGGTTGCAATTGGCAGAGAAATAGGTGCACAAAACATCATGTCTGCTTCTAGAATGAATAAAGCAATGGTTGTTTTTTTTAAAGAAGTTGAAATGGTCAATCATTTAGTGGAGTGTGGTTTGACTGTTCATGATGTTTTTATTCCTGTATTACCCTTGTCTAACCTCTCGAAAAAAGTAATGTTGTCAAACGTACCCCCGTTTATCTCTGATAAAGCGCTTGAAGGGATTTTAGCTCGTTATGGAAAATTGGTTGGGACGATTAAGATGATTCCTCTGGGTTTAAAAACCCCAGAGTTGAAACATATCATGTCATTCAGATGTCAGGCTGTTATGATACTGAGTGCTGAATTTGCAACGCTTGAAGTGTCGGTTAAACTAACGGTGCTTGGAAAAGATTACACGATCTTTATCAGCACTGAGTCCATGAAATGTTTTGTTTGTGGAAAATATGGTCACATTAAAACAGCCTGTCCTCTGGTTAAAGAGGCTCAAACGGCAAGAAATTGAGTTGAATCTGATTCAGGGCAGATTTTGAATGATGAGAGTAACATTAGCGATCCGGCTGGGGTGAGTGGTGAAAGCGCAGCGCCCGATCCGGCTGGGGTGAGTGGTGAAAGCGCAGCGCCCGATCCGGCTGGGGTGAGTGGTGAAAGCGCAGCGCCCGATCCGGCTGGGGTGAGTGGTGAAAGCGCAGCGCCCGATCCGGCTGGGGTGAGTGGTGAAAGCGCAGCGCCCGATCCGGCTGGGGTGAGTGGTGAAAGCGCAGCGCCCGATCCGGCTGGGGTGAGTGGTGAAAGCGCAGCGCCCGATCCGAGCGCTGAAAGGTCCGCGCTTACTGACATCGGAGAACAGTTGCATCAAGGTTGTAGTGTTGTTATCACTGAGACTGTTGCTAAAATAGTTGATTCTGGACAGAGTGAAACCAACGACAGTGGGCAGGCTGTTGTTGAGTTAGAGAAATCTAGTGAACAAGATCGGCCTAAAGTGAGTGATGGCTTGAATGAGACGCAGGCATTAAGTAGTAACGTGTCTGATATTCATACTTCAAAATCGCAAGTAATGGATAGTGATTCGGACAGTGATTGTTCAGAGTCGATTGCTGATGAATTGTCTGAAGCTAACTCTCAGGGAAGTACTGCTGGTAGATTTGCAAAGTCTCGATATTATACGGTGGAACAACTCAATGACTTTTTAGACGCCACAAAAAATCAGAGAAAGCCAGAAATTGAAATGTTTTTTGTTGATTTAAGGCTTTTTGTTGAGTCCTCGCTGATGGCTATGAAGAAAGCCACTTTAGAGGAACTGGATCAGCCTAGGCGCTACCGCCTTAAAAAGTTTGTGAGTGCTGTCAGAAAAAGACTAAAAAACCCTTAAAGAGTCATGATGAACAGGAAATATTGGATTATGTATCTTTTCTCTTTTTTAATCCTGATGGCATCCTTTAACATTGGATCTTTAAATATAAATGGCTGTAGGGATGTACAAAAGAGAACTACTTTATTTAAGTATTTACACCTTAAAAAAGCAGATGTAACTATGTTACAGGAGACACATACCGATGCCTGTAATGAAGTCGACTGGACAAACGAATGGTCAGGGAACACTGGCCTTAGTCATGGCACAAATCTGAGTGCTGGTGTTGCGTTTTTATTCTCAAAACGTGTAAAAAATGATCCAGACTTTCTAGAAATAATACCTGGACGCCTATTGCGTGCTGATATAACAATAGACAATACTAGTTTTTCATTTTTTAATATTTATGCTCCTAATATAGGAAGTGAACGAAGTGTTTTTTTTGGAAAACTTTCTGAAGAATTGTTGAAATGTCCTCAGGATAACATTGTTATAATAGGTGGTGATTTCAATTGTACTGTAGATCACAAATTAGATAGAAATCATGAGGAACCCCATCCTAGTTCAGCGGGTGTTTTTAAATCTTTAATTAATAGACACAATCTGTTAGATTTGTGGAGAGAGGCTTACCCTCATGTTAAACAGTACACTTGGTTAAAAATGAATTCAAATAAGGTTTCTGCTGCGAGACTGGATCGTTCTTATGTTGAAAGGGGTAGCAAAGGAAGATTTTATGGCAGTTGTATCTCACCAACATCTATGTCAGATCACCATTTTATTTCTATGTCTATGTCTGTTCTGTCGTCTAAACCCTATCAGACACACTGGCACTTTAATAGCAGATTACTTCACGATCACATCTTTGTGCACTCTTTTGATCTCTTGTGGAAATCTTGGAGGGAAGAGAGATTTAGCTATACATCTTTAAATCAGTGGTGGGACTTGGGAAAGGTGCAGATTAAAAACTTTTGCCAACAATACACTGCACATAATACAGAAAATTTGAAAATGAAAATGAAGATTTTGGAACAAGAAATTCTTCAGCAAAGCTACATCAACGAAGGTGGCGGATTATTGTCAGCTGACATCATCAAAGCGAATAAAAGCCTTTTGAAGGATTTATTGGATGAACAGGAGAAGGAAACTGTTGTGAGAACAAGATATTTAAAGCACAATGAAATGGATGCTCCAACTGCCTTCTTTTTTGGACTAGAGAAAAAGCCAAAAGAGCAGGAATTTTTCCATAAGCTGAAACTTTCTAATGGCAGTGAAACTACTGACCAGCGAGAAATTATAGCTTCTGCTATTTCTTTTTACGAGAACCTCTATCAGTCAGAACACTGTGAGGAAGCAGCAGTTGAAGAACTTCTTCAAGGTCTTCCACAGTTGTCAACGACTGAGAAGAAGGAGCTGGAGGGATTTCCGACTTTTGCTGAGCTGTCGAGTGCTATGCTGGGGCTGAACAGTGGCAGATCACCTGGGCTGGATGGTCTGTCTGCAGAGTTCTACAAAGGGTTCTGGAATGTGCTTGGACAAGACTTGTATCATGTTTTTCTGGAGTCCTTTAACCAAGGTACTTTACCCTTGAGCTGTCGAAGAGCGGTGCTGACATTAATACCCAAAAAAGGAGATCTTGGATACTTGAAGAATTGGCGTCCTGTTTCATTACTGTGTACTGATTTTAAAATACTGTCAAAAGCTATAACCAATAGGTTGAAGAAATGTATGGCAACTATAATTCATGAGGATCAGTCATACTGTATCCCCAAAAGAACAATCTTCGACAACCTATTTTTGATAAGAGACATTATTACAGTTGCCAAAACACATCAAGTTGATATTGGACTCTTATCTCTAGATCAAGAGAAAGCTTTTGACAGAGTGGACCATTTATATTTACTAAAGACTTTGAAGGCTTTTGGTTTTGGTCCACAATTTATCTCCTGTGTTAAATTATTATATAGTGAAACATCTAGTATGCTGAGAATTAATGGGTGCCTGACTAGACCTTTTGCAGTAACTAGAGGCATACGGCAAGGATGCCCTCTTTCCGGACTTTTGTACTCAATTTCTATTGAACCTTTTCTGTCATCTTTAAGGAAACGATTGCATGGACTTGTTGTTCCTAGGTTTCCAGAAATTCCACCTGTGAAACTCACAGCATATGCAGATGATGTGACTGTATGTATCAGGAATACTGATGATATATCTGCCTTGATTTCTAGTTTGGAAATTTTTCAAAAAGCAACATCTGCTAAAATTAATTGGGATAAGTGTACATCCCTGCTACTAGGTGAGTGGCAAAATATAGACCCTCCTCGGCTTCCACAACAATGTAGCTGGATTAAGGATGGTTTTAAGGTTCTTGGGGTACATTTGGGAACTGACCTTTACATGAAAAAGAATTGGGAAGGTCTAGCTGATAAAGTTACGGGCAGACTACAAAAGTGGAGGTGGATCCTTCCGAAGTTATCTTATAGAGGGAGATGTTTAATTGTCAATAACTTGGCAGCCTCAATGTTGTGGCACCGGTTTACAGTGTTGGATCCTCCTAAAGAGCTACTTGGTACAATTCAGAAAAGTTTTGTCAATTTTTTCTGGGATGGGTTTCATTGGCTTCCTCCTGGGGTTTTATATCTCCCAGTGATTGAAGGAGGACAAGGACTCATAGATTTAGAAGGAAGAATTAAAACAATGAGACTTCAAACGTTACAGAAATTGCTATACTGTTCAGATAAGATTCCCTGGATTGCATATAGCTTGTCTATTCTCCAAGATATAGGAGGAATCGGAATAGATAAGCAGTTGTTCTTAATTGAAAAATCGTTTGTCTCAAAAGTAAGTTGTTGTCTTTTAAAGTTTTATGAGTCTGTGTTTAAAGCTTGGCAATTGTTAAAGAAGGTTAGGAAGGAGAGTGAACATTATGGTGTTTTGGAACCATTATTTTTTAATTCTCTTTTTAAAAAAAACTCATCGATTTCAAGTACAGTAGTGGACATGTTTCTAAAGACTGGAATAGCTACTGTAATCGATTTAATTGATTCTACAAAAGGTCAATGGCGTGCGGCTGTATCAATAGCTGATCAAGTTGGGCTGAGATATGTTGAAGGGTTAGTGGAGGATCTTAAAAAACCTTTTCCTCAATCTTTCTTGACCTTTATAAAAACTTTTTTTGAAAATGGTGAAAAGTCCCTGACCTTTCCAGATCTTAGAGTAGAAATAGGATCTGAATTGGATGAGGATTTAAATAATATGTTGTTATTAAAGGGATTTAAAGATGTATTGTTTCAGAATGTGGAAAAAAAGATGTTGTATGGAATGTGTGTGAAATCTTTGTTCTATGCTCAGTTGAAAGGACGCACTGATACTAAATGGAGAGAATACTTATCCATTTCTTCAGAACTAACTCCATCATGGAGGTGTTTATATAAACCCCCTATTCCTAAGAGGTCTGGAGATCTCCAATGGAGAATACTCCATTGTGCTGTGGCAACAAATAGTCTTGTGTCAAAATTTAATGCAAAGGTTTCATTTGTATGTCCGTTATTGTAATGTTCTTGATACTGTTTTTCATTGTTTTTCTGATTGTTTTAGATTAATTTCTTTGTTTGAACTGTTGGAAAAAATATTCACTGAACTTGGGTTTATTTTTACCAAAAATCTGTTTATTTTGGGCTTGAAATACAAGAAGGAATGGAAA
>NC_138746.1:37268435-37273435 GCF_965113295.1 Leuciscus leuciscus
GCGCTGGCCAAGTTAGCGCGGAGGTACCTGTGTATCCCGGCAACGTCAGTCCCCTCAGAGCGGGTGTTTTCGGCGGCTGGGCTGACGGTCACCAGGTTGCGGTCGCGTCTGACCCCAGATCATGTCAACATGCTCTTGTTTCTCAACAAAAATCAGTAGACTGGTGCAGAAGTTGTATGCGATTGCGAGTTACTAAAGTTAGTTATTTTTCACTAGCCTAATTTGTTAAGTTAGCCTAATTGTTCTCTCACCCTCTTTCTTATAGCGTGGATAATTTTAGTTACATTTTGACAAAATCTGTCAAGTATTATTATGTTTTTTTGTTTTAATTATTGTTTAACATGATTCTCGCAGCTGCAGGTTCCGCTGCTTTAGAGCACCGCACGTAGTTTAACTGTCTGCCACAAGTTAATCTTGTAATAAAGGTCTCTGAGGAAAAACACGCTGTATTTTTGAATTATAGAAGTTAAATAATTAATTTTATTATAAAAAATATTAATGATTAATCGATAGTCGATCGTTAATTCTCCCGACGATCGACTAAGAAAATTTAATCGAATGCCCATCCCTAGAGGTGAGTGAGTGAGTGAGTGTGGGTGTGTGCGTGTGTGTGAGAGACTGTGAGTGAGTGAGGGTGTGCGTGGGTGTGTGTGTGTGTGTGTGTGTGTGTGAGAGACTGTGAGTGTGTGTGTGAAACTGAGTGTGTGTGTTAGTGTTGGGCGATATGCTCCTATCATCAGCCTGTGAGAACGGCGATACGCGATGTCATCATGAGTAGGGATGGGCACCTGGTATTAAACGGCCCTCTGTATCGATAAGCTCGGACGTTATCGGTTCTGATGTCGGTACTGGAGAAATTAAGAAAATACACATACTATTTATTATTGCTATAAAGACGTTATAAAAAAAAAAGATCTTGCGAGCCATTTCTATGTATAATAATATTAAACCATTTGTCTGTGATGGATTTTTGCTATTCGCAGTCAGAGAGAGAGAGAGAGAGAGAGAGAGAGAGAGAGGGAGGGAGAGCGAGACAGTGAGAGAGAGAGAGAGAGAGAGAGGTAGAGAGAGAGACAGTGAGAGAGAGACAGTGAGAGAGAGACAGTGAGAGAGAGACAGTGAGAGAGAGACAGTGAGAGAGAGACAGTTAGAGAGAGAGGTAGAGAGAGAGAGGTAGAGAGAGAGGTAGAGAGAGAGAGAGAGAGAGAGAGAGAGAGAGTGTGGAGAAAGAGAGAGGTAGAGAGAGAGCGAGAGAGAGTGTGGAGAAAGAGAGAGGTAGAGAGAGAGAGAGAGAGAGAGCGAGAGAGAGTGTGGAGAAAGAGAGAGGTAGAGAGAGAGAGATGGAGAGAGAGAGAGCGATCTCTCACGCGGAGCCACAGCGCGCACAACTCCACAGTCCTGCTTAATGAGTGACAGTGAGGACAGAGCTAAACATTCAGACGTAGCCTGGTTACACTTTAGATCTGTGATATTAGTCTGATTTTATTTTAGATTTCGCGATGCATAAAATTATTATTTTTTCGAAGTGTTAACAACTTAGTGTTAACTAATAATTGTTGCAAACTGGTACTACCAACAAAATATTAGTGCATTCCTGGAACTGGGCGTCGTTACACTACATCCTTATGCATCGCTTTCTGCCAGGACTTTTACAGGCTTTTCCCAAACCACTGAAGTGATGTCGACGTCGGGGTTAGCGGTAGCATTAGCCGTCAGGCAAGTGTTATTTAAATAAACTCCTGATGTACTTCCAAACTTTCCAATGTCTCGTTTTATGAGTACAAAACCTATTTGTACTACTGTAGAAGTTTGGTACCATTCTGGGCATTATTAGTGGGGTAATTTACCAGATACATCATAGGTTCTCTTTTAAACATTCGCTCGGTATCTCACTGTGGGAAACGCCTCTGGGCGTGACAGATCTGGAAGTACCAATCACACCATGTCTGTCAGTTGATGACCAATCACGACAGTGATGCGGGAGTCCCACCTCCTCATATATACCACTGCCAGTGGTCCCTACTTCATTAACGATCTCTTCGCCGTGAAGATCAAAATTGGAAGCTATCCTTCAGCAGGACCTGTCTTCAAAATAGTTGTTTAACTGCTGTGAGACGAGCCGTCAAGGTACGTCACCGAACGCAGCTGTATTTGTTTGCGGGTCTTTGTTCACTATACTAAGAGAATTAACGTGTTACGGCGAATTCTCTTAGATATCCCTTTTTTCTGAGTTGCACGTTGTGGTGAGCTTGGATACTATTATTTACAATGGCAACTACAAGTTCTGCAAGCGGCGAACCAAAAGCAGAAACTTCACGTCCGTGTGCGTGCGGTTCAGTGATATCAGGCAAGGATCCTCATCCTTTGTGCATCGCATGCCTGGGGGTGAGACACGCTCAGGCAGCCCTCGCTAACCCCTCGGGCTGTCCTCACTGTTCTCTCCTCCCGTCGAGGGTGCTAGAGAGAAGAGTGCGGGTCGCGGCTACTAACAAGGGAGATCCCTGCTTTTCTCCGCCACCCGCGGAGGACACTAAACAGCCTTCTGCGTCATGCAGCTGGGGCGAATTTATGGACGAAGTCTCCCCCCAACTACCTCCCCTCTTTAGATCATTTACGGATGTAAGAGAGGAGGACGATGATGATGACGAGGCCATCGCTCGTCTGTTGGAGGACGATGGTGAGGAGGATGACGACGACGCGATCCTTCCACCGAATCCCTCCCGTCCAGACAGCGCGTTAAGCGAAGGTTCACCCTCCCCAGCTCAGGCGGAGCTCGACCTGCTGGAAATGTGCCGGAGGGCGGCGGCTAAACTCTCCGTAGACTGGCCATCGCAGCAGACGGGCCAGGGGGCAGAGAGAGATCTCTATGACGGCAAGAGACTGCCGTCACGTGCCCCACCAGTTAAACAGCTCATTCCAGTGGTCGCCGTGTGCGTTTCTGAGATGAAACGTTTCTGGGATCAGCCTTTTTCACACAGGGTTCCTGTAAAGGGATTTTCTAGGCTGGATGTCGATAAAATGGAGCAGTTAGTGATTTCAAATTCCCCTCCTGTTGAGCTGTCAGTTGCACATCATCTCCACCCTAACCGCAGGGCAGCCTTTTCCTCAGCCTCAGCTTCACTGCCAGGATGCACTGAGCGTCTAGCAGCCTCAGTTTTTCAGAAGATTTATCGTTCTTCTGCACTGGCAGTGAGGGTTCTTAAAGCCACCTCTCTCCTCACTGCTTATCAAGCAGAGCTTGTAGAAGAGATGGGGAGGCAAATGGATGCTGGGACACCAAACCCAGCCCTCTGGGAAGAGATTTGTGTTATTGCAGATCTCAACCTGAGAACTTCCAGAGGTGCGGCCCAGAGCTGTGGCCCCAGCATGGGCCTGGCAGTGGTCGGCGAGCAAGCTCTCAGGCTGGGACTCTCAGGGCTGTCAGACAGTGAAAAAGCAGACTTCTTGGATGCTCCATTTGGGCCCAAAGCCCTTTTCGGGGCATCGGTCACTAGAGGTGACAGGAGGGTGAGGCTTTCCAAACTTGCCTCCCTCGCAGATCCGCCGCTAGGGTTTCTCAACCACCAGGGTCCAGGTTTGAAGCTCCCCAGCGGAGTGGTCAGTCAGATTTCAGAGGCCCTAGACCTTCTCAGTCTCAGCAGACTGAGCCACAGTCTAAGCCAGCTCAGCCGAGGGGAAAACCTTCCTTCGCAGCGGCTGCAGTCAGACACCGACCTGCAAACCCTCAGGGAGGGAAGAAACGGCGAGCAACCTAATATTTCATTATGTTCAGGACAAAGGGATGAGCAATAGCACTCACGGAGTATCTGTTGTTATCCTCCCTCAGAGAGAGCGGTCATTTTCTTCCCCTCCCGCCAAGAGAAGGCGTTGGACACAGGAATTGTTCACAGAAAAAAGTTATCCAATGACCAGTTAAGTTGTGAAGTTTGCACCAGTTCCCCTCCCTCCACCCAGAGGGCAGAGGGCTGTTTTCTGAAAGATATGTGTGCTGTGAAAATAATAAACACGTTCCCTGTGGCCCAGGCAGTGGGCCGAGGGCACAGCAATGTTTGAAAATAAACACCGTCCCATTCTGGATTTACGGTACCTGCACAAACACCTCAGAAAATTCAAGTTCAAAATGTTGACCTTAGAGACGTTATCTCAAATTGTTCATCCCAAGGACTGGGTTACGTCAGTCGATCTGAAGGATGCATATTTTCACCTAAGCATCTACCCGGCACACAGAAAATTCCTCAGGTTTGCCTATCGAGACACAGCCTACGGGTTTTTGACAGTCCCATTCGGTTTGTCTTTAGCTCCAAGGGTTTTCAGCAAATGTGTGGAAGCAGCGCTCTCACCGCTGAGAGTAATGGGTCTAAGAGCGTCAGCATATTTGGACGATCTGCTGCTGTGCGCGCCGTCATGGCAACAGGCAGAGAGAGAGACAAAAATGCTCGTCTCATTTGGAGAGCTTAGGTTTCAAGATAAGCAAGACAAAAAGCTGCTTGGTGCCCACGCAAGAGACAACTGACCTGGGTCTCAGACTGAACTCAGACCTCTATCAAGCATTTCTGTCCGAGGAGCGCATCAGGTCAATTCACGGCTGTCTATCTCTTTTTCAGAAAGGAAACAGAGTTTCATTCAGACTGTGTTTACGTCTTCTGGGGCTGATGGCCTCGACAATTTCTGTCATTCCACTGGGACTGTTGCGAATGAGGGAGTTTCAGAACGGCGTTGCAGGGCGTGTGTCAACCGCAAAGTGGTAGTGTCGTCACTCTGCATGCACGCTCAGTGGAGAGATCGCTCTTTCCTCGAGTCAGGGACTCTGCCAGGAGCAGTTCCTCTGAGAAGGGTGGGTTACAACGGATGCGTCGCTCACAGGTTGGGGTGCAGTGTGCGAGGGCAGGATAGCGAAGGAGAAATGGCCCATCTCGCTACAAAACGCACACATAAACTTCCTGGAACTGTTAACAGTGTTTCTGGCACTGAAACATTTTGTGCGGTTACTAAGGAACCAC
>NC_138746.1:37278435-37358435 GCF_965113295.1 Leuciscus leuciscus
GCAAGGCACTGCAGCGGGTGGTGAAAACCGCCCAGCGCATCACTGGGACTCCACTACCTGCCATCGAGCACATCCAGAGGAAACGCTGTCTGCATCGAGCTCGCAGCATCCTTAAGGACTCCTCTCACCCAGCCCACAGACTGTTTTCTCTCCTGCCCTCCGGCAGGCGTTTCAGGTGCCTCCGGACCAGGACCAGCAGACTAAAGAACAGTTTTTTTTTTTCCCCAGAGCTGTCTCTTTATTAAACTCTAACCCTCATTGATCCCACTCCCCTCATATACTGATTGACTCTCCTCTCCCTCCTCACACCTGCCTCCATTTTGTTATTTGTTATTTGCAATACTATAATGTTCATTTGCACTGCTGACTGTTATTACAGAAACAACTGTTTACATATGCATCTTGCACTACTACCTTGACTGGAATATGCTCAATTTGCACTGCCGACTGTTTATTTACAGTACCGACTGTTTACATATACATTTGCAATACCATACTTTAACTGTAATATGCAATTACTTCCACTGCACTTTCACTCGGATAGCTTCTGTCCAAACTTTATTTGCACTACTTTAAATCCATTGTTATACTGCTCATTTTAGCCTAACTTATACATATATCTATTTGTAAAATTCTGTTTATAGTAATAGCCATCTGTATATTATGCTCACATTCTGTTTATAGTAACACCCATCTGTATATATATTCAGTACATATCTATCTGTAAAAATTCTGTTTATAGTAATAGCCATCTGTATATTATATTCAGTACATATCTAGCTGTAAATTCTGTTCACAGTAATAGTTATCTGTATATTATATTCATAGGACAAATCTATCTGTAAATTTTTGTTTATAATAGTATTCAACTCTATATTTATTCAGTACATATCCATGTTCTGCACTTATGGAACCACTGTATATCCTGCACTTGCTGCTATTGCACTTCTGGTTAGACCTAAACTGCATTTCGTTGCCTTGTACCTGTACTTGTGTAATGACAATAAAGTTGAATCTAATCTAATCTAATCTAATATATAACCCAGGCCTCCGCATTACCCTGATATATAACCCAGGCCTCCGCATTACCCTGATATATAACCCAGGCCTCCGCATTACCCTGATATATAACCCAGGCCTCCGCATTACCCTGATATATAACCCAGGCCTCCGCATTACCCTGATATATAACCCAGGCCTCCGCATTACCCTGATATATAACCCAGGCCTCCGCATTACCCTGATATTTATTTATTTATTCATTTATTTTCTCGCATGTAATAAAGACACAATTCTAGCTCCATAGGGGTTGGGGGTTGAATGCCCTTTAAAGGTGCAGATATAACAATATGCAGATTTAAATATATCAAAGCTGATTGAACACTGATGAGAATATTGCTTAACACAATTAAAAATGTAAAAAAATTCTGGACAAGCAACTTTTTTATTTGGTGAATGACAGATTTACTTGTCCGAAGCACGAACAAGCACATGAAAAAGCTTAATGTCGAATGTAAACACATTAATCGATATTGACTGCTGCATTGATTAGTACCCATGATGCTCAGCGTAATGTGTATGTGTTCCTGATATATAAACACATTGATGACAGCGTTAGTACCCATGATGCTCAGCGTAATGTGTGTGTGTTCTGCTGTCAGATGATCGTGTCTCTGACTGTGGAGCGGGACTGTGGTCACATGACTCTCGCCCCATCACCCAGCGAGTCTCCTAGCATGAGCCGCACAGAGAGCGTTCAGCATCTGTCTGTGGAGCTAGCCGACGCTAAAGCTAAGATCAGACGCCTGCGCCAGGAGCTGTGAGTATCTGAAATCACCTCCTCATACATTACTCAGCTTCCCCTACATGAGGGGAAGTCCTTTACAGAAGCTCTGAAAGTCCTTCTCCTTCTGATCCACGTCAGGCTCAGGAACAGGAACAGTAGAATATCTACAGTACAGCACAAACACTGACATGAGTAACCTTCATCTAATCTGCTTCTGTGACATCCTGGCAACTCTTTAACAAAAACCCTGATCATTTACATTGTTACTGTACTAATAAAAAGTTCCAAGTTCAATCAAGTTCAATTTTAGTTTATATTGCACATTTACAACAGCCACTAGGCTGACCAAAGTGAACAAGATTAAAAGAAGATATAACATAACATGCATGACAACAAATAAAACCGATAAGAGCTACA
The DNA here is from genome assembly GCF_965113295.1 of Leuciscus leuciscus. Lineage (NCBI taxonomy): Eukaryota > Metazoa > Chordata > Actinopteri > Cypriniformes > Leuciscidae > Leuciscus > Leuciscus leuciscus. The sequence continues at coordinate 37,280,639 of NC_138746.1, forward strand.
TAGCTAAGAGTAACCTTAAAACAGGAGGAGCACAATAGAAATCAGAACTCGGATATAGATTAGTCTATCAAACGCAACATAATTACATAACCGCTGAGAATAACTCTACAAGCTGAATTCAGTTTAAACTGAAACTTTTTTCCAGTGTATTTTATATACACACTGCCGTTCAAACGTCTGATGTCAGTAAGATCATTTAATGTTTTCGAAAGAAGTCTCTCATGCTCACAAAGGCTGCATTTAGTTGATCAAAAATACAGTAAAAACAGCAGTATTGTGAAATATTATTCTAATTTAACTTTTTTTCAACAATAGTATATTTAATTGTATATATTAATTGTAATTTTTTTTCTGTGAAGCAAAGCTGACTCCAGTCTTCACATGATTATCAGGAATCATTCTAATGCTGATTTGGTGCTCAAGAAACATTATTATTACAGGGTTCGTACAAGGTGCTTAAAGGGCTTGAATTTGACATTTGAAATGTAAGTCCTGGAAAACCCCTAAAAACAGTCATATTTATAAAACAATTACTTGAACTATTGAAAGACAAAATATGTGAAATTAATGTTTAATTTGATTGATTAATCAATCTTTTCACACAAAATTAAAGCTGTAGTCCGTCTGATATAGATATAGAGGCATTTCTCATGGCTATGTGTGATATTGCTCATATAAATATCCAAGTATATATTACAGCTTTCATTCTTCAGGTCCAACATTTATTCATGAGAAATAAATCAGTGAGAAAGAGGAAAGCGATATGTTTGTCATAGTATCCTGTGTTACCGCAGTCATTGCTTGTGCTGCACTTCATTTCTACCAATTTGTTTTATTAGTATATTTTTGTTTATCTTTTTACTGTTTTTAGAATTTGAAAGATATTGTGTGATAAGTGAGGTCTCTGATGGTAGTTAGTCCTTGAAAACCGAAAAAGTAGTGCTTGAAAAGTCCTGGGATGTGATTTTACAGTCTCTGTAGGAACCCTGTGTGAGACTGCAGATATAAACCACTGGATGAGCTCAACTACAGCTCTTCTGTCAGAAGTGTTGAGCAAAGCGTGTGTGTGAAGCTGCAGTCGTCACTCTAACACAAAATCAGTTCTTGTCTGAAACAAGTCAGATGTTCCTACAAGCATTAAAACACATTAATGTACAAATAACAGCAACAGTCAGAAGAGCGCTGGCCTTATAGCGTGCGCACACACTGTCCCGCTCACACTGGTAATGAGGTCGTGGCTCTGCACTGCAGGGAAAGAGGACACGCTATTTTAATCTGTGTGTGCTATAAAACACTCACACAGTTCCTCTTCCCGTTCCCCACAGTCATGATGAGCATTCGTTTGTTGCTGTGTGTTTTATCAAACGCAGTCTCGGCTCTCATCAGGGCTCGTATTTATCACGCTTCTCAAAGGGCCATTGTGGTCTTCAGTGCTGAGAATCCATGATATTTACTCCTACTTTCAAACTTTAAGTATAAAAGCAATTTACCAAATGTGTTAAAGCTAAGATTCACTCTAACTCCCCCAGTTATGTAAGACAGCTCGAGGTCTCTCCAGTGTGAGGAGTTCCAGGAGGAGCTTGTGATGAAATCTTTCAGGAGAGAATGAATGTTCTTGAAATGTTTGACGACGAGCTGTTAATTAAACCGTATCGTTTGGACAGAGCATCATCTTCCTCAGCGCTGGCTAACGTTTGCCTGAACCTTTATAACATGTTTCCTCTGTTCCAGTAGCGCTTCTTCCTCACGCCAGCTCAGGGTTCAGTTCGAGTCCATGATGGCTGATTATATCGTAATATCTAGGCTATATATGGTCAGTCAACAGCACACCAGTTTAAAATCTGTAATTAAGACATGGTGGAAAACATGTTTATCTTTCATTTCCAATGTGTATAATCATAATGTATTCTCTTGACAATTATTTATTGTCAGATGTGTGTTGAATGTAAACTCCTCTTAGGAATTCCCCCATTCAATGTGAATTTATCTGAGAATGTTCTTAAAAAAGGAAATCTCTCCAGTGATTGGTCCATGCCTGTTGTCATCGACAGCACAGTGTCGAGAATCATCTCAAGACTTACATTACGCCTGAGATGCTTGATAACTCAGTGTAGAGCGCAGCTTCGAGTCTTTTCTTAGCAGTGTTCCTGTGAGTAATTCTCAGAGGCTTGATGAACACGGGCCCTGGTCTCTAGTAAAGTTCATTAGTAGATGTTTCCTCATCTTAGTGGGATTATCACAGATTCACTGGAGTGACATCAGAGTCATGTGACTGATGCCTGACGAGTTAACCTTTGACCTGTGGTTGACTGTGTGCTAATGTGTGTTTCAGAGAGGAGAAGACTGAACAGCTGCTGGACTGCAGACAGGAAGTGGACCACATGGAGCAGGAAGTGAAGAGACTGCAGCAGGAAGTGAGGCGTCACCACACCTGTCTGTGTTCCTGTGTTGACTCTGAGCTACACTTAATCTCTGTCATCGTAATAGCCAGTCCTAATGTGTCATGATTACTGTAATTCCTTTAACTACTTACACGCCTCAGCTTTACACATCCAACAACAGCTCAGCCAATCATCACACGTGTATTTATAGATGCTGTACCACTTTCTGTCTGATCGAGTTATAACTCAACACACACTGGCTCTTAAAGGGACAGTTTACCCAGAAATGAACAGTTTGTCGTCATTTCGTTTACGCATGATTTGCTTGTGTTTGTGGAGTACAGAAGGGAGGTTTGAGGAGATGTTATCCGGCTCTTTAGCATGCAGTGAAAGCTCACAGCAGTGGCTCCCAGACCTGATCCTGGAGGAATATCCATATCCCTCTATTAACTCTTTCCCACCAGCGTTTTTTTTTAAACTTGCAAGCCAGCGGCAGCATTTAAAAAAAATGCTTTCATGGCTCCCAGAATATTTTGTTGTATGAGTATCTAAACCAAAGAATATTGGTTAAAACAACTCTGATAAATAAGATTGATCATCAGAGACCCCTGCCATATATCTCTGGCTCTTACAACCACAGGCTGCACTATGTTGTGGCACTTTTAATGAAAATTCATTGGTATCATTACTGTGACTGAGCAGCTTCTGAAATGTTGTCGTGTCTGGGGCAGTCGGATGTGGTAAATATAGATATCTATAGAGTTTTCATTTTTATCCATTCCCAAAATAGTTTTGTGTGTATACAAAGACTGAAATTTGTTGTAAAAAGAGACGCATTTGAAGAAGTACAGAAGTGTAATCGTGTGTGTGTGTTTGTGTGTGTCAGAACGTGCAGCTGGTGTGTGACGCGCGCTCGCTGCGGGCGTATCGGGACGAGCTCGACGCACTCAGAGAGAAGGCCATCAGAGTCGACAAGCTGGAGAGTGAAGTGATGCGCTACAAGGAGAAGCTCCACGACATCGAGTTCTACAGGACCAGAGTGGAGGTGCGTTCATATCACTGTGTGTGTTCACCTGGGAATGTTGGGAATGCTGTGGCAGTTATTGATTGTGTGTGTTCACCAGGGAATGTTGGGAATGCTGTGGCAGTTAATGATTGTGTGTGTTCACCAGGGAATGCTGTGGCAGTTATTGATTGTGTGTGTTCACCAGGGAATGCTGTGGCAGTTATCGATTGTGTGTGTTCACCAGGGAATGCTGTGGCAGTTATTGATTGTGTGTGTTCACCGGGGAATGTTGGGAATGCTGTGGCAGTTAATGATTGTGTGTGTTCACCAGGGAATGTTGGGAATGCTGAGGCAGTTAATGATTGTGTGTGTTCACAAGGGAATGCTGGGAATGCTGTGGCAGTTAATGATTGTGTGTGTTCACCAGGGAATGCTGTGGCAGTTAATGATTGTGTGTGTTCACCAGGGAATGTTGGGAATGCTGAGGCAGTTAATGATTGTGTGTTCACCAGGGAATGCTGGGAATGCTGAGGCAGTTAATGATTGTGTGTGTTCACCAGGGAATGTTGGGAATGCTAAGGCAGTTAATGATTGTGTGTGTTCACCAGGGAATGCTGAGGCAGTTAATGAAGTGTTCACCAGGGAATGTTGAGGCAGTTAATTATTGTGTGTGTTCACCAGGGAATGTTGGGAATGCTGAGGCAGTTAATGATTGTGTGTGTTCACCAGGGAATGTTGAGGCAGTTAATGATTGTGTGTGTTCACCAGGGAATGTTGAGGCAGTTAATGATTGTGTGTGTTCACCAGGGAATGTTGGGAATGCTGTGGCAGTTAATGATTGTGTGTGTTCACCAGGGAATGCTGTGGCAGTTATTGATTGTGTGTGTTCACTGGGGAATGCTGAGGCAGTTAATGATTGTGTGTGTTTACCAGGGAATGCTGTGGCAGTTATTGATTGTGTGTGTTCACCGGGGAATGTTGGGAATGCTGTGGCAGTTAATGATTGTGTGTGTTCACCAGGGAATGCTGTGGCAGTTATTGATTGTGTGTGTTCACCAGGGAATGCTGTGGCAGTTATCGATTGTGTGTGTTCACCAGGGAATGCTGTGGCAGTTATTGATTGTGTGTGTGTTCACCGGGGAATGTTGGGAATGCTGTGGCAGTTAATGATTGTGTGTGTTCACCGGGGAATGTTGGGAATGCTGTGGCAGTTAATGATTGTGTGTGTTCACCAGGGAATGCTGTGGCAGTTATTGATTGTGTGTGTTCACCAGGGAATGCTGTGGCAGTTATCGATTGTGTGTGTTCACCAGGGAATGCTGTGGCAGTTATTGATTGTGTGTGTTCACCGGGGAATGTTGGGAATGCTGTGGCAGTTATTGATTGTGTGTGTTCACCGGGGAATGTTGGGAATGCTGTGGCAGTTAATGATTGTGTGTGTTCACCAGGGAATGCTGTGGCAGTTATCGATTGTGTGTGTTCACCAGGGAATGCTGTGGCAGTTATTGATTGTGTGTGTTCACCGGGGAATGTTGGGAATGCTGTGGCAGTTAATGATTGTGTGTGTTCACCAGGGAATGTTGGGAATGCTGAGGCAGTTAATGATTGTGTGTGTTCACCAGAGAATGCTGTGGCAGTTATTGATTGTGTGTGTTCACCAGGGAATGTTGGGAATGCTGAGGCAGTTAATGATTGTGTGTGTTCACAAGGGAATGCTGTGGCAGTTATCGATTGTGTGTGTTCACCAGGGAATGCTGTGGCAGTTATCGATTGTGTGTGTTCACCAGGGAATGCTGTGGCAGTTATTGATTGTGTGTGTTCACCGGGGAATGTTGGGAATGCTGTGGCAGTTAATGATTATGTGTGTTCACCAGGGAATGCTGTGGCAGTTATCGATTGTGTGTGTTCACCAGGGAATGCTGTGGCAGTTATTGATTGTGTGTGTTCACCGGGGAATGTTGGGAATGCTGTGGCAGTTATTGATTGTGTGTGTTCACCGGGGAATGTTGGGAATGCTGTGGCAGTTAATGATTGTGTGTGTTCACCAGGGAATGCTGTGGCAGTTATCGATTGTGTGTGTTCACCAGGGAATGCTGTGGCAGTTATTGATTGTGTGTGTTCACCGGGGAATGTTGGGAATGCTGTGGCAGTTAATGATTGTGTGTGTTCACCAGGGAATGCTGTGGCAGTTATCGATTGTGTGTGTTCACCAGGGAATGCTGTGGCAGTTATTGATTGTGTGTGTTCACCGGGGAATGTTGGGAATGCTGTGGCAGTTATTGATTGTGTGTGTTCACCAGGGAATGCTGTGGCAGTTATTGATTGTGTGTGTTCACCGGGGAATGTTGGGAATGCTGTGGCAGTTAATGATTGTGTGTGTTCACCAGGGAATGCTGTGGCAGTTATCGATTGTGTGTGTTCACCAGGGAATGCTGTGGCAGTTATTGATTGTGTGTGTTCACCGGGGAATGTTGGGAATGCTGTGGCAGTTAATGATTGTGTGTGTTCACCAGGGAATGTTGGGAATGCTGAGGCAGTTAATGATTGTGTGTGTTCACAAGGGAATGCTGGGAATGCTGTGGCAGTTAATGATTGTGTGTGTTCACCAGGGAATGCTGTGGCAGTTAATGATTGTGTGTGTTCACCAGGGAATGTTGGGAATGCTGAGGCAGTTAATGATTGTGTGTGTTCACCAGGGAATGCTGTGGCAGTTATTGATTGTGTGTGTTCACCAGGGAATGCTGTGGCAGTTATTGATTGTGTGTGTTCACCGGGGAATGTTGGGAATGCTGTGGCAGTTAATGATTGTGTGTGTTCACCAGGGAATGTTGGGAATGCTGAGGCAGTTAATGATTGTGTGTGTTCACCAGAGAATGCTGTGGCAGTTATTGATTGTGTGTGTTCACCAGGGAATGTTGGGAATGCTGAGGCAGTTAATGATTGTGTGTGTTCACCAGGGAATGCTGGGAATGCTGTGGCAGTTAATGATTGTGTGTGTTCACCAGGGAATGTTGGGAATGCTGAGGCAGTTAATGATTGTGTGTGTTCACCAGGGAATGCTGGGAATGCTGAGGCAGTTAATGATTGTGTGTGTTCACCAGGGAATGTTGGGAATGCTGAGGCAGTTAATGATTGTGTGTGTTCACCAGGGAATGCTGAGGCAGTTAATGAAGTGTTCACCAGGGAATGTTGAGGCAGTTAATTATTGTGTGTGTTCACCAGGGAATGTTGGGAATGCTGAGGCAGTTATGGATTGTGTGTGTTCACCAGGGAATGTTGGGAATGCTGAGGCAGTTAATGATTGTGTGTGTTCACCAGGGAATGTTGGGAATGCTGAGGCAGTTAATGATTGTGTGTGTTCACCAGGGAATGTTGAGGCAGTTAATGATTGTGTGTGTTCACCAGGGAATGTTGGGAATGCTGTGGCAGTTAATGATTGTGTGTGTTCACCAGGGAATGCTGTGGCAGTTATTGATTGTGTGTGTTCACCAGGGAATGCTGTGGCAGTTATCGATTGTGTGTGTTCACCGAGGAATGTTGGGAATGCTGTGGCAGTTAATGATTGTGTGTGTTCACCAGGGAATGCTGTGGCAGTTATTGATTGTGTGTGTTCACCAGGGAATGCTGTGGCAGTTATTGACCGTGTGTGTTCACCGGGGAATGTTGGGAACGCTGAGGCAGTTAATGATTGTGTGTGTTCACAAGGGAATGCTGTGGCAGTTAATGATTGTGTGTGTTCACCAGGGAATGCTGTGGCAGTTAATGACTGTGTGTGTTCACCAGGGAATGTTGGGAATGCTGAGGCAGTTAATGATTGTGTGTGTTCACCAGGGAATGCTGGGAATGCTGAGGCAGTTAATGATTGTGTGTGTTCACCAGGGAATGTTGGGAATGCTGAGGCAGTTAATGCTTGTGTGTGTTCACCAGGGAATGTTGGGAATGCTGAGGCAGTTAATGATTGTGTGTGTTCACCAGGGAATGTTGGGAATGCTGAGGCAGTTAATGATTGTGTGTGTTCACCAGGGAATGTTGAGGCAGTTAATGATTGTGTGTGTTCACCAGGGAATGTTGGGAATGCTGTGGCAGTTAATGATTGTGTGTGTTCACCAGGGAATGCTGTGGCAGTTATTGATTGTGTGTGTTCACCAGGGAATACTGGGAATGCTGTGGCAGTTAATGATTGTGTGTGTTCACCAGGGAATGCTGTGGCAGTTATTGATTGTGTGTGTTCACCAGGGAATGCTGTGGCAGTTATTGATTGTGTGTGTTCACCAGGGAATACTGGGAATGCTGTGGCAGTTATTGATTGTGTGTGTTCACCAGGGAATACTGGGAATGCTGTGGCAGTTAATGATTTTGTGTTTTCACCAGGGAATACTAGGAATGCTGTGGCAGTTATTGATTGTGTGTGTTCACCAGGGAATGTTGGGAATGCTGTGGCAGTTAATGATTGTGTGAGTTCACCAGGGAATGCTGTGGCAATTATTGATTGTGTGTGTTCACCAGGGAATGCTGTGGCAGTTAATGATTGTGTGTGTTCACCAGGGAATGCTGTGGCAGTTATTGATTGTGTGTGTTCACCAGGGAATGCTGTGGCAGTTAATGATTGTGTGTGTTCACCAGGGAATACTGGGAATGCTGTGGCAGTTAATGATTGTGTGTGTTCACCAGGGAATACTGGGAATGCTGTGGCAGTTATTGATTGTGTGTGTTCACCAGGGAATGCTGTGGCAGTTAATGATTGTGTGTGTTCACCAGGGAATGTTGGGAATGCTGAGGCAGTTAATGATTGTGTGTGTTCACAAGAGAATGCTGGGAATGCTGAGGCAGTTATTGATTGTTTCACGAGGGAATACTGGAATGCTGTGGCAGTTAATGATTGTGTGTGTTCACCAGGGAATACTGGGAATGCTGTGGCAGTTAATGATTGTGTGTGTTCACCAGGGAATGCTTTGGCAGTTATTGATTGTGTGTGTTCACCAGGGAATGCTGTGGCAGTTAATGATTGTGTGTGTTCACCAGGGAATGCTGTGGCAGTTATTGATTGTGTGTGTTCACCAGGGAATGCTGTGGCAGTTATTGATTGTGTGTGTTCACCAGGGAATGCTGTGGCAGTTAATGATTGTGTGTGTTCACAAGAGAATGCTGGGAATGCTGAGGCAGTTATTGATTGTTTCACGATGGAATACTGGGAATGCTGTGGCAGTTAATGATTGTGTGTGTTCACCAGGGAATACTGGGAATGCTGTGGCAGTTAATGATTGTGTGTGTTCACCAGGGAATGCTTTGGCAGTTATTGATTGTGTGTGTTCACCAGGGAATGCTGTGGCAGTTATTGATTGTGTGTGTTCACCGGGGAATGCTGTGGCAGTTAATGATTGTGTGTGTTCACCAGGGAATGTTGGGAATGCTGAGGCAGTTAATGATTGTGTGTGTTCACCAGGGAATGCTGTGGCAGTTATTGATTGTGTGTGTTCACCGGGGAATGCTGAAGGCAGTTAATGATTGTGTGTGTTCACCAGGCAATGCTGTGGCAGTTATTGATTGTGTGTGTTCACCAGGGAATGTTGGGAATGCTGAGGCAGTTAATGATTGTGTGTGTGTGTTCACCAGGGAATGTTGGGAGTGCTGAGGCAGTTAATGATTGTGTGTGTTCACCAGGGAATGTTGAGGCAGTTAATGATTGTGTGTGTTCACCAGGGAATGTTGGGAATGCTGTGGCAGTTATTGATTGTGTGTGTTCACCAGGGAATGCTGTGGCAGTTAATGATTGTGTGTGTTCACCAGGGAATACTGGGAATGCTGTGGCAGTTAATGATTGTGTGTGTTCACCAGGGAATGCTGTGGCAGTTATTGATTGTGTGTGTTCACCAGGGAATGCTGTGGCAGTTATTGATTGTGTGTGTTCACCAGGGAATACTGGGAATGCTGTGGCAGTTAATGATTGTGTGTTTTCACCAGGGAATACTGGGAATGCTGTGGCAGTTATTGATTGTGTGTTTTCACCAGGGAATGTTGGGAATGCTGTGGCAGTTAATGATTGTGTGTGTTCACCAGGGAATGCTGTGGCAGTTATTGATTGTGTGTGTTCACCAGGGAATGCTGTGGCAGTTAATGATTGTGTGTGTTCACCAGGGAATGCTGTGGCAGTTATTGATTGTGTGTGTTCACCAGGGAATGCTGTGGCAGTTATTGATTGTGTGTGTTCACCAGGGAATACTGGGAATGCTGAGGCAGTTAATGATTGTGTGTTTTCACCAGGGAATACTGGGAATGCTGTGGCAGTTATTGATTGTGTGTGTTCACCAGGGAATGTTGGGAATGCTGTGGCAGTTAATGATTGTGTGTGTTCACCAGGGAATGCTGTGGCAGTTATTGATTGTGTGTGTTCACCAGGGAATGCTGTGGCAGTTATTGATTGTGTGTGTTCACCAGGGAATGCTGTGGCAGTTATTGATTGTGTGTGTTCACCAGGGAATGTTGGGAATGCTGTGGCAGTTAATGATTGTGTGTGTTCACTAGGGATGGGCATTCGATTACATTTTCTTTGTCGATCGTCGGGAGAATTAACGATCGACTATCGATTAATCATTAATATTTTTATATTGAAATTCATTATTTCTTTAACTTTTTATAAATTAAAAATGCAATGAAAATACAAAAATACAGTTTGTTTGTCCTCGATGAGATCTTTATTACAAGAAGATCAACTTGTGGCAGTGAAACTGGATGTTCGGTAGACTTGAAGATTCCTGCGGTGCTCTAAACCAGCGGAACCTGCAGCTGCGAGCCGGCGTTCTTAAACAGAGACCCATGGCCACTTCATCCGCCGCTCGTGAAAAGACCAAATCTAAATGCCCTCCGAAACGCATTCGAGACGGATTTAAATCCGATCGCTCAAACCACTTCAGGAGGAGATCTGAGACGCATTCCAGACGAAACTGGACAAGAGTAAATGCATCTGGTTGTTAAAACCACATATGTAAATTTGACTTATCCCAAAAATGATAAGAAATAAACGTGTGAGAGCGTGTTATAGGCTATATGTCATGTTATATCCAGATATGACGACGCTACTTCAACACGCATCACCACAGATGAGCATCTATTCATCAAGCCAACGTGCAAACTATCGCAAATCAAAGTGAAAGTCATTCATCAACTCACAATCATCTTCATTAAGGGCGCTTTCACACTGGCAGTTTAGTGCGGACCGGGGCACGGTTTGCATGAAAAATCGCTAATGTGAACGCTGTCATCGGACCCGGGTGCGCACTAGAGTACCGAACCCGAGACTACCTGGAGGAGGTGGTCTGAGCTCGGTTGCTCCCGAACCGTGGCGAGGTTCGCGTTAATGTGCAAGCAACACGGACTCGGGTGCGCGCTTGTTCAGGAAGTATAGTATCCCGCGCATGCGTATCACTGTTGATATCATTGTTTCCTCACACACGACAACCATGAGTGGCAGGGGAACGTTGTGAAACACGGCGTCCCCTGGATATGTGCTGAATTACACCATGTAATGAACATAAACGTAGTTGTCTCTCACTATGTTGCGCATAATAGCACCAAAAAAACAGACAAATTACAGCTATGCTCAGTCGAGTTGTATTCTCCATGCGTTTTCCGTGTGCCTTTGCGATGACGTAAGATCACTGCAAACGCACCTGGGTTCGATACAACTAATTGAATGTGAAACCAGACCAACGCTGCGGCGGGCGCCGGGAACTAGCGCACTCGGGTTCGGACCGCAGCAAACGAACCCAGTGGAAAAACGCCCTAAAAGTAAAGAACCGAAATGATCTTACCAGGGCTGTTGCCGCAATATCTTGTTGCGGTCTTTGATTTAGAAATTTTCGCTGATGATCAATAAAATGCAGCTCATATCAGTTGCTTTCGATGACGTGCAACAATTTAAATATGCATATAGCGCGGGAATTCAAGATCGGATTTATATCCGTTTTGCAAAAACACATTTATGTGACCAGGAGTAAATGGAATCGTTTTGATAAATCAGATAGCTATCCGATCTGAGAAAACGCATGAAGTTCCCATAGAACTTCTGCACCAGTCTACTGATTTCTGTTGAGAAAGATAAGCATGTTGACATGATCTGGGATCAGACGCGACCGCAACCTGGTGACAGCCAGTCCAGCCGCCGAAAACACCCGCTCTGAGGGGACTGACGTTGCCGGGATGCACAGGTACCTCCGCGCTAAAATTAATTCCATTGCTTCAAGACTCACACTACGCAACGCAACCTGCATTAGTTTAATCGATAACAAATAAACGTGATAGACGAAATTCTTAATGATCAATTATCGATCGTCGATTAATCATGCCCATCCCTAGTGTTCACCAGGGAATGCTGAGGCAGTTAATGATTGTGTGTGTTCACCTGGGAATGCTGGGAATGCTGTGGCAGTTAATGATTGTGTGTGTTCACCAGGGAATGCTGTGGCAGTTAATGATTGTGTGTGTTCACCAGGGAATGTTGGGAATGCTGTGGCAGTTAATGATTGTGTGTGTTCACCAGGGAATGTTGAGGCAGTTATTGATTGTGTGTGTTCACCAGGGAATGTTGGGAATGCTGAGGCAGTTAATGATTGTGTGTGTTCACCTGGGAATGCTGTGGCAGTTAATGATTGTGTGTGTTCACCAGGGAATGCTGTGGCAGTTAATGATTGTGTGTGTTCACCAGGGAATGTTGGGAATGCTGAGGCAGTTAATGATTGTGTGTGTTCACCAGGGAATGCTGGGAATGCTGAGGCAGTTAATGATTGTGTGTGTTCACCAGGGAATGTTGGGAATGCTGAGGCAGTTAATGATTGTGTGTGTTCACCAGGGAATGCTGTGGCAGTTAATGATTGTGTGTGTTCACTAGTGATCGACCGATATATCGGTCAGCCGATATATCGGGCCGATATTTGCGGGTTTGACGTGTATCGGAATCGGCCGATACGCGGCTGCTGCGTTCGCCGATAGTTTTTTCCCGGCATTATTTACAGACAGGCGTCCGCAGGCAGCTTTGTGTTGCTGGAGACGCTGCACGTGCAGCCCATGCACTGCCCCTCCCACACTAGCTGAGTGCTGGAAGCCTCTTCAAAACAACGTTAAGTTTTAAACTTTCAAAGCATCTTTTAACTGTTTGACTTAGCTGAAATATTGCCATACACTTTGAAAGTGGAAACACGTTGCTCTATATGTGTGTGCAACTATAGCTAAGCAAGTTTGAGGGTCCAAATGGAAAACGCGAATCCCGAATATATGCTTGTCATTGTATTTAGGGAGCTAAGCTGATTAATAGCTAAGTTTGAGGCTATCCATATGCATACGGCAGCTGTTACAAACACTGGTCATAGGATTAAATAATGCCGACGTTGGTTCGTGATTCCGTGATATTTGTGGGAGTTTTATTCAGCGAGGTGGTCGAACTCAGTCAGAACACTCCCTGAGGTAAAATAATCGACGCGGTTGCGACACGCATGCGATGCAGCGCGCTCGTTTGTCCCGGCGCTCATATGCCGTGGTGAGATGAAAAGTTGAAAACATTTAAACTTTTCAGAATGCCGCAAGCGCACGCAGGTTATGTGACAAAAAAAACAACTGACCTTTCCATGACAACATCGAAAGCTCGGCCGAACAGCTGATCAAAGCTGGACAGGGCAGGTTTTTATTTTTCATCTCCATAAATATATGTGACGTTAGTCGTAAAGGGCTTGAAATAAATTAATCCTACTTCCTCGTCATCATGAGTAGAGTGCAGTTCATAGTTGCATAGCAACGACAGACGCCACGGGAGTGCAAGCGCTTGTAGAAAGGAGAAAGCGTCGCGGCTGTGCTTACCACACGTTTTTAGACGCGATATGTGAACAGTCCCTAATTCATAATAAACTGAGAATCTATTTGGTTTAAAATCGTTTTTGTTTTGTTTAAAATGGTGATCACAATTACATATATCAGACAACTACACAGAATAACATGTTCCAGTCTATTTATATAAAAAAAAATTGAATCATTAATTCAAACACGTTTAAAACGAATTAATTCAGTCTCATTCATAAATACCTGTTTAATTAATGGATGAAGTTCAATAAATGTTCCTTTTATAAGTTCAATAAATGTTCCTTATTTTAAATTGAGACTTGTAACATTTGTTATCATCATTGTGTCATTTTTATGATGTAAATTGAGTGAGCAAAAGCAGTATCGGCTCCAAATATCGGCCCAAGAAAATCGGCAGCCCGTATCGGTCATCGGCTAAGGCTGATGAAAAAAAATCGGTATCGGCATCGGCACTAAAAAATCCATATCGGTCGATCCCTAGTGTTCACCAGGGAATGTTGGGAATGATGTGGCAGTTAATGATTGTGTGTGTTCACAAGAGAATGCTGGGAATGCTGTGGCAGTTATTGATTGCTTCACGAGGGAATACTGGGAATGCTGTGGCAGTTAATGATTGTGTGTGTTCACCAGGGAATACTGTGGCAGTTAATGATTGTGTGTGTTCACCAGGGAATGCTGTGGCAGTTAATGATTGTGTGTGTTCACAAGAGAATGCTGGGAATGCTGAGGCAGTTATTGATTGTTTCACGAGGGAATACTGGGAATGCTGTGGCAGTTATTGATTGTGTGTGTTCACCAGGGAATGTTGGGAATGCTGTGGCAGTTAATGATTGTGTGTGTTCACCAGGGAATGCTGTGGCCGTTATTGATTGTGTGTGTTCACCAGGGAATGCTGTAGCAGTTAATGATTGTGTGTGTTCACCAGGGAATGCTGTAGCAGTTAATGATTGTGTGTGTTCACAAGAGAATGCTGGGAATGCTGAGGCAGTTATTGATTGTTTCACGAGGGAATACTGGGAATGCTGTGGCAGTTAATGATTGTGTGTGTTCACCAGGGAATACTGGGAATGCTGTGGCAGTTAATGATTGTGTGTGTTCACCAGGGAATGTTGAGGCAGTTAATGATTGTGTGTGTTCACCAGGGAATGCTGTGGCAGTTAATGATTGTGTGTGTTCACCAGGGAATGTTGGGAATGCTGAGGCAGTTAATGATTGTGTGTGTTCACCAGGGAATGCTGTGGCAGTTATTGATTGTGTGTTCACTGGGGAATGCTGAGGCAGTTAATGATTGTGTGTGTTCACCAGGGAATGCTGTGGCAGTTATTGATTGTGTATGTTCACCGGGGAATGTTGGGAATGCTGTGGCAGTTAATGATTGTGTGTGTTCACCAGGGAATGCTGTGGCATTTATTGATTGTGTGTGTTCACCAGGGAATGCTGTGGCAGTTATCGATTGTGTGTGTTCACCAGGGAATGCTGTGGCAGTTATTGATTGTGTGTGTTCACCGGGGAATGTTGGGAATGCTGTGGCAGTTAATGATTGTGTGTGTTCACCAGGGAATGTTGAGGCAGTTATTGATTGTGTGTGTTCACCAGGGAATGCTGTGGCAGTTATTGATCGTGTGTGTTCACCAGGGAATGTTGGGAATGCTGAGGCAGTTAATGATTGTGTGTGTTCACCTGGGAATGCTGGGAATGCTGTGGCAGTTAATGATTGTGTGTGTTCACCAGGGAATGCTGTGGCAGTTAATGATTGTGTGTGTTCACCAGAGAATGTTGGGAATGCTGAGGCAGTTAATGATTGTGTGTGTTCACCAGGGAATGCTGGGAATGCTGAGGCAGTTAATGATTGTGTGTGTTCACCAGGGAATGTTGGGAATGCTGAGGCAGTTAATGATTGTGTGTGTTCACCAGGGAATGCTGAGGCAGTTATTGATTGTGTGTGTTCACCAGGGAATGTTTAGGCAGTTAATGATTGTGTTTGTTCACCAGGGAATGTTGAGGCAGTTAATGATTGTGTGTGTTCACCAGGGAATGTTGGGAATGCTGAGGCAGTTAATGATTGTGTGTGTTCACCAGGGAATGTTGGGAATGCTGAGGCAGTTAATGATTGTGTGTGTTCACCAGGGAATGCTGAGGCAGTTATTGATTGTGTGTGTTCACCAGGGAATGTTGGGAATGCTGAGGCAGTTAATGATTGTGTGTGTTCACGAGGGAATGCTGAGGCAGTTATTGATTGTGTGTGTTCACCAGGGAATGTTGGGAATGCTGAGGCAGTCAGGGCTTGAATTTCGGCGCGGGATTGCGGGTATTGCGCATAATTTTAATAATTCCCGCAGGTCTCCCACTTATAATGCGGGAAATTCCCGCAAACATTGATTCACTTTAACCTGTAGGTTGTATTAGTAAATTAATCCACACAGATTATAAAATCAAATCAGTCATTTTAAAACTGTCTGCGAGACGCAATTTCACAAACAGCGCGAGTGATTCAGCGGTGCTGCGTCTTCTATCAGCTCGTTAAGCGCTGCAGGCGGCGATAATACACTCTCGCGTTTCGGGGGTGTCGAGATAGACGGAGTTGTCACTTGCATAATCGGGCCAGCATTGCATCATGAGTAAATAAAGTTTACCATTTGCACGTCTTTTTAAGTCTTACCAGTTTAAGCATTCACGCGATTTTAAACTCTTCGGCACTTGCGCGCTGTCTGAGAGATGTTTCTCTGCACACATACATAGAGTAAAGCCGCCTCACACAGAGCTCATGGGTAACCAAAGTTATTTTTCGTGGATTATATCGCTTTAACAGTCAAAAACATGTGAAAATTATGTCAATTTCGGTCTTGGTGAGTATCCTCTAAACACAGTCGGTTATGTCTTAAGCATAATTCGCTCGTGACCGTATAATGAAACAGGATCCGTGCACTAGCTCTTATAGGGACAGCAGCCATATGTGTCTGTCATTAATTTGGTTGTCAAAACAACAAAACATAGCTTTCATTTGAAGGAATCAGGATTAATAGCCTTTGTATTTAATTTAGTCAGGACTAAAATACTACCCAGTGTTATTTTACATTTGATTACTTTATTCAGTCTCTGTAGTATTTCTGAATACTAGTGTTAGACCTAAGCAAAAACTCTTCTCTTTATTTCTCTTTATTGGTATCTTTATTCTATTGTATTTATTTGTGCTACTTTTTTCAATTTAATTCAAAGATTGAAATCAAGCTTCCTTGTGTTGTGTAAATTCTTAAGAACAAAATTACCCCATTGTAAAAATGCGATGAGTGAGCATACATTTAGGCGAGATAAATGTAATTTAAAAAAAAGTCTAAACTCCCCCCTCAAATTAAAAATTTCCCCCCATAAGAATCACCTAAGGGGGGATTTCCCCCCCATTTTCCAAAATGAAATTCAGGCCCTGGCAGTTATTGATTGTGTGTGTTCACAAGGGAATGCTGAGGCAGTTAATGATTGTGTGTGTTCACCAGGGAATGTCGGGAATGCTGAGGCAGTTAATGATTGTGTGTGTTCACAAGGGAATGCTGAGGCAGTTAATGATTGTGTGTGTTCACCAGGGAATGTTGGGAATGCTGAGGCAGTTAATGATTATGTGTGTTCACAAGGGAATGCTGAGGCAGTTAATGATTGTGTGTGTTCACCAGGGAATGCTGAGGCAGTTAATGATTGTGTGTGTTCACCAGGGAATGCTGAGGCAGTTAATGATTGTGTGTGTTCACCAGGGAATGTTGGGAATGCTGAGGCAGTTAATGATTGTGTGTGTTCACAAGGGAATGCTGAGGCAGTTAATGATTGTGTGTGTTCACCAGGGAATGTTGGGAATGCTGAGGCAGTTAATGATTGTGTGTGTTCACAAGGGAATGCTGAGGCAGTTAATGATTGTGTGTGTTCACCAGGGAATGTTGGGAATGCTGAGGCAGTTAATGATTGTGTGTGTTCACAAGGGAATGCTGAGGCAGTTAATGATTGTGTGTGTTCACAAGGGAATGCTGAGGCAGTTAATGATTGTGTGTGTTCACCAGGGAATGCTGAGGCAGTTAATGATTGTGTGTGTTCACAAGGGAATGCTGAGGCAGTTAATGATTGTGTGTGTTCACCAGGGAATGTTGGGAATGCTGAGGCAGTTAATGATTGTGTGTGTTCACCAGGGAATGCTGAGGCAGTTAATGATTGTGTGTGTTCACCAGGGAATGTTGGGAATGCTGAGGCAGTTAATGATTGTGTGTGTTCACAAGGGAATGCTGAGGCAGTTAATGATTGTGTGTGTTCACAAGGGAATGCTGAGGCAGTTAATGATTGTGTGTGTTCACCAGGGAATGCTGAGGCAGTTAATGATTGTGTGTGTTCACCAGGGAATGTTGGGAATGCTGAGGCAGTTAATGATTGTGTGTGTTCACAAGGGAATGCTGGGAATGCTGAGGCAGTTAATGATTGTGTGTGTTCACAAGGGAATGCTGAGGCAGTTAATGATTGTGTGTGTTCACAAGGGAATGCTGAGGCAGTTAATGATTGTGTGTGTTCACCAGGGAATGCTGAGGCAGTTAATGATTGTGTGTGTTCACCAGGGAATGTTGGGAATGCTGTGGCAGTTAATGAGTCTGTGTGTGTTCACCAGGGAATGCTGAGGCAGTTAATGATTGTGTGTGTTCACCAGGGAATGCTGAGGCAGTTAATGATTGTGTGTGTTCACCAGGGAATGTTGGGAATGCTGTGGCAGTTAATGATTGTGTGTGTTCACCAGGGAATGCTGTGGCAGTTATTGATTGTGTGTGTTCACCAGGGAATGCTGAGGCAGTTAATGATTGTGTGTGTTCACCAGGGAATGCTGAGGCAGTTAATGATTGTGTGTGTTCACCAGGGAATGTTGGGAATGCTGAGGCAGTTAATGATTGTGTGTGTTCACAAGGGAATGCTGAGGCAGTTAATGATTGTGTGTGTTCACAAGGGAATGCTGAGGCAGTTAATGATTGTGTGTGTTCACCAGGGAATGCTGAGGCAGTTAATGATTGTGTGTGTTCACCAGGGAATGTTGGGAATGCTGAGGCAGTTAATGATTGTGTGTGTTCACAAGGGAATGCTGGGAATGCTGAGGCAGTTAATGATTGTGTGTGTTCACAAGGGAATGCTGAGGCAGTTAATGATTGTGTGTGTTCACCAGGGAATGTTGGGAATGCTGTGGCAGTTATTGATTGTGTGTGTTCACAAGGGAATGCTGGGAATGCTGAGGCAGTTAATGATTGTGTGTGTTCACAAGGGAATGCTGAGGCAGTTAATGATTGTGTGTGTTCACCAGGGAATGTTGGGAATGCTGTGGCAGTTAATGATTGTGTGTGTTCACCAGGGAATGTTGGGAATGCTGAGGCAGTTAATGATTGTGTGTGTTCACAAGGGAATGCTGGGAATGCTGAGGCAGTTAATGATTGTGTGTGTTCACAAGGGAATGCTGAGGCAGTTAATGATTGTGTGTGTTCACCAGGGAATGCTAGGAATGCTGTGGCAGTTATTGATTGTGTGTGTTCACAAGGGAAATTCTGTGGCAGTTAATGATTGTGTGTGTTCACAAGGGAATGCTGTGGCAGTTATTGATTGATTGGCTGATTTTGATGGCTGTTATGATTGTATGTGTTCATGCAGGAATTGAAGGAAGACAATCAGGTTCTGCTGGAGACCAAAAGCATGCTGGAGGATCAGCTGGAGTCATTCAGAGCTCGATCTGATAAACATCATGAGCTGGAGAAGGAAAATCTGCAGCTTAAAAACAAGATCCACGACATGGAGATGGTGAGAGAGCATATAGCGATCAAACGTATATTTAAACAGCACTGTAGAGTAGAGATCGACCGATGTTGATTTTTTTTTATAACTGATATGATTATTTGGAAGTTTATGTGCCCGATAAACGCTATGCAGAACTGTTCATTTTATTAAAAAATTTTCAGTGTTTTGTTAATTACTTTTTTTCAATACTGTAATTTATGTATTTTCACTCCCTCCTTTGCAAACCAAACAAAACAACTCTTATTTCTGCCTGAATAAAAGTGCAAAACAAAAAAGTGCACCCTCACTAAAGTTTCTTTTTATATAAAATATTTATCAGGTGAACAAACAGTTCACAAATAAAGCACGTAAAGATTATTTTAACAAAAAAAAAAAAATATTATATATTCTAAACCGGCTGAATAAAAAAAGCATTGCTACTTTAGTGTAGATTAGTAATCAGTTACATCTTTCTGTTTGTTGCAACAGCAGCAACACGGTTAACAATTGGCAAAATAAATGTACAAAGTTTTTTTTCAAACGGAGAACATAAATAAATGACAGGACAGTCTATCAACTGTGCATAAATATAATGATTTGTTTTAAACCCAAGATATGCAGTATGCTAGTCCTGATATATGATGGTGTTGTGTTGCAGAAGCGGGACATGGACCGGAAGCGCATGGAGGAGCTGCTGGAGGAGAACCTGACGCTAGAGATGGCTCAGAAACAGAGCATGGACGAGTCTCTACACCTGGGCTGGGAACTGGAGCAGCTCTCTAAGACCACACCTGAGCTGACTGAAGGTACACAACCACACCTGAGCTGACTGAAGGTACACAACCACACCTGAGCTGACTGAAGGTACACAACCACACCTGAGCTGACTGAAGGTACACAACCACACCTGAGCTGACTGAAGGTACACAACCACACCTGAGCTGACTGAAGGTACACAACCACACCTGAGCTGACTGAAGGTACACAACCACACCTGAGCTGACTGAAGGTACACAACCACACCTGAGCTGACTGAAGGTACAACCACACCTGAGCTGACTGAAGGTACAACCACACCTGAGCTGACTGAAGGTGCACAACCAGACCTGAGCTGACTGAAGGTGCACAACCATACCTGAGCTGACTGAAGGTACACAACCACACCTGAGCTGACTGAAGGTACACCGCCACACCTGAGCTGACTGAAGGTGCACAACCACACCTGAGCTGACTGAAGGTGCACAACCACACCTGAGCTGACTAAAGGTGCACAACCACACCTGAGCTGACTGAAGGTGCACAACCACACCTGAGCTGACTGAAGGTACAACCTCACCTGAGCTGACTGAAGGTGCACAACCATACCTGAGCTGACTGAAGGTACACAACCACACCTGAGCTGACTGAAGGTACACCGCCACACCTGAGCTGACTGAAGGTGCACAACCACACCTGAGCTGACTGAAGGTACACAACCACACCTGAGCTGACTGAAGGTACAACCACACCTGAGCTGACTGAAGGTACACAAGCACACCTGAGCTGACTGAAGGTGCACAACCACACCTGAGCTGACTGAAGGTGCACAACCACACCTGAGCTGACTAAAGGTGCACAACCACACCTGAGCTGACTGAAGGTGCACAACCACACCTGAGCTGACTGAAGGTACAACCACACCTGAGCTGACTGAAGGTACACAACCACACCTGAGCTGACTGAAGGTACAATCACACCTGAGCTGACTGAAGGTAACCTGACCCAAATTTGGGAAGTTTTTCTGACTTTAATGAGATCTGAGAACAGAGGCTTGCTGCATGTGTCATACCTCTCAGAGGTGTGTGTGTTGGTAACTCTCAGAGGTGTGTGTGTTGGTAACTCTCAGAGGTGTGTGTGTTGGTAACTCTCAGAGGTGTGTGTGTGTTGGTAACTCTCAGAGGTGTGTGTGTTGGTAACTCTCAGAGGTGTGTGTGTTGGTAACTCTCAGAGGTGTGTGTGTTGGTAACTCTCAGAGGTGTGTCGTAACTCTCAGAGGTGTGTGTCTTGGTAACTCTCAGAGGTGTGTGTGTTGGTAACTCTCAGAGGTGTGTGTGTTGGTAACTCTCAGAGGTGTGTGTGTTGGTAACTCTCAGAGGTGTGTGTCGTAACTCTCAGAGGTGTGTGTCGTAACTCTCAGAGGTGTGTGTCGTAACTCTCAGAGGTGTGTGTAGTAACTCTCAGAGGTGTGTGTCGTAACTCTCAGAGGTGTGTGTGTTGGTAACTCTCAGAGGTGTGTGTAGTAACTCTCAGAGGTGTGTGTCGTAACCCTCAGATGTGTGTCGTAACTCTCAGAGGTGTGTGTGTGTTGGTAACTCTCAGAGGTGTGTGTGTTGGTAACTCTCAGAGGTGGGTGTCTGTAACTCTCAGAGGTGTGTCATAACTCTCAGAGGTGTGTCGTAACTCTCAGAGGTGTGTGTGTGTTGGTAACTCTCAGAGGTGTGTGTTGGTAACTCTCAGAGGTGTGTCATAACTCTCAGAGGTGTGTGTGTGTCGGTAACTCTCAGAGGTGTGTGTGTGTTGGTAACTCTCAGAGGTGTGTGTGTTGGTAACCCTCAGAGGTGTGTGTTGGTAACTCAGAGGTGTGTGTTGGTAACTCTCAGAGGTGTGTCATAACTCTCAGAGGTGTGTGTGTGTCGGTAACTCTCAGAGGTGTGTGTGTGTTGGTAACTCTCAGAGGTGTGTGTGTTGGTAACCCTCAGAGGTGTGTGTGTTGGTAACTCTCAGAGGTGTGTGTGTTGGTAACTCTCAGAGGTGTGTGTGTTGGTAACTCTCAGAGGTGTGTGTGTTGGTAACTCTGAGGTGTGTGTGTTGGTAACCCTCAGAGGTGTGTCGTAACTCTCAGAGGTGTGTGTGTTGGTAACCCTCAGAGGTGTGTCGTAACTCTCAGAGGTGTGTGTGTTGGTAACCCTCAGAGGTGTGTCGTAACTCTCAGAGGTTTGTGTGTGTTGGTAACTCTCAGAGGTGTGTGTCTGTAACTCTCAGAGGTGTGTCATAACTCTCAGAGGTGTGTGTGTGTTGGTAACTCTCAGAGGTGTATGTCGTAACTCTCAGAGATGTGTGTCTGTAACTCTCAGAGGTGTGTCATAACTCTCAGAGGTGTGTGTGTTTTGGTAACTCTCAGAGGTGTGTGTGTGTCGTAACTCTCAGAGATGTGTGTCTGTAACTCTCAGAGGTGTGTCATAACTCTCAGAGGTGTGTGTGTTGGCAGTGCCGCAGAAGTCCCTGGGTCACGAGGTGAACGACCTGACGTCCAGTCAGCTGCTGAAGCTGGAGAAGGAGAATCAGATGCTGCAGAAGAGCGTTGAGGAGCTGAAGGCATCGAGCGAGAGCAGCACACGCCTACGCCTGGAGAAAGACAAGCACACACTCATCCAACAGGTCAGAGGTCACAGCAGCACACGCCTACGACTGGAGAAACACAAACACACACTCAGCCAGCAGGTCAGTGGTCATACCGCGAGTAGGGCTGGGCCGATAAGCCATATCATATCGAACTGCGATAAAAGTGATAACCATGATGGGCTCTGGACATTTTTACTCTATATGGATTAATCTAACAGCCAATCACACAGCAGAAATAAACGCGACGACAGCCAGTCAGCGTGCAGCTTTTAACTTGGCCGTCAAAGTACACACCCATTTCCTACTGCACATTGTAAGCTATCAGCAAAGAAAACTCGACACGAGGAGGAAAAAATGAGTGGAAGTGGCGAAAGTGAAACTAACCTTGAGTTTTCATCCAAAGATGACAAATTTGTCGATTTAAAAAAAGGTAGCATGAATTCATTTATACTCATTTGAACCACGTCACTCGGACCATTTATCCGCTCGGCTCAAAGTTCAAGCTGCGTGAGCTCTCTATAGCAGACGTGTTTACTCGCTGAATGGTCGGTCACACGACCACTGAACGATCGGTGACACGACCACTGAATGATTGGTGACACGACCACTGAACGATTGGTCACAGGACCACTGAACGCGGTGACACGACCACTGAACGATTGGTGACACGACCACTGAACGCGGTGACACGACCACTGAACGATTGGTGACACGACCACTGAACGATTGGTGACACGACCACTGAACGCGGTGACACGACCACTGAACGCGGTGACACGACCACTGAACGCGGTGACACGACCACTGAACGATTGGTGACACGACCACTGAACGATTGGTCACACGACCACTGAACGATCGGTGACACGACCACTGAACAATTGGTGACACGACCACTGAACGCGGTGACACGACCACTGAACGATCGGTCACACAACCACTGAACGCGGTGACACGACCACTGAACGATTGGTGACACGACCACTGAACGATTGGTGACACGACCACTGAACGATCGGTCACACGACCACTGAACGATCGGTCACACGACCACTGAACGCGGTGACACGACCACTGAACGATTGGTGACACGACCACTGAACGCGGTGACACGACCACTGAACGATTGGTGACACGACCACTGAACGCGGTGACACGACCACTGAACGATTGGTGACACGACCACTGAACGATTGGTGACACGACCACTGAACGCGGTGACACGACCACTGAACGATCGGTCACACGACCACTGAACGCGGTGACACGACCACTGAACGATTGGTGACACGACCACTGAACGCGGTGACACGACCACTGAACGATTGGTGACACGACCACTGAACGCGGTGACACGACCACTGAACGATCGGTCACACGACCACTGAACGATTGGTGACACGACCACTGAACGATCGGTGACACGACCACTGAACGATCGGTGACACGACCACCGAACGATCGGTGACACGACCACTGAACGATTGGTGACACGACCACTGAACGATTGGTGACACGACCACTGAACGATTGGTGACACGACCACTGAACGATCGGTGACACGACCACTGAACGATTGGTGACACGACCACTGAACAGCACTGTGATTCAGAGAGAAGCACTTGAATTCAGTGAAGAACACGAATGTGTCTGGGATTTAAACTAGTTTAAAGCCAGATGAAACAGCGCTGACAAACACTGCAATGATACAGTCAGAAGGCTTTTCAATCTTCAAGTCACCATCATTTACCATGGATTTACTGTAGTAACACTAAATGTATTTAAGGAGCAGCCTAATGGAATATCATTACAGTATTTTTTGTGATTTTGCATTTATACTAAATGTATTTAGGCTACTGTTCCCTTTTCGAGGGAACTCGCACTGCATCAATGACGACACTTTGGTGAACGCTCTTATGCTGCGTTCACACCACACGCGAATTGAGCATCAAATTCATTTTGAATCCACTCGCGCGTCCAAAGCGAGCGTTTGAAGCGAAGTAGACGCGCGTTCGAGGCGAAATGTTTCTTGTGGGAGGGGCAAGAAACATTTCACTCTGGAGAGCAGAACCGCGGCGTAGGGGTCATCATCGCCGTACTTAGGTCCACCAGACCCTCTGGGGAGTTTCCACATGGGACCTGGCAGTGGTTCTCGAAGGGCTGGTCGAGGCCCCCTTCAAACCTCTGGAGTCGGCTGAGGCCAAGAACCTTTCCCTCAAGGTAGCATTTTTATTAACCATTACTTCTCTGAGGAGAGTAGGAGATATTCAGGCCCTTTCTATATCTCACGGATGCCCGGAGTTTGCTCCAGGCGACATTAAGGCTATCTTGCATCCCAGGCCGGGCTATGTGCCTAAAGTGCCTCTAATGTGGCACGGCCTACGGTTCTGCAGGCTTTTCATCCTCCACCTGAGGTGACGGCAGGTGAAGAAAGACTTAATTTGCTCTGCCCTGTCAGAGCTCTCAAGATTTATGTCCAGAGGTCCTCTTCATGGCGGAAGGCAGACCAGTTGCTGATGTGTTTCGGCCCGGGTCACTCAAGAAGGGGCTTCCCTTATCCAAACAGACCATCAGTAACTGGATCAGGCTATCTCTATGGCCTATCAGTTGCGCAGCTTGCCTTCACCTTTGGCCGTGAGGGCTCATTCAACCAGAGGCATGGCGTCCTCTAGAGCCCTCCTTTTAGGGGCCCCGACCCAAGAAGTGTGTGATGCAGCTGGATGGGCCACCCCTCATACTTTCATCAGATTCTATAGACATGGACATTCCTTCTACACCAGGCACTCTAGTGCTCTCGTCCTAAGTGTGCCTGTGCGCAGCTTCACACAGGGACAGGCAGGGCTCGTTGTAGCATAGTGGGTACTCGTTCCCCAAAGTGTTGTATCGAGGCAGTGCGAGTTCCCACGAAAGGGAACGTCTCGAGTTACGACTGCATCGAGTGATATGAACATTTTTATTTTTATAATTTATTTGGCCACATCGCCCAGCCCTACTGCCGAGTCTCAACACAGTTCTCAGTAATACTTCCTAAGATCTGTTTGCATTCATAAGGTTCATTCTTGAGTTCATTTTATCCATGAGGATTTATGAAAAGTGTCTGTATATAATAAAAAAATAAGTGCGATCAGTGTAATGTAATTACAGAATAAGACCAGGAGTAGTAAAAAGAGTCATGTTGGCTTCAGAGGTGAAGCCCCGTTCACACCATAAATGATAATAACGATAACTATATTAGCGTCCACAACAGCAGACAATATCATTCTGTTTATTATAAGCGCTGCAGTTTTGTCGTCTGCCGCTTTAAATGCTCGAGCTCTTTAAAGCAGGATGGATTCTGATTGGCTGTCAATGTTTTTATCATTCATCAGCTGGCAAAAAGTGATTGCAGTGATATTGTTCCCCTGTGGTGTCGTGCTGTGGACTTACGTTTAGAAAGATTTTTAAAACTAAGCTTTAATCGTTATCGTCCTTAGTAGATTTTGTTACACAAAGAAAGGAGCAAAGTTTGTACAGAATGGGTTAAAATGTTAACGGACAGCAAGAACCCAGAGCAGGATCATATTCATCAGTGAGTAATCCCAGTTTAAATCTGATTTGGGTTTAGTTAAGCTGCTTTCAGAGGATTAACCGCTCATATGAGTTTGATTGCTCATTATGAGCGAGTGTGTGTCCATATGTGAGAGAGTGCTCGTGCTCAGTGTGATGAAGTGTGTGTGTGTGTGTGTGTGTGTGTGTGTGTGCACAGCTGGAGCAGCTGCAGACGGAGCTGACCGCAGACAGAGAGAGTTTGCGCAGTGCTGAGAGTCTGAGCTCAGATCTGCTGAAAGAGAAAGCTCAGCTGGAGAAAACACTGGAAACACTCCAGGAGAACTCCGACAGACAGGTAAACTTCACTCACACCGATCCCAGCACATGTTATACTGCCGTGTCATGCCGGATTGACAACGCAATTCATTTTATTCTGAGCTTTTCTTGTCTTCCAGACAAAATCATTAATTTTTATACAGTAAAAACCAAATGTGACCCTGGACCACAAAACCAGTCACGAGTCGCACGGGTATGTCTGTGGCAATAGCCAACAATACATTGTATGGGTCAAAATGATTGATTTTTCTTTCATGCCAAAAATCATAAGAATATTAAGTAAAGATCAATGTTCCAATGAAGATATTTTGTAAATTCCTACCATAAATATATAAAATATTTATTTTTGTGAGTGGATGCAGCAAAATCGCAAACATTAATGGACAAAAATGAAGATTTTCTAATAGTTGTATCTCGGCCAAATATTGCCCTATCCTAACAAACCATACGTCAAGTCAAGTCAAGTTTATTTGTATAGCGCTTTTCACAATACAGATTGTATCAAAGCAGCTTCACAGTATTAAATTAAAATAATACAACAAAGTTTTTTCAAGAGGAATTTATTGATTGATAAAATTAAATTAAATATCCCCAAAATATCCCCAACTGAGCAAGCCAAAGGCAACAGTGGCAAGGAACCGAAAAACTCCATCAAGTGACCTAATGGTGTCCTAAAACTCCATCAGGTGACCTAATGGAGAAAAAAAACCTTGGGAGAACCCAGGCTCAGTCGGGGGCCAGTTCTCCTCTGGCATTTATGAGCTAGAGGCCGGATTGTAGTTTGAACTGTAGGATTATATGAATGCCTGGCTGAAGAGATGCGACTTTAATCTAGTTTTAAACTGGGAGAGCGAGTCTGAGCAACGAACAGTATCAGGAAGACTATTCCAGAGTTTTGGAGCCAAATGTGAAAATGCTCTCCCTCCTTTGGTGGTTCTGGATATCCTAGGTATGACCAAAAGCCTTGAATTTAGTGATCTTAAAGAGCGCGATGGATTATAGGGCGATAGAAGATCCGTTAAATAGACTGGAGCTAAGCCGTTTAGGGCTTTATAAGTCAGTAGCAATACCTTGTAATTAATACAGAACTTTATAGGTAACCAATGCAGTGATGATAAAATCGGTGTTATATGATCATATTTTCTTGATCTCGTAAGAACTCTAGCGGCGGCATTTTGGACTAACTGTAGCTTGTTTATTGAGGATGCAGGACAACCAGCTAGTAAAGCATTACAGTAATCCAGTCTCGAGGTCATGAATGCATGAACTAACTTTTCTGCATCAGAAACTGATAGCATATTACGTAGCTTAGCAATGTTTCTAAGGTGGAAAAAGGCTGTTTTTGTAACATATGAAATATGATTTTCAAAAGACAGGTTGCAATCGAGTATAACACCCAGGTCTTTTACTGTAGAGGATAAAGTAACAGGACATCCTATGATGTTAAAGTTGTATTGTGCGAGGTTTTGTGGGCGGTTTTTTGAACCGATAAGCAGTGGCGGATTTAGCAAATCGGGGGCCCAAGGCGAAGGTAGGTAGGCTATGGGCCCCTCCCCATCCAATCTTTAAAAGAGACGAAAAAATATGTACCGACTGAATGGTGGATAGGCAGGTAAAGCTAATCTACGGGGAAGTAAAGGTTAGAGAGGAGAAAAAAACGTCCCCTTTAACCCTGCATACACTTCTTTACTCCTAAACAGAAACATGTTACAATGTTTACATGGTACAATATCTGGTAAGCTATGGTTTTTTTTTGTTTTTGGTTTTTTTTGCTTGACAAATTTCACCATTTCGATTCAATTCTTGTGATTTGATTCAATATTGACTCATTTGGAAAAATATTAGGTACGTTTCACAAGATAGGCGTTACTTTTTCTCAAGAAAAAAAAAAAGCCCTATCAGCTGGTATAATTTAAGATTAAAATAAGTAATATAGTACACATATTTAGCCAAATACTCTCTATAGCTTTTTTTTTTCTAGCCAATTAAATGGCTTTCCTGAGGTAAATGTTATGTGACGATTGTTCTCCAGCTGTTTTACCTCTTTCCGCGGTTGAAAAACACGATTGATATTATGAATGAGAAATATACATTTCGGTAAGTTATACTGTATCTTTCAACATTGTTAATTCGTGTTTATTTACTATTAGCTAGAGATGATCAGTTCACGTGCCGCTATAGGAATCTGTCACGTCACATTAAAATGGCAAAACGGTATTTATTGTTTGAATTTCGTAATAGAATTGACAGAATCTGAGAGCTGATATTTTTTTTAAATATCATGATTCATAAGTAAACTGCTCAGTTTTGTATGTCGATCTGCGTGTCCTCTTTGCTTCACGATTTTTCTGTGCGTTGGACGTTGTTGTTCCTGATCTGTATCCCCAACAGTAGCCGTAAAAAAGTTTGTCATCTTTGGCAGCGTTCCCAAATACTTATCAGCGTCTTTTCACTTTTTTCTTTTATTTTAGCCGCTTGGGTAACTTCGAAACTTAAAATTTTCGCGTTTAGACTCGTCTTGCTCTGTTTGTGTATTTCCCAGTCCTCCTGTTACTGCGTATATTGTTTAACTTTCGCGCCGCGCACCTTTACAGACTTTTTGCTTTCCTCCCGCTTCCTCCTTTTTTCGGCACCGCTTGGGTAGCTAGCTTCGCTTCATTTTTACTCTGTCTACTACTCTACACTCTGTCTGTCACTCTGTACACTCTGTCTGTCAATCACTTATTTTTCTCCATCAGTTTTTTGGCACAGCCTTGTCACTTTCGCAGATGCGCAGTAAGTGAGATAATGGAATAGTCCAATGTAGTGAGGTGGGGGGCCCCCTCCTGTCTGCGACACGACAATAATGATTTGATGCCATTTTTCGCTAACGGAGTTTTAGAAATATATAATAAAAAAAATAATAGAAAAAAATAATAATTAAGCATAAGTTAATAGGGCATTTTGGGGGCCCCTAGGTAGCTCGGGGCCCAAGGCAATTGCCGACCTTTGCCTAATGGTAAAGTCCGCCCCTGCCGATAAGTATGTCATAATATATAGATATATAAGATAACATCAATAGAAAGCTTTTTATTCAGCTTTCAGATGATTTTCACAATTGACCCTTGTTACTGGTTTTGTGGTCCAGGGTCACATATGTGTCTGATGTCACAACTATCAAGTGGGAGAGCTTTTATAAAACTTATAATCATATGAGTTTGACATGTCAGATTTCACTAGCTGTAATTATAGCTCAGTCATGACAGAATAAACGTTTAGCATGGTAATGGTCATGATAAGTTAATGTATTTGGTCTTGCTGCTGCTGAGACACACACAGATGTGTGAAACACACATGAACCCCTGCACAAACACACAGCACTGCAGTAAATCCACCACAGAACTTGTGTTCTGCTGCTCTGAACCGCAGGTTAGGTGTAACAGCAGTGACTGAACTCCTGTGTACCTGGCGGTGTAGCTCCAGGAGAGCTGGGTCTTATTTAACTGGTCACTGAGTTTATCTGTGTGTATCTGTGCTGGTTTGACCCATGTGTGCCTGAGCCGTTTGTCTAAAGCTTACCCGTTTAGAAACGTCTGCCAGTAAGCAGACCTGATGCCACATAGTAATCTGGGAGAGATTAGTGAACTGCTTACAGCAACACTGAAGCCAGACTATTTAAATGTTAGCGGAATAGGGAGCTTGAAGCTCATTGGCTGAGAGATTACCAGTAGAGGACCTATTGGTTCATGCTGGCAGATTACACATCAGAAACTTTACATAAGAATTTTACATATGGAATTACTGTAATTGGTACATTAAGCCATGCATTTACATTTAATTATTTAGCAGATCCCTTTATCCAAAGCAACTTACAAATGAGGAGAGCAATAGAAGCAGTTAAACCAACAAGAGGACAACAATATGAAAGTGCTGTGACCCTTCCCATTTTGGTCTAACGCAGTATATGTAATTATTATAATAAAATAAAAAAATGTCATGCTACTTTACTTTTACCTAATTTGATTAATGTTTTTTCATATTTACAGGGACAATGCACATTAATAAACATTTCTCTAATTGTGCCTGTTTAGCTGTTACAGCTCATTCTCAACGTTAGTCTCTGGCTGTGAGCATGCAGAATAATAAGAATAGTCTACTAGATAACACACATCTCCGGGCTGGATGATAAGGATGGCCCAGAGCCAGTGCTTAATCCTCACTCAAGCTTATCATTTACACGTCTTGCCAGTTCAAACATTAAAGCTATTTTAAACTATTCAAGCGCAAGAAGTGGTGAAAGATAACTTAATTCATTGCTCACACTTAACTTTTATTTATTTATTTTATTTTTGTGGTGGAGCCTGTAAAAATGTTGTCAGGGCAAGTTAAAATTTCATCCGCTAGCCCAACCGGGCCAATAGGACAATCCTTAGTAATCCGCAGCCTTTTAACACACTTTAAAACTTTTCTCATGACATTTTTCTACAGAAAAAAAAATTCAGTACCTTCAGGGCATGAAGCCAGTGAAATATACCATGTTTCTTAAAGATATGTTTATGTGATTAGGTAATGATCAACTTAGCATGCCTTAACTGAATCCAACAGGGCTTGTGATCAAAGATTTAGAAGATGAGCAAAAAATATTTTATTTTTTATTTTTTTTTATCTCATGACCAGTTGGTGGCGCTGTGCAGAAACTGGTCTGGTACCCTTAGGTCATGGTTGTCTTAACACACTTTCGACAAGCTCTTCATCAAATTCATTCGAAAGTTAGTCGGGTAACACTTTACAATAAGGTTCACTAGTTAACATGAACTAAGAATGAACAATACTTCTTCAGCATTCATTAATCTTAGTTAATATTAATTTCAACATTTACTAATACATTATTAAAATCAAAGGTTGTATTTGTTAACATTAGTTAATGCACTATGAACATACAATGAACAGCTGTATTTTTATGAACACATTAACAAAGATTAATAAATGCTGTAACAAATGTTTTGTTCATTGTTAGTTCATGTTAGTTAATACATTAACTAATGTTTACTAATGAACCTTGTTGTAAAGTGTTACCGTTATTCGAATACATTTTGACTAATCAACTTGAATAACTAAAAGATGATATGATTCGATTTTCCTGAACATGTCATAGATGTTCTTCAACTGTCCTGTGTTTGTTGCTGAACGATCTCTTCCCTGACTCTCTGTGTGGTGGTGACGCAGGTCAAGGGTCTGGAGCAGGAGAACGAACACCTGAACCAGACCATCTCCTCTCTCAGGCAGCGCTCTCAGGTCAGTGCCGAAGCCCGTGTCAAAGACATCGAGAAGGAGAACCGTGTGCTGCACGAGTCCATCAAAGAGACCAGCAGCAAACTCAACAAGATGGAGTTCGAACGCAAGCAACTCCGCAAAGAGCTGGAGCACCTCAAAGATACAGGAGAGCGAGCCGAAGAGCTGGAGATGGAGGTGCGTCGCCTGGAGCGAGAGAAGGAGAGTCTGCAGAAGCGTCTCGCGGCTCAGGCCATCACCTGTGAGAAGGTGGAGGTGTTGGAGAAGGAGAACGCAGAGCTGGAGGCCGAGAGCCGGAGACTGAAGAAAGCAGCCGATTCTCTGAGGAACCTGTCCTATCAGCTGGAGGTGCTGGAGAAGGAGAACCGAGAGCTGGACCAGGAGAACCTGGAGCTCAGGCGCATGGTGGAGTCTCTGCGGTCCAGCGGAGCTAAAGCCACACAGCTGGAGCTGGAGAACCGAGAGCTGGAGAACGAGAGAACGCACCTCAGGAAGAGCCTCGAGCTGATGAAGGCGTCGTCCAAGAAGAACGAGCGTCTGGAGGCGAGTAACCAGAGCCTGGACACAGAGAACCAGCGTCTCCAGAAGGGCCTGGAGAGCGGCAGCCGTAAGATCCAGCAGCTCGAGGGAGAACTGCAGGAGCTGGAGCTGGAGAACCACAGTCTGCAGAAGAGCCTGGAGCAGATGAAGATCTCCAGCAAGAGCCTGGAGCAGCTGGCGCAGGAGAACGCCTCTCTGGAGGCCGAGAACACACAGCTGGAGAAGGACAAGAAGCAGCTGGAGAAGGAGAACAAGCGGCTCAGACAACAGGCTGAGATCAAGGACTCCAAACTGGACGAGGACAACCTGCGCATCTCTCATCTGGAGAAGGAAAACCGTGCGCTCGGCAAGGAGGTCCACACTCTCAAAGACACGTGTAGTCGCACCAAAGACCTGGAGAATGACAACAAGGAACTGGTCAAGCAAGCAACAATTGATAAGAAGACTCTGGTCACTCTGAGAGAGGTGAGCATCTCACCCCAGGAGGAACAAACACACATGCCTTGCCCAAATACCCACACTTGTGGTCTTTGCATTTGACCATTGCATGACGTATTTCCTCTATTTGGCCCAAGTGTTCAAGTAGGCATAAAACAGTTGTAGATGTACAAAATAGGCCTACACACACCATACTCATACTTGCACCAATAAAATGTGCAACACCAAATTATATTTATCTAATTCATTTAAATTACAGTAAAAGGTTTTCCTCAACATCTCGCGATTTTGGGGCACATGAGTTCCCGAACATAATGCATGATGGAATACTCTCAGATAGTGTGGGTTTAGTGTGCATTGAGGGCACTGCACTTTGGCATTTTTAAGACATGGGACAGTCTTGTGCACTTACTTACTGTCGCACACACTCTCAAGTGGCCAAGACCGCAAGTGTGTGTATTTGGACAAGGCAACAGTTTTAGAGATGGTGCATGCTTGATTGTGGATTCCTTGCATGACCCTTGTTGTGATGTTTCCTGATGTAGGACCTAGTCAATGAAAAATTAAAGACTCAGCAGATTAACAATGACCTGGAGAAACTGACCCATGAGCTGGAGAAGATTGGTCTCGATAAAGAGGGTCTTCTGGGTGATGAAGAGAGCTCAGATGACAGGTAATTCACACACTTCATTTTGCACTGTAGTTCAGGGATTCTCAACTTTCCTGCAGTGTTCAGCTCCAGCCCTGATCAAACTCGCCTGCCTATAACTTACTAGTAATCCTGAAGACCTTGATTAGCTGGTTTGAGTGTGTATGAATAGGGTTGGAGCAGAAGTCGTGTTAGACTTCCGCATTGTCTGTCATTTTGCCAGACAGGGTCGTAAATTCCATCATAATCTATTATTACCCGTCATTTTATCTTTCATATTTGAATGATAATAAGCCATTTAATAGGCTCTGGTTTTGTTCAAATTTTCATTTTTATCCACGAATTTACAAGACAAACATATAGGCAAGATTATGCATTTATTTTTTTATGAAGAGAAAGTTGAACAGAGACTGTGTGTCACTTTTCAGGTTTCATCATGAATGTTTGTCCAATAAATTGCAATAAGCTTTGTGCTTTTGTTACTTTTGATATGAAACAAAGTCTCAGCTTTCAAATTCTGTCCATTTAATTCCAATTCCATATCAATAAATACTGTTTTGTCGCTCTTTAATGTGGCGCGAGAGACTGCGCCTGAGTTCAAGTGAAGCAGAGCACGAGTGAATCAATGCAATCAATTCCTTCCTCTTTACTACGTTACAGGACGAAATAAACATGAATGAACATCATAAAAATATGTTGAAAGATACAGTCCAACTTACCAAAATCCGGATCATGTCTCTCATGTAATCGCTCAATCCGTGTTTCGACCGCAGAAAGACGTCAATAAAACAGCTTGTAAACAGTGTCATGTAACTCAGAAAAGCCATTAGTTTAACATTAACCTTACAGTCCACAAGAGCCACTCGCCACCAAGTGGACAGGGGTTAGAATTACACTTACAAGTTACAATACATCACTGTCTGTAATCTGTCAAAATGACGGACCGATTTTAGGTTTTTCCGTCACTTCAATGATGCAAAATGTTCGGTTAACGCAACCTCTGGGTTGGAGCTAAACTGATCTCTGAACCCCTGCTGTACTTAATAGGGCTGCAACAACTAATCAATATAGTTGATGAGAATCTATAATGAAACAGTTCAAAACAGTGTGGATTCATCTGCAGAAAACCTAATCATTCAGTACCATGGTATTTCCATCTGAGACCATCACTGTACCATGGTTCATGTGGCACAGCACTTTTTTGAGACACGAGCACTGCGTAAAAACCTCTTTTCACAGGCTTACAACTGTCCTTGATTTTAATGTTGAATTTTCTGATTTTGATGTAAACTCCCTTTGTCATTTGTTTTGCTGTCTGTCTTGTTTTTTAGATAGTTATCCTGTTGTACAGCACAATGGCCAACTTCTGTTGCTTTTATTGTGCTATATAAATAAAAGTTGATTGATTGATTGATTGAGAAGGGCTAGAAATAACAGCAAAGAAAATAGCTTGTAACATGTGTTTACATGAATGCTGGAGTCATGATTGTCTATCTCATTTCATGTTTGTCAGGTTTAGGCTTCTGGAGTGTAAACTGGAGTCCACTCTGAGATCGTCCCTGGAGATTAAAGTGGAGAAGATCTCGGCTCTCGAGGCCCGACTGCAGGAGTCCTCCAACCTCAACCAGCAGCTGCGCCAGGAGCTCAGAACGGTTCGCAGCGTCTAACACATACGCTAGGGGTTTGTGTGGGTGTCTGCAGTAGACCATGACTGTAGATTGTGTGTATTCAGGTGAAGAAGAACTACGAGGCGCTGCGCCAGCGTCAGGAGGAGGAGTGTGCGGCCCAGAGCTCGCCGGCTCGAGGACGAGAGGAGCACAGCGTCAGTAAGTGGGAGAAGGAGAGTCAGGAGGCCACGCGAGAGCTTCTGAAGCTCAAGGACCGGCTCATCGAGGTCGAGAGAAACGTATGTACCAGCAGCTCAGCACGCTCAGAAAGTAGGGCTGGGACAATATATCGATGCATCGCAAATCGATTCTGAGCTTAGTGTTTAACAGCAGATGGTGCTCTAGGCTAGTTTTCAACCACACGCTCAAATGCTCACGAAGAGAAGCGCTCGTGCGTTCGGCTGAGTCTGAATATGTGCTCGCACCTCAGGATGCTTCGGTGACGCGAGATTAATGTAAACAGCCCACTGCAAACACCCTTGTTATTCGCTTCAACCTTTCAAACTTTCTGAATGATTATTTTATAGAAGGTTTAAGTGGTGTGTGTAAGGCATTGGAAGCCAGCAGATAACAGATGTTTCTAAAGCACACAATTCTGCTCAATTAATCTGCTGTTAAAAACTAAACTCAGAATCGATTCGAGAGAGAATCGTGATGAAATAATTTCTCGATTCACAATGCATCGATTTATTGTCCCAGCCCTAGTCAGAATGCCTTTACGTTACCAAACCAGTTGCTGATGTTGTTGTTTGTGCAGAACGCCACTCTTCAAGCAGAGAAGCAGGCTCTGCGGACGCAGTTAAAGCAGCTAGAGTCTCAGAGCACTAATCTGCAGGCTCAGATATTAGCACTACAGAGGCAGACCGCGTCTCTACAGGAGAACAACACCACGCTGCAAACGCAGAACGCCAAACTACAGGTCAGAGACATCATCCACCAAACTGTGTGTTTCTGAGCGATTGAGCATCAGTGTGTGATAGACGTTTCTCCTCATGAATATTACAGGAGTTTGGTTGTAATTAGCTTTTCAGGAGAGTTGCACACAACGATCTTACACTAGCCGCGTTTCCATTACCCCTTAAATTGCGCAAATTTAAATTGCGAATTGAAAATACACCCAATGGGAACACGTAAATTTCGCAAAAACTCCTATATATCTCAAAAAAGTTTTTACGCTCGCATGAGGTGGTTTGTCAGGCAGTTCGAAAAAGGAATGTTTTGCAAAACTGCAATGGAAACAGAAATGCCTCAATTTATCAAGAGCTTGAAGCAGATATGAGTGAGAAACACCCAGAAACACCCCATACATGCCGCTCCCAGTTTAAGGCGCTTTTCTTGACATTAATGCTTGATAACAAGCCTACGTCTCCTTCCATTATTAATAATGGCTAGTAGGGGTGGGCGATATGGTAAACATATCATATCACGATTTTTTTCAGGAAAATCACGATTAACGATTTTATCACGATTCTTTTTTATGTTGGTTTTACTATTTTGTGACTGAGCATTACAGCCAAACTAATGTCCATATTTTAAAAACAAAGCCTTAGGTAACAAAATATAAAATAAAAAAGAATGGCAGACGGGGCGAAAATAAAAAATATTTGTCATTATTTTCTTTGTTATTAAATATTAAGATCAAAGATACACATTACAATACACACACAACTTAATATACAAATTAAATAAACAGTGCTTTGTTTTCAGCTACAGTAGGTGTATTTAACAGTAGCATTTAAGAAAGTAATTAAATGAACAAATATGAAAATAAAACAAAACATAGACTTCACTGTATAAATTATAAATTGATACTTATTAAAGCTACTATTAAAGTCAAGAGCAGTGAGTGATTTTCTTTTTGCATTTTGTTGTTTTATTAACAATAAAGGGATAGTTCTCCTAAAAATTCAAATTGTCATAATTTACTCTCTCAAGTTGTTTTAAACTTGAATAAGTTTTTCTTCTGTTGAAAATAAAAGTTATTTGGAAGAATGTGACTTCCATAGTATATTTTTCTCCTATGGAAGTCAATGGGGACCAGCTACTGTTTGTATAGCCACATTGTTCAAAATATTAATATTAGAAAATATTAGAAGGAAATTAATACAAGCTTGGAACAACATTATAGTGCGTAAATAATGAGATCATTTTTATTTTTGGGTGAACTATCCCTTTAAGGACAAACGGCAGCTTGTTTACTATTACTACTGTCTCTTTAAGAGCTGCACTCGACGCGTCTTTTATACACGCATTTGACAAGCAGATTTTCTCTCAATTTTCTCAAGTTTGCTTTCACTTTAGACATCACCGACTTTGTTTATGTAAACCTTGTGTGTATTTGACAGTATTAGCACAATAAGACTCGAAAGATAACTTAGACCAGTATCCAGGCGCTGGTAGACTGGCTTTTAGTGCATGTGAGCTTCACGTGTACGCGCTGAGAAACGCACATGTTAGAACAGCGCATCAGCACGCGAATTAAATGTTTAACCGACAAGGCATTAAATCACATGCAAATTATGAACTTTTGTGAACTGTAGTGTCCCGTTCCGCTGCGTTAACATTTGATCTGAATATACGTTGCGTTGTTCAGTATGTTGGGACAGAGGCGCCAGAACAGCAACTGAGAATGCGCGATACTACGATATTTATTCAAAAGCAGATCGTGGAGACATTTTAATCATCCACGATCAAAAATCGTCATATCGCACACCCCTAATGGCTAGTGCGGAGGCTGAGATATACGCAAACCTGCCAACATCCGTCGCCATGATTTTTGGAATGACTTTTGAGAGGAAAAAAGGACGTTTTAGTCGCATAACATCGGTTAATAGAAACGCCGTCATTACGCAATAGCTTTTATCAACATTTAGAAAATATCGCAAAAGCTTTGCGCAAATCTGTAATGAGATCGTGACTACTGATGTTAGTCTTCAGGAA
Source organism: Leuciscus leuciscus (assembly GCF_965113295.1). Taxonomy (NCBI): domain Eukaryota; kingdom Metazoa; phylum Chordata; class Actinopteri; order Cypriniformes; family Leuciscidae; genus Leuciscus; species Leuciscus leuciscus. The sequence goes on from NC_138746.1 coordinate 37,318,400, forward strand.
CCCTGCTGACGTCTGTCGTGTGCTCAGGCTAAACGACTTTTGGCATGAGTTGAAGTGAAAGAAAGTGATGTGTTCACAGGTGGAGAACTCAACACTCAACTCTCAGAGCGCTGCTCTCATGTCCCAGAATGCCCAGCTGCAGACGCAGCAGTCCAGCACAGAGAGCGAGAGAGATGTGGCCATACGAGAGAAAGAAGACCTGCGCTCAGTGTACGATCTCCTGCTACACGACCACGAAAAGCTGTCTGCCCTGCACGAGAGACAGGCGTCCGAGTACGAGGATCTGATTGGCAGACACGGAGAGCTGAAGAGTGTCCATAAGAGTCTGGAGGGGCAGCACCGAGGCCTGGAGAACAGGTACAAACATCACCTCACAACTGAGCAGTCACTTTAAAGGTGACAAATTATGCCCCTTTTCACAAGATGTAATATAAATCTATGGTGTCCCCAGAATGTGTCTGTGAACGCGTTTTGGTTTTTGTGTGTGTCCCTTTAAATGCAAATGAGCTGCTGCTCCGCCTCCATTCAGAGGCGTGCACATGCGTATTACGTGTTTAATCTATAGGTATGCACGTTTAAATATATATGTGCACAGGCGCTTAGTCTTTCTTTACAAACTGACATCGCCAATTTTGATAACGTTTTATCTGTACAGGGCTAAAGGGAAGTCTCAAGGCAATCAGACAATCAGACACTGTGATTAGTTTGCCATGTAGATGATCGTGCTACTGTGTGAAGCGTTAGGAAGCGGCATGTGCGTTACACTGTCTGTGTGTGTGTGTGTGTGTGCAGGTACAATCAGCTGTTGAAGCAGAAGACTGAGCTGGAGCAGCTGGAGAAGGAACTCAAAGCAGACAGAGAGAAGATGATCTCCGACAACAAGAGCCATCAGGACACAGTTGCACAGTTCCACAGACTCAGCGCGGAGCACCAGATGTGAGTGTCATGATGAGGGAACCTCTCTCTCTCTCTCTCTCTCTCTCTCTCTCTCTCAGGTGATGCTCATGAGCGTGTGTCCTGTGTGCAGGCTGAACTCTACACACCAACAGCTCCTAAAGGACAGTGAGCTCCTGCAGGCGGATCATAAGAGTCTGAAGACTCAGCTGAACACGGCCCGTCTGGAGCAGACCCGTCTGGAGGCAGAGTTCTCCAAACTCAAGGAGCAGTACCAGCAGCTGGACATAACCTCTACCAAACTCACCAACCAGTGCGAGGTACACACTTAATAACCTCTACCAAACTCACCAACCAGTGCGAGGTACACACTTAATAACCTCTACCAAACTCACCAACCAGTGCGAGGTACACACTTAATAACCTCTACCAAACTCACCAACCAGTGCGAGGTACACACTCAACCTCTGCCAAACTCACCAACCAGTGCGAGGTACACACTTAATAACCTCTACCAAACTCACCAACCAGTGCGAGGTACACACTTAATAACCTCTACCAAACTCACCAACCAGTGCGAGGTACACACTTAATAACCTCTACCAAACTCACCAACCAGTGCGAGGTACACACTCAATAACCTCTACCAAACTCACCAACCAGTGCGAGGTACACACTTAATAACCTCTACCAAACTCACCAACCAGTGCGAGGTACACACTCAATAACCTCTGCCAAACTCACCAACCAGTGCGAGGTACACACTTAATAACCTCTACCAAACTCACCAACCAGTGCGAGGTACACACTTAATAACCTCTACCAAACTCACCAACCAGTGCGAGGTACACACTCAATAACCTCTGCCAAACTCACCAACCAGTGCGAGGTACACACTTAATAACCTCTACCAAACTCACCAACCAGTGCGAGGTACACACTTAATAACCTCTGCCAAACTCACCAACCAGTGCGAGGTACACACTTAATAACCTCTACCAAACTCACCAACCAGTGCGAGGTACACACTTAATAACCTCTGCCAAACTCACCAACCAGTGCGAGGTACACACTTAATAACCTCTACCAAACTCACCAACCAGTGCGAGGTACACACTTAATAACCTCTACCAAACTCACCAACCAGTGCGAGGTACACACTTAATAACCTCTACCAAACTCACCAACCAGTGTGAGGTACACACTTAATAACCTCTACCAAACTCACCAACCAGTGCGAGGTACACACTTAATAACCTCTGCCAAACTCACCAACCAGTGCGAGGTACACACTTAATAACCTCTACCAAACTCACCAACCAGTGCGAGGTACACACTTAATAACCTCTACCAAACTCACCAACCAGTGCGAGGTACACACTTAATAACCTCTGCCAAACTCACCAACCAGTGCGAGGTACACACTTAATAACCTCTGCCAAACTCACCAACCAGTGCGAGGTACACACTTAATAACCTCTGCCAAACTCACCAACCAGTGCGAGGTACACACTTAATAACCTCTACCAAACTCACCAACCAGTGCGAGGTACACACTTAATAACCTCTGCCAAACTCACCAACCAGTGCGAGGTACACACTTAATAACCTCTGCCAAACTCACCAACCAGTGCGAGGTACACACTTAATAACCTCTGCCAAACTCACCAACCAGTGCGAGGTACACACTTAATAACCTCTGCCAAACTCACCAACCAGTGCGAGGTACACACTTAATAACCTCTACCAAACTCACCAACCAGTGCGAGGTACACACTTCATGAGCTGTAGTGGACACTGATAATGTCTGCAGGGAATTAAACTTCAGCCAAATGATTTTTAATAATCTGATCAGACTTCATCTATTCATGGATTTACCTCAGAAGGATGTAACTTTGTGAGAACTTCACATGTTCACACTAGACCCGGAAGTGCTGAACCATTCACATAGAAGAAATTAGACGTGCTTTACTGCATATATCTTGCTGGTTCGTCTTCTACTTCACGTTTTTGCTCGTTATTTGTCTTATTGTCTGTTGTGAATGGCTCTATGCTGCCCATGCTCAGGTCAACATTTGAAGTTCTCTAAGAACATGGCGAGGTACAACTCTGTGAACTAAAACGTTGATTTCAAACAAAGACATGTGGAGGGTAACCATGTTTGTGTGAAATGTGTCCTGCAGCTGTTAAGCCAGTTGAAGGGGAATCTAGAGGAGGAGAACCGGCATTTACTGGATCAGATCCAGACCCTGATGCTGCAGAACCGGACCCTGCTGGAGCAGACCATGGAGAGCAAAGACCTGTTCCACGTCGAGCAGAGACAATACATGTATTTATACACACTTATATTCACACTTTCATTCTTGTTTATGCTCTAAAACTATTACCCTGTAGTTGACCTCAGCTCCTGTGTGCAGATAGTCTGATGCTACTGTGTCTCTCTCTCTCTCTCTCTCTCTCTCTCTCTCACACACACACACACACACACAGTGATAAACTCAATGAGCTGAGGAGACAGAAAGAGAAACTTGAGGAGAAGATTATGGATCAATATAAATTTTATGACCCATCCCCACCTCGAAGGTAAGCGTTGCCATCTCACACAGATCAGCGGATGTGTTTATAACATGGGTTTAACTTTACTTCAGACCCCATGAAAGCCAAGTTTTGTTGCTTTTAGTCTTTTTCTAGTAATTATCTTTGAGGAATTCTGTATTCTAGTGTAGTTCTAGAAACATGGACAAAATTTGCTTTTAGAAGATGCATTTAAAATGTCCAATCTTTCTCTACTGGAATTCACACTATTAGAAACATTGATAACTCACAACGCACTGGAGAAATGTTGTCCAATCAAATGATTTCTGGAACGAGAATGTTCCTCCCCCTTTAATTATGATACCACTGGCCTCGCCCACTCATTCACTATTCCTATGTATGGGCCATTCTACAGAATTGGTGCGAACTGCTGTCCCACAACCAAAAAACACATTAAAAAGCATTCAAGTATTCAAATTTTAGATGTTTACAAAGATCCTTCTATTATCTATTGAATCCCACAATAATATTTTAAATATCAGTAAGCTTAATATATATAAAATCATCATTTATTGGGTACTTTCAATTGGGAGGTGGCTGTCCCGAACCCTAACCCTAAATTTCAACTTGTGAAAATGATATTGAAATAAATTTTTTCCATTGTTGTTTTTAAAAATTTATTTTTCATTTCTTTTAAAAATTATTTCTTTTATATTTTATTTTTAAATCATGAAACTTTATGTAAAAAAATTTGTCCCGTATTTCATGTCACTATCAATCGAAAAGTGTGTTTTAGTCCATGACTGATTTTAACCAAATGTAGGGGATTTTTGATCAGGAAATATTCCTGTGTGCCTCTCTCTCATAGCCTCTCTTTCATTGTAGATAGGTACCATCATTTTGAGGGAAATGTGTTCAAAAGTCTGAAATTCTGTGCGTAACTTTGGAACGTCACTACCAAACACCTTTTTTCTGCAATTAAGCAAACTTTTTTGGGTGTTATTCCATAAAATGTTGTTTTTGTGTGTGTACAACTGTTTAGAAATGTGCTAGTTAACCATGTGCGGATAAGCATCTTTGAGCTAGGCTCAAAAGTATCAAAAATTTTCACTACCGTAACAGTCATGACCGAAACGTCATCATTGTTTTGGTAGTGGCAAAAGGGAACACATAATCATTTATTCGGGGGAAATAAAAAAATATTTAGTACAGTTATGCAAATCATTAGTATCTTAGTATGTTTTAGTAGTGTTTTAGTATGTCAAGACAAGTCACATTTATTTATATAGCGCTTTTTACAATACAGATCGTTTCAAAGCAGCTTTACAGAGAGAACAGGAAAATAATGCAAAAAGGTTTGTTTCCAGAAGAAAATAGCATCACAGTCCAGCTTATATAGCTTTCCAGACTTTCACCTGGAGTGTTGCACAGGTTTTTATTCTGGGTGACTGCAGATACCGCTAATAAGATCTGCGGGCACCGAAGCAGGGGTGGAGAAAGAGCTTGTTGTGATCAGGAATACCCCTCTCCACAATGCCAGACATCAAGCAATGCTCAGGCTGGACCAGGAGTAGCTGGCAGCCATATCCTCAAGGTTGGACCAGGAGTAGCTGGCAGCCATATCCTCAAGGTTGGACCAGGAGTAGCTGGCAGCCATATCCTCAAGGTTGGACCAGGAGTAGCTGGCAGCCATATCCTCAAGGTTGGACCAGGAGTAGCTGGCAGCCATATCCTCAAGGTTAGAACCTCTGGGTGTGGCCCGTAAAAGCCCAATCTGAGTGTTATTGGTTTCCTGAGAGTATAAGTATTACCATTCAGAGTGCTAGAGTGGTTTCCATTAGGTCCCTGAATAACTCAGAAGTGGAAGGTACAAGAAACCCAAATGGGTAATTTCATTTATCTGTTCTCATCCAGATATTCTCTAAGGTTTTTCCCACTATTATCAGCATACCGTGTTCACCGGTTGATATACATTTTATAGAGGGTAATTATTCTTAAAAAAAAAAAAAACATTTATATTTGTCCATTTATATTTTATATTTCCTGTAGCTCAAAAGTTGAGCGTTGGCGCTTGCAACGCCAAGGTCATGGGTTCGATTCCCAGGGAAAGCAAGAAATGATACGAATGTAAAATGTGTACCTTGAAATGCAATGCAAGTCGCTTTGGATAAAAGCATCTGCCAAATGCATAAATGTAAATATTTATGCATTTAAATGTTTTTTTTATCCGAAGCGGTTTGTTGCATTTAATCTTTCTCAGTTCATGAATTCCAAATTCATTAACATGCAGCCTGGGTGACACTTGCCCTTAGTACTCAACTCTTTCATTATGAAATGCTTTGAGCCGCAATTCAAAGACTGTGTTTTGCTCCATACTCCCCAATTTACTTGATCTACTGCAGTTTGCCCACCACCCAAACAGAACTATGGACAATGGTTTAACACCAATACTACATGCCACCCTTTCCCACTTACATTTACATTTACATTTATTCATTTAGCTGACGCTTTTATCCAAAGCGACTTACAATTGCTAATTATGTCAGAGGTCGCACACCTCTGGAGCAACTAGGGGTTAAGTGTCTTGCTCAGGGACACATTGGTGTCTCACAGTGGATTCGAACCCGGGTCTCTCACACCAAAGGCATGTGTCTTATCCATTGTGCCACCCCCCTTAAATCACATGAAGTGAAAAACTATATTAGGTTGATGTGGTACAGCAATACTTTTACCATCCCAGATGTCAGAAGTTCAGAATGTGCCTCAGATAAAAAGCATCATCTAGGACCGCATCACTGCCTAGAACTGCTCCTCACAGGCCCTTCAGAGAAGGAAACTTTTTCAGAGAGGTATTTACCCTCCATATGAGACATGGGCTCTAGAAAAAGTGCAGGATAAGAGCCAAGATAACCGTTGTGCATAAACATTTCTATGGGCTGCTAATGCTGTTATGCACATGCATTTTTATAAATTGTGTACAGTGACAACATACACACCAGAGGGCTGTACTGCACTGGTCATCTTTCTTTTTATATATGACATTTGCATTGTATTGACTTCTGGGAGGCACATCATTGAGTTGCATGCACTCTTTGTGAACGCTGTCTCAGATCCATGTGAAATTTCTCCAGGCTGGTCTTACTTCCAAAATTAGGCGTTCCTGACTATGTTGATTAAACTGGGATTGGTTTGTTCAAGAGTAGAAATCCTTTTGTGTCATTTTTCTCTGCAGAGGAGAACAGAAAACACTGTTTATGCCCACTGAGAGTTCGTTTAGATGGGACAAACACAAAGCTTCAGACGAACAGCTTTTTGTGTGTATTGCAAGTGCATTATCGATGCACATAATGAGGGTTGCGTGTGGTTTCTGCAGGAGAGGTAACTGGATCGCACTGAAGATGAGGAAGCTCATCAAGCCGAAGAGTCGTGAGCGCATGCGCTCTCTCACACAGACCCCGTCCCGCTCGGAGTCCAGCGAAGGGTTCCTGACGCTGCCCCACCCAGACAGCCAGGACAGCTCGTCCGTGGGCTCCGGGTCCAACTCGCTGGAGGATTCGCTCGCGCACCACAGCGGCAGTGAGTATACGCACTCTTCCTACAGTCTAAGAGTTTGAACATCTTTTAGAGAGATACTTCACTCCGATATCACACTGATTGATTCAGAGATTAGAGAGATACTTCACTCCGATATCACACCGATTGATTCAGAGTTTAAAGATACTTCACTCCTTAATCACTCTGATTGATTCAGAGTTTAACCCTCTGGGGACCAAAAACGCGCCCGCGCGTTTTGCTCGTTTTTTTTTTTAGCAATGAAAAATAAACACAAAATGCTCTGTTAATTTTGATCTTTCATTTTCGTGTAATACATCAATCGATCCTGTTCAGTTTCTATTTTTTTTCTGTATACTCACAATACAAATAAAGTGTTTTGCTTTTTGACAAATAAAGAAAAACTAACATGATGCTATTTCTGCCTTCTCTCTGTCAGTAAACTCCCATTTGAAACGCGTTCGAAAATTATCTATAACTCCGCGAAAATTCAGTCAAACAGGCAAACAGACCCACGGGCATAAAGCTTGAGATCGCAGCTTTTAAATGAAGTAATTTATATAAAAAACAAATATTATCAGCTTCTGTAATCTGTATAAAAAGAGAGCGACTCCAGTCGAGCTCATTAGGAGCCATTCAAAAGTAATTTGACCACGCCCCGGAGAGCGCGTGCTATTCAAACGCAAATTCTGAGAACCATTTCAGTCTGTGAAACGCCCCCACATCAGCTGTAAACAAAGAGGCATAATATAGCCTACCTTATGGAGAAAATTTTCCGTGCTGATATGAGGAGCAGATCCCGCTGAGGAGTGAGGTAGGCTAAGTTATCCTTTCTCAAGTGTTAATGTGGAATAACGTTATGGAATAACGTTGTAGGCTTATGTAAACAAAAAGATGAATCGCGTTTCTATAATATGAATAGCGTTTCTGTGAGATGAATGAAGGGTACATATTTGTAAAGACTGTTTAGCCTAAATATGAATCGCGCGTCTGTGTGTGAAAGAATAAACTGCTTTTACAGTTACAGTTACTGCGTTACAGTCAGGCGAAGTATGAAAGACAACATTTTGTTGACTAGATTTGGGTACAGTTTTTACTGTAGAATATACTGTCACATCAAATAAGCTAACTCTCTATGTAGATTTGTTCTGAGGTGTCCTTTTAAAACACATCATTGCGTAATGTATGCATCATTGAATTGGCTTCAGCTGAATTCAAGAAGAAACTTTCATTGGTTTATTTTTATTTTTAAATGTGCCTACTTCGAATGTCCTTCATATCTGAGAGAACTCTTGGTCCCACGTAGTTCTTTGTATCCCCTTAGAGATATGCAATCTCTCGCCTTTACTGTACCAGGAATCTTTTCAGCCATTGGTCGTAAAACTTTTCACTACAAAGCTACTAGTGATTGGAATAATCTTCCTCTTTCTTTGAGGTCCATCTTATCTTTTCATAGATTCAAGTTAACTTTATTCCAATATTTGAACAATGTGTGTGCATGCTACTGATGTTGGACTGAATAGTAATGCTTGGTATTGTCTTTTGTTTCATGTAATTGTTGAATTGATCTACCTCCTGTGGATTCAACCTTGGTCCTTCTTATGTGACATCCTTTTGTTTATTGAATTTCTTGCATTATTGTTCCAATTGTATAATGAGGTAAATGTGATGTGTTTTTTGAGGCAGTTATAACATGTCAGAGCTATGATGTGTCTTAGGTTTAGGGTAATGGTGTAGGCTGCCTAGTAACTCAATGGTTTTGAGCATTTGTTTTTTGCTTGTTTGTGTGTTTTTTTGTTTTGTTTTTTGTTTGTTTTTTGTTTTTGTTGTTGTTTTATGTCTGTGTGTACTTGGACCCTCTTGAAAATGAGATGTTGCATCTCAAGGGGCTATCCATTAATAAATTGAAATTGAAATAAGCTTTTCTGCTCATATATATAAAATACTATTTTGTCAAAAATAAAGACATAGACTAAGATGTTCCAATGTTGGCTATATTCAAACTAATGAATACATAGGCTATGATAAAATGTAGGCCTATAATCTTTTTTTTTTTTTTTTTACAAAGAAAGAGTACTTTTTTGCAGAAATATTGCTGAAATTGTAATTATTGTTGTAATTGTAACCTTTTTAATAAAATAGCAAAACATATTTACAAGATAGATGTAAGCAAAATCTTAAATGGTCAATATAAGTCTTCTTCAAAATTTTGTCCTTGCATTGTGGCTCAGTCAGTGTCACACCTGAATGAATGGCTAATTATGCAGAGTCATTATGCAGAGTGGGTGGGACTAAGGTGTAAACTACTCCTCCCCCTCGCATATTGGCTTTCCAAGCAAAACCTGTTTTACACCATTTAAATCAATGTATTTTTTTTTTTGTGAACGATAAAGCAAGACTATTTTCACATAATTTTGAAGCTAGAACTGAAAGGGACAACATCCATTAGTCAAAAGTCTTGTGGGCACATATTTTGTATGAGTTTTGTGGTCTTATTTCAGCAACTTTCATTTTTATTTTTTTAAATAACCACGCATAAACATTATTCTCTTAAAAATACAAACATCTACATACATGTTGCTCGCATATTATGGTAGGCCTGTTTGTGCTATATAGAGTGAATTTACACCTTTGCCATTAACATGTTTATAAATAACTGAAAAAAGCACAAATGTCAGAGCATGTCAGAACATCTCAAGGGCCCCAAAAACAGCTTGGTCCCCAGAGGGTTAAAGATACTTCACTCCTGAATCACTCTGATTGATTCAGAGTTTAAAGATACTTCACTCCTGAATCACTCTGATTGATTCAGAGTTTAAAGATACTTCACTCCTTAATCACTCTGATTGATTCAGAGTTTAAAGATACTTCACTCCTGAATCACTCTGATTGATTCAGAGTTTAAAGATACTTCACTCCTTAATCACTCCGATTGATTCAGTTCAGAGAGATACTTCACTCCTGAATCACTCTGATTGATTCAGAGTTTAAAGATACTTCACTCCTGAATCACTCTGATTGATTCAGAGTTTAGAGATACTTCACTCCTGAATCACTGTGATTGATTCAGTTTAGAGAGATACTTCACTCCTGAATCACTCTGATTTATTCAGAGTTTAAAGATACTTCACTCCTGAATCACTCTGATTGATTCAGAGTTTAAAGATACTTCACTCCTTAATCACTCTGATTGATTCAGAGTTTAAAGATACTTCACTCCTGAATCACTCCGATTGATTCAGTTCAGAGAGATACTTCACTCCTGAATCACTCTGATTGATTCAGAGTTTAAAGATACTTCACTCCTGAATCACTCTGATTGATTCAGAGTTTAAAGATACTTCACTCCTGAATCACTGTGATTGATTCAGAGTTTAGAGATACTTCACTCCTGAATCACTGTGATTGATTCAGTTTAGAGAGATACTTCACTCCTGAATCACTCTGATTTATTCAGAGTTTAAAGATACTTCACTCCTGAATCACTCTGATTGATTCAGAGTTTAAAGATACTTCACTCCTGAATCACTCTGATTGATTCGGAGATTAGAGATACTTCACTCCTGAATCACTCTGATTGATTCAGAGTTTAGAGCGATACTTCACTCCTGAATCACTCTGATTCAGTGGGGCTTTTCACATTTGAGCTAGTTAACCTGGGGCCATTGTTTTACACTGCCCATAATTTACCCAGGGTTAACAACTAATCTGGGGTATTCATAAACCTATGTTTCACACACTGTACATTCTTAAATCCTGGGTTAATGTCCTTATTTGCATATTTGTGGTGTCAGTGTCAGTGTCACTGATCGGACAAACGCTGCATGCGACCTGTTTACATAAAGGCTCAAGCATTTTGCATCCTCATATTATATATTGCCAACTAAACTATCAAGTTTTTCCTGAATGAACTTTTCAGATTATAATGGTTAGAATAAAACTGTCTCTTCTTCAGTCCAATTGTCATGTTTTCCATCACCATTTGACAAGTTTCTCTGACAATCCAAAGCATGTGAATGCGAGGCACAGGATTGGTTGTGTTGCTAAGCTTCTAGACCACATCGCTTCACACTGCACACGTTTTGCACTGCAATGTGGGCTTAACCGTGCATTTTTCTCCGGAGCAGGACTTCATAACCCCGGGTAAAAAGCGGAGCTAATCTTGCTTTTAAATTACAAGTGTAAATCGTTCCTTTACCCAGGGTTAAAAAAGTGGTTTAGAACGATGATAACCTGGTGCAGTGAGAAAGGCACCCATGAGTGACTGAGTCATCTGACTGATTCTGATTCTTTCGACTAATTTCCTAAGGAGAACCAGTGTGTGTCCGACTCATGGTCTGGCTGGTAGTGCGTTAGTGGCGCGTGCAGTTTAAAATGAAGAAATGTTCTGTCGTCACTTATGTGCCCCAAAATCGTTTTCCAAAAGAATCAATATGTTTGTTGTAAATTTTTTCAGTCAAAGCTATTTATGATTGAAGTTGATATAAAGTTGGGTACGCTTTACAATAAGGCCTCATTTGTTAACATTAGTTAATGCATTAATTAACTATTAACTATGAGCAATATATTGTTATAAAATGTACTTATCTTTGTTAATGTTAGTTAATAAAAATGCAATTGTTCATTGTTTCATGGTGAGCTCACATCTCAGCTAGAGAATGTTAACAGGAAACATGTATGATGTGTGATTGCGTAGTTCCAGCCTGACGTTTTCTCTTGTTTTTTCTTGCTTTCTTTGTGAAGGGAAGAGAGCTGAGAAAAGCCAAGCACAGGCTTCCTCTAACGGTATGCTGTCAGTCAGCCCATGAACACTCTGCATTTGTGTTCATCTCTATTAAAAGGTGCAATTCAAACAGTACGTGTGACTGTAATCCAGCGCTCGTCGCCAGTGTCATTCATACAGCTGTGCGTGAGAGCGGCTCAGTGATGATGTGTGGCATTGCACCCTTTAATGATCATTCCCTGTTGTGCTGTTGGCGTCACATAGTAGCCGCGTTTCCATCACCCTTCAAATTGAGCAAATTGAAAATTGAAAATACTCCCAATGGAAACACGTAAATTTCACAATTTACGCTCACATGAGGTGCTTTTTCAGGCAATTCGAAAAAGTTATATTTCTCAAATACGTAAAAGTTGATCATTCTTTAAAGAAGGCATGGTATGTTTGGACAGCAGATGAGACCGAGTTCTTAATTAAACTCATAAAAGACAAAAGAAGTATGGGAATACTGGATTCTAAACAACAAAGAATTGCCACAATTTATCAAGAGCTTGAGGCAGAAATGAGGGGAAACACCCAGAAACACCTCACAAGTATAAGGGTCTTTCCTTGCCATTAATGTCGGAAAACACGCCTACGTCTCCTTCCATTAATAATAATGGCTAGTGCAGTGGCTGTTAAACGTTTTAGTCACATAACATCGGTTAATGGAAACGCAGTCATTTCCCAATAGTTTTTTATTGACGTTTAGAAAATATTGCAAAAGTTTTGCGCAAAACTGTAATGGAAACGCAGCTAGTGTGGCGTACGTTTCACCGCTTGCTCACTACATGTGTGTTCCTGTGACCTGCAGCTGTGATGGATGTTAACCACATGTGCATCAGTTTGACAGCAGTTTGACACTGTTGTCTTGCTAACACCCGTCTTTTCTCTCCTCCCGCTCGTTGCGTTTGTCCGGTGACAGCACTGAAAAAGCTTCCGTTCATGAGGAACCGATCCAAGGAGAAAGACAGAGTGAAGGCCGTCTACCGCCGCTCTATGTGTAAGACATCCGATAGTCCACACCCATCATGCTCTTCTCTTACTGTCCGTCTCTTCTGCAGTGGAGTCTCTCATCATTGATCATCATCACATATTTCACACACATGTAGTCCTCATTCTCTTGTGATGTGATGTCATGGATGTTAGAGTTAATGTTGGTCTTTTCTGATTCAGATTTAAGGAACTAGTTAGTGAGTGTCCTGCTAACACACGGTTTAAGTGTCACACTTGGTCACACTGCCTGCTAGACTTCCATTATTAATATATTAGAGTGTAAACACTGTTCACATGATGGTTAAGAGACTCATGAGTCAGATCTGACTGTGCTTATATACCTTACGCTGCTTTACTAGCATTATAACCACTAGTGGAGTCGTGATATTCTCTACATCTCATGTGCCAGTGAAGCATCCTGTGGTGTTTACTGCATCGTCACTCCATGAATCACTTTCAGCATTTGCTCCTCATGTCTCTTTCTTTTCTCCGCTGTTACTCATATTCATACTTCATGCATGCGAGCAGTCCTTCACCGTGTTAATGCTGTGTGTGTGTGTGTGTGTGTGTGTGTGTGTGTGTGTGTGTGTGTGTGTGTGTGTGTGTGTGTGTGTGTGTGTGTGTGTGTGTCAGCCATGAACGACCTGCTGCAGACAATGGCTGTGTCCGAGGGTCAGTGGTCCAGCAGCACAGATCATCTGGAAGCTCCTGATGGGAAGGAGTTCGGATCCATGGACTATTCCAGCGCTGCTGCTGATTACGCAAGCCTGATCCGCGGCACTCAACACCGCACCAATACAGGTAGAGTTCACCTTCACCACACAGACACAGGTAGAGTTCACCACACAGACACAGATAGAGTTCACCTTCACCACACAGACACAGGTAGAGTTCACCACACAGACACAGGTAGAGTTCACCACACAGACACAGGTAGAGTTCACCTTCACCACACAGTCACAGGTAGAGTTCACCTTCACCACTCAGACACAAGTAGAGTTCACCTTCACCACACAGACACAGGTACAGGTAGAGTTCACCTTCACCACACAGACACAAGTAGAGTTCACCTTCACCACACAGTCACAGGTAGAGTTCACCTTCACCACACAGACACAGGTACAGGTAGAGTTCACCTTCACCGCACAGTCACAGGTAGAGTTCACCTTCACCACTCAGACACAAGTAGAGTTCACCTTCACCACACAGACACAGGTACAGGTAGAGTTCACCTTCACCACACAGACACAAGTAGAGTTCACCTTCACCACACAGACACAAGTAGAGTTCACCTTCACCACACAGACACAAGTAGAGTTCACCTTCACCACACAGACACAGGTAGAGTTCACCACACAGACACAGGTAGAGTTCACCTTCAACAATCAGACACAGGTAGAGTTCACCACACAGACACAGGTAGAGTTCACCACACAGACACAGGTAGAGTTCACCTTCAACACACAGACACAGGTAGAGTTCACCGCACAGACACAGGTAGAGTTCACCGCACAGACACAGGTAGAGTTCACCGCACAGACACAGGTAGAGTTCACCACACAGACACAGGTAGAGTTCACCTTCACCACACAGACACAGGTAGAGTTCACCTTCAACACACAGACACAGGTAGAGTTCACCACACAGACACAGGTAGAGTTCACCAAACAGACACAGATAGAGTTCACCACACAGACACAGGTAGAGTTCACCTTCAACACACAGACACAGGTAGAGTTCACCGCACAGACACAGGTAGAGTTCACCTTCACCACACAGACACAGGTAGAGTTCACCTTCAACACACAGACACAGGTAGAGTTCACCGCACAGACACAGGTAGAGTTCACCTTCAACACACAGACACAGGTAGAGTTCACCACACAGACACAGGTAGAGTTCACCTTCAACACACAGACACAGGTAGAGTTCACCACACAGACACAGGTAGAGTTCACCGCACAGACACAGGTAGAGTTCACCTTCACCACACAGACACAGGTAGAGTTCACCTTCAACACACAGACACAGGTAGAGTTCACCGCACAGACACAGGTAGAGTTCACCTTCAACACACAGACACAGGTAGAGTTCACCGCAAAGACACAGGTAGAGTTCACCGCACAGACACAGGTAGAGTTCACCGCACAGACACAGGTAGAGTTCACCGCACAGACACAGGTAGAGTTCACCGCACAGACACAGGTAGAGTTCACCACACAGACACAGGTAGAGTTCACCAAACAGACACAGGTAGAGTTCACCTTCAACACACAGACACAGGTAGAGTTCACCGCACAGACACAGGTAGAGGTCACCTTCACCGCACAGACACAGGTAGAGTAAAAAAGAGCAAACAACTAAACATTTTATCCTAGCTTCATGCATTCTTTTTTAATCTTAATTCTTTTTTAAACACTTTAAACACTAAAATAAAAAACACATTTTAAACAAAAAGCTGATAAAATCACATTTTTGTCAAAGACTGCGTCTGGATTGGATTTAGAACGGTGATTAAAACACAGATGGATCGAGTCCATCAGCACCTCAAAGCTTCACAGTCGTTTCCTCATCCTGGTTCAACATTTCATTCAGTGACATTAGGCAGTTTGATTTATATGCTGTTTAATGTTTATGATTGTGTTATAATTTACATGTGCGTCAGCAGTGCCTCTATCGCTTGTTTCTGCTTCTCCTGTGTTTTGATCAGGAGATTCTGTACTCTTTCAGAAGATGTGTAACAGCGCCCCCTACTGTATAACAAGGAAAACATGGAAAGCAAGAAAATTCCGTCACTGGCGGGGAAAGAGTTAATTATATATTTATGAGCGCTGCACATTTCAAAGTCAAAACGCAGCGCTGTTGCTCGTTCTACAGACTCCCAATCAATCAATACAGTGCATTTATGCCAAACGATTGCTATTGATCTACTGTTGAGGAATAATGACAGTGTTTACTTTATGGTGTTTATATCATACCTGCAAACTCGTCACATCTCTAAAAAGCACAGCTGTGTTGCATACAAGCGTCACTAAAACCGCTATATTTCTGTTGTTCCGTCTACTATCCAAGCGCCATCTACTGTCAGAGAGTGCAATTACATTTTCATTCAGTCGGTGAATCGAAATGAAGCTAATGTGCATTTAAAAATCTAAACCATAAGATTATATATATATATGTGTGTATATATAATGAATTTAAATATTATAATTTCGTCTTTTCTTAAAAATAATAGTTAAAATGTGATGTTTATCGTTTTATGGAACTTAAATTGATGTTTTTCCAGTCATTTTACGATAGCTCTTCCTCTACCGCCCATGTGGTATTAGCTGTATTAGTGCAGGTCAGGTGGTTCATTAACCCTGATGATTGAGTCGCTCCTGCTGTGCTGTGATGACATCATCGGGCCACTCTGTTGTCCGCAGGTAACGCCATGTCCAGTGATGACATCACGCAGGTGTCCTCGGAGGAGTCGAGTGTGCTACGAGCTCAGGGTGAGTGTGTCTAACACTGCCAGAGCTTCATGCATCTTTACAGAGACAACATCTAGATTTCATTATGATCCTGGCTTTAATTTTCAGGGCTCAAGTCAAGTCAGCTTTATTTCTACAGCGCTTTATACAGTTGTTTCAGAGCAGCTTCACTGTGATGAACAGGAAATTGATGCCTTTGGGCTGTTGGTCATCTGAAGTCAGTTCAGTGTGGATTCAGTTCTGCTGGAAAGATCATCAAGTATTAAACTAGTTCATTATATCTATAAAGCAGCTCTGGAAAAATCTAAAATGCTGACAACAAAACAAAAACATTGTGTAGTGACAATTTGCAATCTAGTCACTAGAGTTGTCAAAAAGTACTGAAACTTAAAAACTGTGGGACCAAGATCCGTAAAACTCTTAGCCAAAAGATTAAGGAAGCAAAAGGAACTAAGCTCAATCTATAAAATTAAAGATCCACACACTAACACAGTAACTCATAAGCCAGAAGAAATTGAGAATATCTTTAAAACCTTTTATGAGAAACTTTATACACAACCTCCCTCTGCAAACGAAGAAGAGATGAGAAACTTTCTCCAATCGCTGGATCTCCCTTCAATTGGAGTCAGTCAAAACAATGCATTAACAGCGGAGATATCACAAGAGGAGATACTTAAAGCTATAAATACATAAAAAAAATGGCAAGGCACCAGGAAGCGACGGTTTTCCAGCCGAATGGTACAAAATGTTTAAGAATGATTTAATAACAATTCTATATAAATCTTTGAATTGGACTCTAAGAGAAAACTCAATGCCATTGTCGTGGTCAGAGGCAATAATATCAGTTATCCCCAAACCGGGTAAAAACAGGGAATGCTGCGCTAATTATAGACCAATTTCAGTACTAAATTGACTATAAAATATATACATCAATAATTTCTAGAAGAATAAATACCTTTGTATCAGAACTAATTGATGAAGATCAGACGGGGTTTATAACTGGGCGCCAGACACACGATAACATTCGGAAAACTTTGCATATCACAGAGAGGGCGCAGAGGGAGAAAAGGAGTACAGTTTTACTTAGTATAGATGCAGAAAAGGCATTTGACTGTGTCAATTGGAACTTTTTATATCAAGTCTTGGGAAAAATGGGATTTAATGATAATTCAATGGGAATGGTTAAAACACTATACAGTCAGCCAACTGCCAGAATAAAAATAAATGGGAACCTTACAGACAAAATTAATTTACAAAGATCCACTAGACAGGGGTGTGGGCTCTCACCTACGCTCTTCTCAATTTGTATCGAACCTCTGGCGCAAGCAGTACGACAAAGTCAAGAAATCAAAGGAGTTATGATAAATGGAGTAGAGCACAAAACCGGGCTTTTTGCAGACGATGTGATCGCATTCCTAGAGGAACCAAACACATCACTGCCTAAATTGATGAATCTCTTAGAATCTTTTGAATATTTATCTGGATATAAAATAAACATTTCAAAAACCCAAGTTCTGAGATTTAATTATATACCTTCTGTAAACACAAAAAAATCCTACAAATTTAATTGGGAAATGGAATCAATCAAGTACCTCGGAGTAGAAATAACACAAGACTTTTTGGATATCAACAATAAAAATGATAAGCAAGTTCAAGACAATATACTAAAAGATATAGAGAGATGGACCACTTTACCCTTAGATTTTAGTTCCAGGATTGAAATAGTTAAAATGAATATTTTACCCAGATATTTATATTTATTCCAAGCACTTCCAGTGGAGGTCACTCAAATGCAATTTACAAACTGGGATAAAATAATATCCAGATTTATTTGGGAAAGTAAGAGGCCTCGGGTGAAGTATGGAACTCTTCAGTTACCCAAAGAGGAAGGAGGGATGGCATTACCAAAGTTAAGAGACTATTATTATGCGGCACAATTGAAATATGTATATGGTTGGTGTAATCCAAATTATGAAGGTAAATGGAAAGCGATTGAAATGGGGACAATGAAACAGCCAATTCAAAACTTCCTTGGAGATAAAGACACATATGAACAAAACAAAAGCTGCCTAGATGTAATAACTAAACATACATTTAGTGTATGGTATAGAATACTTAAGAAATATAAAAATTAAAATGGATAGCATACGATAATAAATTTATGCCGGCTAAATTAGACTACAATTATAAATACTGGATAACTAGGGGAGTCACAGCATGGTGTGTTTTGGAGAACAATGGGAAGTTGGAGAGTTTCCAAAGTCTGACACGGAAATACCTATTTGACAAACAGGATTTTTTTTCGTTATCTTCAAATGAGAGACTATTATAGGAGAGAGATTCAGGTGGATCCCTCCATAGAAGAGAGCGGTGTTGTTCAAATAATGGCAAAAGCTTACAAAGACAGTAGTATTAGGATAATTTCCGCATTATATAAAGAATTAATAAAAAACGATAAACATACAACTCAAAAAGTAAAATTAAAATGGGAAAAAGAATTTAACATAGAAATTGAAGATATGGATTGGCTAGATATGTGGAAATTACATCATATAACAACCGGCTCTCGGACATGGAGGGAGTTTGCCTGGAAAAATCTGATAAGATGTTTTATTACACCCAAATTAAAAAGTAAACAATTACAGAGGCAACAGATGTGTTGGAGAGAATATGGGGAGACAGACGCTGACCATTCACACATTTTCTGGAAATGTCCGAAACTTCTAGAGTTTTGGGAAAATACTTGTAATGTCATGTGCCAAGTCTTGGGATATACAATTCCTTTGAAACCCGAGGTTTTATATTTGTGTAATTTTTGTGATGGTACTATACATAAATGTGATGAATATTTGGTAAAAAATAATGTTGATAGCAGCAAAAAAATCTATCACAAGGAAATGGGGGAAAAGCTACAGTGCCATCAAAGGAGCAATGGATGACTACAATTGAGGACTTATTCCTAATGGAGAAAATGACATACAGACTGAGACTACAAGAACCACAATTGGAAAGGAAATGGGAAAAATGGTCACTGTACAAGCAAAGTAATTAACAATGATGTAAAACCCAGTCATGTTAATATTGTTATTGTTCTGGTTAAAAAGTTCAATAAAATATAAATAAAATAAAAAAAAACAAAAAAAACGTAAAAACTGTGACTCTGAGCGCTGTTGAGCGGAATCGTAAAGGCCTCTGATTGGCCGCTGTGCTCACGTGCTCATCAGATATGTCTGTGATTGGCTACAATGCTTCACAATTTAAAAATTTCAGTACTTATTTGGTACCGAAGTCGTGATGATCTGTTCCCAGACTCTAATGCTCTGGATCTCAGTCAGCCAATCTTTGTCATTTTCTTCATGTCCGGTGTCTGTTTAATGAAATAAATGTTGAGTTAAATCCTCGTTTATCACTATGGTTTTGATGTGTTATCTTGTTTTATTCATTGTGTGCCTGTAACATGGCTGTGATTTATGATATTTAACTGTATATAATATTATTAACTATGTTTATTTGACTTGCTTGTAATAACTATAAAATTACGTCTTTTAAAGCAGCTAGCATTTTCTTTTTAGTAGCTTGTAGTGAGTGTGTTTGTAAGGTTATCGGCGTGTGACGCTCTGTGTGTGTGTGTGTGTGTGTGTGTGTGTGTGTCAGGCGTGATGAACGGCAGTGCGAGCACAGCTCACAGCGAGAGCAGTGGAGACGTCAGTGTGTGTTTGGACAGTCCCGTGAGGATGACATCATCGCAGCCCAGCACTCAGGACGGCTCACACAGGGTTAAACCTGAGAGGGTTTCCCTGCAGCAGTTCCTGACCGAGAGCACAGAGCCGGCAGAGGTGACGCATCACACACACACACACACACACACACACTAGTGCTGGGCGGTATGTCCAAAAATCCATATCACGGTATTTAAAAAAATTATACCGGTTTCACGGTATATGACGGTATTTTATTTTTTCAAGCATGACTGGGTGTAAACCACATGTTCTACTGATTGAGAGAGTAAATACTGCAGTAGATTGACTCAGAATGCCCTATTTTACTGTCAAGAGTGAATATTGTAGAAAAATCCACACTACGATTAATACAGATTTAAACAAAGTGATGCTGTTTACAAAGATGTGCCAGCAGGAGGCGCTGTAGGCGCGCCAGAAACAGCGGTTTCCCCGGTAACGGCTGAACACAAAGCAGCGCAGCGCTCATAAACACTGCTTTATCAGGAAAGATAAAGGAAGATTAAATGAAAATAACATAGAAACTTTTCTAAAGACAGTCAGTTCCCTTCAAAAATACATTCATATAATCTCTGACTGTGAAACGTGCAGTGCTCTCACACAGTGCCGCGCCGCACCGTTCGTTCGATCGTTGTTAAAGCGACATACACCGGACTATATTGCGGTATATTAATAATTCATATCGTAACAAAAATAAAAACCAGGGCCCGTATTCATAAAGATTCTAAGAATCCTCTCAGAAAACTCTTAATTTAGCTTAAAAACTTTTACGTAGGAGTCTTAGCTTAAGAGCAATTCGGGGCCGATCTGAGAGCAACTCTGAGTAAGGAAAAGACAAAAACTTTCATCTTAGTAAGGAGGCGGGGTTGACCCCGTTGCTATGTATGACGACTATGCAATCTTTTGACGACTGTGATTGGTTGGTTGTCCAAGAAGGGAAAAAAAGGTGATTTTAAGTATAGGGTCTATTCTAAGCCTTCACTTTGAAATGACATGTGTAATTTTTCCTATTTGACCGTTCTCACACACACACACACACACACACACACACATTATATATGTGTATATAAATCCTTTTTATTTTTATTTACCATGCTGTTAATTTCCTATAAGGTATTTGATTGGCTTAGAATGATAAAAATTGTTCCACTCTTTCCAATTACACTGATTGCTGGCATGTCTATTTAAGTGGTGGTTTGAATGTTGGTTTTTATGTATCAAACATGGAATTTTCCCAGTTGCCAAATATTGTAATCTGGCGCTATGGCATTTCTGTGCTGTGTCGGAGATGTTAGCGCGTCTCTAATAAGATCAGTCACAAACATGATCCCTGCACGATCTAATCTATAGCGTCTTATTAACTCACTGTTATTCATTGTCTTCAACACATTTATTCTCCCTCTTCGTCTTTCTGCCATTTTCTCCTCTGCTAAAGAAACTCTTAAGCCTCTTAAAAGTCCTCGTCCGTGCTTCTAACAATTTTGACCTTAAGACCTCTTTTAATGGTTAAGATGCTTTCTGAATTACTTTTTTCTTTACTAGGATTTTTTCTTTAATTTTAAGAGTAAACGCCCACATTTCTAAGAATTTTCTTAGAATTTTGTCACTAGGAGCTACTCTTTGCATTAAGATTCTTTATGAATACGGGCCCAGTATTCTGTATGAACCGCTGTACCGCCCAGCACTAACACACACACACACACACACACACACACACACACACACAGACATCTACACCATCACAACACTTACAAACCGCAGCACTAGTCTTGCATGACTGTAGAAACACACACTCACACAGGAGGAGACGGGCATGTAGACCAATCCGTCACGGTCTGGGTTGTTTTTCCAATTTAAAGGTCCCATATTGTCAAAACTAAAATGTCCTGGCTTCTTTCCCGATAGCAGAGGTCTAGGGGCGATGAAACTACCATATAAGTTTCAAAACAGTCGATCCACAGACAAATGCACACAGCCTGCATAAAGTAGATGTGCCTCTTCACGAGCCGTTGTGACTTCCGTATAAATGTGATGTCAGAACTACTCAGTCCCCCCCCGAGCACTGCCACCGTCTGGAAAGACATCACTGCACACACTTCAGAACAACATTAATAATAGAGAACAGTGGCTAATGTTCATTTATTCAGAAACGCCACAGCAATGTAGTCCGACCTTAACCGTGGGTTCTGCACATTTCACAAGTGACCGCTTCGTCAGTCAGGCTCAGCTCAACGCCGGTGTTTCAGAGAAGCTTCTCCTCAGAGATGCTGCAGTTCACAGTTTTATAAGTTCACCCTGGCCGTCAATTGCAGCATATGTTCTCGCTCTCTGTGGGCATCCTTGCACATTTATCACAAGTACACCTCTTACAGAAAAAAGTAACATTGTAAAAGAAATTGTAGCACGTCAACTTACTGTAGGAAAGCAGTAGTGATAGCTTACGGCATTCGGTGTCTGTCTGCTAACGTCACATTATAAAGCAGTTAAGTGTTTCAAAATCAGTGTATAACTAGCTATTAACGTACATATTTGGGGGATTTAAATCGAATTTGACAAAAAAAAGTCTGAGTTTGTTTACAGACAGTTTAAATTAGCTTTAACGTTAAATCTGATGTAATCATTGATGTAATGGTAATTATAATACTCTTACAATAACGCCGTAAGTAAGGAGGTGGTTGTTTGTCTCCCGTCATCGCCAATTCAGGGTCTGAGTCCGGCTCACACATATAAGGCTGGTTTCCCTCAGCAATCCATCATTACAGGTGTTTTATTTACCTTACTCGTGAGCATCACCAAGCCACAGCAGGCTAACAGCACACATGACCCTCGTCACCTGTGGTTGGCCTGGCCGTGCGTCACTCAGAAAACAACAGGCCAATCACAAGAGAATATGAATATCATGAATATTTATTAGAAAGGCCAAAATCGACCTGTTCTAAGCAGAGCTGCTGAGAAAGGAGTTGTAAAAATATGTTGGGATGGTTTTTGGTACTTGTACCGCAAATATATATTCTTAAGGACATCAAAACCTAAAATAAAACTTCAGAAAGGTGTACAAAATGGTACCTTTAACTGAAATCAGTGATGCCACATTAATAGAGCAGCTTGAAGAAACCCATCTGTGACCTTCTGAATCATTGTCCACATCAGTGTAAACGACCCAATGATTTCAGACTTAACTCAAGCCTGCAGGACACACTCTCACATACACACACACTATACACACACATTATACACAGACGCTCACACACACACTACCGGTCAAAGGTTTGGACTTGGTAAGATATTTTTTATGTTTCTGAAAGAGTCTCTTCTGTAGCCTGGGAAAACCCAGACGAACTTCTAGCAAATTTAGATTTGCTCTGCGAGTCAGTCTGGCCAAGAGCCCATTCAAGCCCATTTCCAATCTTTCCAAATCTTGGCACCAATCACAAACGTTGAGGCGGGCTTTACACGATGACGATTGCTCTGATTGGTTTTAGTTTGTTGGTGACGCCCCTTTGGAAATGGGATGTGAATGAAGCTTCCCCAGACCCACTCTCTGTTACGGCTGAGAAGGGTCTGATGTCAACCAGGCTATCTCTTCTCCTCACCAAGCTGCATTTATTTGATCAGAAATACAGTAAAAACAGTGAAATATTATTCCAGTGTAAATCAGCTGTTTTCTGTGTGAATATATAATAAAGTGTAATTTATTCCTGTGATCAAAGCTGAATTTTCAGCATCATTACTCCAGTCTTCAGTGTCACATGATCGTTCAGAAATCATTCTAATATATATATATCTTTTATGATTATTATCAGTGTTGAAAACAGTTGTGCTGCTACATTTAATTTCTCAGGATTTTTTGATGAACAGAAAGAGCGCATTTATTTGAAAGAGAATCTTTTGTAACATTGTAATGTCTTTAGGCTCTTTCATACCAAGGACAATCATTGTAACGATAACAATAACAACAAAGATATGGTTTTAAAAATCATTCTAAATGTAAAAGAAAAGAGTCACAACTACAATGATAACAAGACAGAGGAACGATAAAAGCATTGACAGCCAATCAGAATCCATCCTGTTTTAACAAGCTCAAGCATTTAAAGCGCTGGTGTGGTTCACCAGCGCATAATATAGTTCACACAAAGAATAATTATAACCATAACTGTCACTTTTTATCAATTTACTGCATACTTGCTGAATAAAAAATAAAAAAAGTATGTTCCTCTTCCCCTGTGCAGGAGTCTCTCTCGGCTCAGCCGGGTCGTGTGTCGGGAGCCAGAGAGCGTGTGAAGGGCAGAGGGATCCTGCGTTCAGCCAGTGGCAGGACAGCGGCGCCAGACTCCAGTCCACCGGGCCGCCCGAGCCTGCGTAAGGCAGAGAGCACACGGGCCAAGGGTTCGGCGCCGCCCCGAGCCGGCCTGGCGTCCCAGAGCAGAGCGGTGTCGGTGTCAGAGCGCCTGGACTCGAGCTCCTCGGGTCTGCCCCGCGCCAGCAGCGTCATCTCCACCGCTGAGGGAACCGTGCGCAGGACCAGCATCCACGACCTGCTTTCCAAGGACAGCCGGCAGCCCGTTCTGGTGGACCCGTGTCCCGCCCGGACCCAGAGCTCCAGTGAGTACGGCCCCCGCGCCCTGCCCACGTCTGCTAGCATGCCCTGCAGCGTAGCGGAGCCCGAGCTGAGCCTGCAGGCCTTTCTAGGTCCCTCCTTCACCGTAGACTCCATGTTTCTGGACTCAGTGTTTGGCGAGCCGGCGGTGACGGGCGGCGCTAGAAACCAGGCCATCCTGTCGCTCAACACGGCCCTCGTTAGCAACATTAGCGGCCCCCCCCCTAAAGCCCCCCCTGCTGACGGCGAGCCCGATGTGTGTGTGCCGGCGGAGGAGTCGCTGTGGTACGAGTACGGCTGTGTGTG
The DNA here is from genome assembly GCF_965113295.1 of Leuciscus leuciscus. Lineage (NCBI taxonomy): Eukaryota > Metazoa > Chordata > Actinopteri > Cypriniformes > Leuciscidae > Leuciscus > Leuciscus leuciscus. Next base: position 37,343,249 of record NC_138746.1, read on the forward strand.
ACGCTCAGCATGAGTCCGGATCCTGCATGCCTTTCTGTTCCATGTCCTTATACTGATCCTGATGTGATTATTCTGCTGAAAACACATCGAAGGGTTTGAACTGAACCGCATCTGTGTGAGATTATTAACCCATGTCTTGTTCGCCTGCTGTCGGGTGTGTTCGGGCTGATCTACTTCCATATTTATGAAAACGAGGCTTGTAGAACAAGTCCCATGATGCTCCTCTGAGCTCCTTGAGGAACTGCTGCATTCATTCATGTTTTATTATTTAAATGACACGCTCCTGTCGAATGTTCACGGGACATTTGTTTGTGATGTTTGTGTGCATGGCTTTATCCCGGCGCTCCATTCTGAAGGCTGCGATCAGAATGAGTGTTTCCCATAGCACGTCTTGTGTTGATCATGTGATCTGTGTCGTACGCATCACACATATGTCCTCGAGGGAGTCGCTGATGGACGAGAGATTCTCACCAACACATGATAATCTACAGCTCTAACTCCACTGTTTATCATGTTTTGTGTCCTGATCATGTCCTTCATTATATTTTATTGTGTAACGCCCAGTTGAAGTGTACCTTGCTTGTGTTCCGCAGATGTGGAAGTGTTACAGGGAAACAGGAAGTCTAAAAGAGCTGGCACTCAGAGTCTGTCATGAGTCCACATGGTGAGTGTGTGCAGAAGTGTGTCGTGAACCTGTTGTGTTTCAGCTCTGTCTTCATGTTCATCCACTGGAAACGCTGCCATATGCCTTCGGGACTTTTATCAGAAGAGTTACTGTTGAACTTTCAGGAGATTATCCCTGTCCAACACAAGCCCAAAGTACCTGGAGCCTGATGCATGAACACACACAGAATAAGCTCTGAAACGAGTGTATGGAGTTTCCCTATGGCTGGCTATCGATTAAAACAAAAACCATTTAATCACCAAACTTCCTTCCAAGGAAAGTCTGTTCGCTTGGCGGCCATATTGTCACCGTGATTCGGGCATCCAGGGAATCCTGAAATCTCAGAAACTGCTCACCGAACCTCACAATTCAATAACACATTTCACAATCAGTAATGAAATCTGACATGAACTGTCCCATACATGTGGTTTCTTACGCTCAAATAGCAATAAAAAGCTTATTTTTCAGGCCAGATGAGCCTACAATCACAGACCCTTTCTGTAGGAGCCTGAGCTTCTAACAGCAGCTTCTACACAGACGGTGCACTCATATCACTCATGAATGGAAGATAAGTGTCCGGTTACGACTATTACCCAGGTTCTCGGAGAAGGGGAACGAGACACAGGTCTTGGATTGCCACTATGGGGAATGACATCAGCGTGACCGGGGTGTGTGACAAACACGCCAGTTTATTGCTGACTACAGTCCATGACGTCACAGGCGGAGCGCCTACAGAAAAAAAAGATCCTGTAAAACATGTCATCAACTCTTTTGTTTGAAGGAGGCAAGTCTCGTTCCCCTTCTCACAGAACCAGGGTTACAATCGTAACCGGAGACATTCATGCGTCATGGAGTTGATGCAACCAGAACCCACACCGCCACGCCGAAGGGAACGCCTGCCTCATTAATCTGTGAATATGCACAAACATAATGAGCTTAGCATGAATTCACCGTACAGATTATTAACCAGAGTCAGAGCACATCAACCCTAAGGGCACCCAGAATTACTCCTAGTGCTGCCACTCCCTAAGGAGTAGCGTATTTAGCGGTAACGTATTTTTCCTATTGTTTTCAATGGGAGCGCTGCGTTTTTAAAAGCCAGGAGCATAACGAGGCGCTGAGCGTCTGTTTCCTGCTGAGCGCTGGCTGTATTCTACCGGTTGTCAAGAGTTGAAGAATGTCCTCATGCTCTCATCACTGTTACCTTTTACCCAGCCATCCAATCACAGTGGAGGAGAGGCGAGACAAATACCACACCGACCGACTGGCAAACGCTCTCGAGCGCCACAGCTTGGTGTTTTCAGCAGAGCGCCTAGCGTTTACAGCTTCTGTCTCTATAGCTAAAGGGAAGTCCTGGCCTGTACAGCCGTCCTCCCTCCCTTCCCACCAACAGCAGAGCTTTGAGGCAATGGTTCTCAAACACGCCAGCATGTGCACACTATTAGGCAAGCGACAGAAAGAGCAGTTTGCGATCCCTGTTTTCCTTTAAATGAAGTTCCAAACATAGTTTCGGGAGGAGCCTAAATATTCAGTCCTGTCACTCATCATTACGAGCGTACTATATAAGCAGCAGACACCCCAAACTCTTCCGGCAGCCCTCCTCCTCCTCCCTCTCTCCTCCAGTGAATCATCTCTATCCTCTTATACGCAATTCCATCATGGGAGGGTTTAACTCGGAGCCGGGAGCACTTGCTACACGTGTGTGTCTCCACAGGCCTGTCCTGACTGGGGCATCCTTGCATATCGAGATTACACGATTCCTCCATTACCCCGACAGCTCCATGTGGAAATCTAGGAGGAATAAGGCTCCCAAACTTAAAAAGTGGGGCAGTGGCATATTAATAACACCTGCCTCAACTCTCTCAGCATCTAATTCCTCAGAGTTAGACATGCCACATGACCCTTCCAGACCCAACATCAGGCAACAGAGCTAGCATGAGAAGTCCAGAAGAGAAAACCAACCCTATCAGACTCCCACAGCTCCGTCTACAGTCTCCGAGATCGATCCCGCCTGGCCCGCTTCCAGAGCGGAGGAGACATTAGATCAGGGATGGGCAACTTCGGTCCTGGAGGGCCACTGTCCTACAGAGTTTAGCTCCAACCCTGAAAAAATCACCTGCCTGTAATTTTCTAGTAATCCTGAGGACCTCGATTAGCTTGTTCAGGTGTGTTTGATTAGGGTTGAATCTAAACTCTGTAGGACAGTGGCCCTCCAGGACCGAAGTTGCCCATCCCTGCATTAGATTCTCATCCCTCAGGAGAGAAGAAAGCAAGAACAAAGCTCATAGTCACGCTGATGGTGTTCCCTATAGCGGCAATCCAAGACACAGTGTCGAAGTTCCACTTTGAAAATGAGCTGCTTTCTCTTTTATTTAGTGACGTGCAGTGATGTGATGACTACCCTTCAGCGACAGCTGGGACTCATTCATGAGTGATGTGGGTGCACCCTTGGCAGCCCCTGAGTGGTCTTTGTACATCTAATTTCTGTGTTAATAACAGCAATTAAACGGGATAACCGGGATCATCAATCAAACATATTTTCATCATTGAATCTTCAAATTAGTGTGTAAACAACATACAGATGGTATTTTAAACATGTTTAATGGCATCATTTGCAGGCTCCAGTAACCAAATACAAATTTGATAAAATAGAAAAAACTTTACAGCACCACATTGAAAATAAAAGGCAACATCAAACCGTCCTCTGGGACCTTGTTCTAAACCTCAGACCTGATGATCTACAGCACATTTACACACAAGCAACATTAATACTTGCAGTGCTTTAGGTTTAGTTAGACCGGCTCTGATGTTGTGGCTCAACACACACAGATCTGTGAACTCCAGAGGTGTGTGTCGGCTGTGCTGCTCCTTATCTAAAGCTCTCTGAGAGCAGATTCTGATGCCCTATACAGGCGCTGTGATGAGAACTCGTGAAGTCGGTGACAATCTTAAAACAGTCAGCCAGTTGTAGAGAAGACTCTATATTATAAGTGTTGTAACAGTAGAAGTCAGTGTATGTCTGAGCTCACGGGGACATGATGGACAAGCAGACGCTTCATCAGGTGAACATGAAGCCAGACAGAACTGGCCTGTATATAATGGTGTCCATGCAGGAGATCAGGAATATTGTAGAATAGTAAGTGTCCCCAGTAAACGTCTGTCATCATGTACTCACCCTCATGTGTTCAAATCTTTGTGACTTTTCTTCATCTTTAAAACAAATGGTATTTTGGGAGATGTCTCCGGGTGTCAGTGGCTTCCCAACGCTCTTTCATCATGTTCTGTAGAAGAAATAAAGTCATGCGTCTCCGCTGAAACTCCAGCTTCCTATTGATTATCTAGACTTTCATAATGAACCCAAAATAATTTAAAACTTCTCATAATTACATCAAATGTCTCTAGTGTTGTTTTGTTCTATTTCTTTTCTTTAACTATTGAAAGCGCGGACAGGCTTGTGTGCCCTGATCAGACTGCATGAGACTGCAGAAGTGTAGGCTAGTGTGTGTGCGCTGCGTGTCTCAGAGCGAAGCACTTCACTGGCGATCAGCGGGAGATCCGGGGTCTTCCCGAGGTCTCAGAACGGCTCCGGTCACAGTGAGTGAATGCAGTGAACTCCCATCTCTGTGCGTTTAGGCTCCACTTGGGAATGTTGTGCTTTATTTTCACATCTACATCATTTTAAACATTTTATGGGCAGATGATTACAGAATTTCACTAGATTTGTAAAGAGATTTGATTGTAAACCTGTGTTCAAATCCTGAGTTTTCCACCAGAATAAAAGCTTTAGAGTTATCTATTGCAAATGAAGTAGTAAAGGGATGTCCTTGCTGTATCATAGTAAAATTATATACCTATGAAATATTCATTTTCATTTATTTTAGAGTGCATTTGTTTTACAATATAAAGGCTATTACTGTCATAGAAATAATAATAGTATAAAATTGTTTGGCTTTCTAAAACAGCAGTGTGAATATAATGTAGATTGAGACACTATACATTTATTTATACAGCGCTTTTTACAGTACTGACTGTTTCAAGGCAGCTTTACAGAGAGAACAGGGAAATAATGCAACAAAGTGTGTTTCTGCTGTTCAGAAGAAAATAATTGTCCAGTTTAAGTAAGTTTTTAATTCGATTAATTTCCGTTGTAAAATAAAATCTTTAGTTTAACGTAACATAACATTCTCATTTTCCTCTGCATGTCATCATCAGTGATGTCGATGTCGGCACGCTCTGCATCAGCTGACCACAGGAGCGGATGTACAGTGACATCACTGCCAGACCCAAGCTGTGCTGTCGCGCTGTGGCTGACGCTGAGCCAGAGACGCTCCTCATATATCACAACTATTCAGTGTTTTTACAAACATAATGTTTATTTTAGGTTTCAGACATTTAAATACATATAATTTATAGCAAAACAATAAATGTATAGTTTGTAAAATACTAAATGGTTGGTGTCTATGGACATCATGCGGCCTAAACATCGTGACGTCGGTCACCCATCGCGATCGTCTATCGGCCCAACCCTGATGCTCTCCCTGATTCCATACTGTAGTAGACGGCTGCATACTTACAAGATTGATAATAGAGAGAAGATTATAAGTAAAGGAGTTCATAAAGTCATTACTGCGGTGCTCTTTAGAAACTTCAGAAGTTGAAGCTTTATTTTTCGTTAGTTTAGCCACTGTTTCAAATAACTACCTAGGGTTTTGTTTATTTTCTTCTAATAGGGTTGAAAAATAAGCAGATCTAGCAGCTTTTAAGGGGTCTCTGTATGCAATCAGGCTCTCTTTCCATGAAATGCGAAATACCTCTAGTTTTGTTTTCTTCCAGCTACGCTCCATTTTTGCGCAGTATCGAGTTCTTCAGAGCCTTCTGGGATGCTGAAGAGATCACACTGATCAGGAAGATTATTTATAAAGCAATCTTTAGTGTTAGAATTGATAGTTCTACCATATTTGTAACACAGAGTCAGCTAAGTAAATCACCTTGCGTGATTCTTGTAAATACTCTCCTCCCATGAATACTGCGTCTGAAAGGGAATCTCCAACAATGCATATGCAATAAGGTCAGCCGCAAAAAAAACAAGCATAGCGTCAGTTCTGGCAGATCCAGTTAGTCACGTTCGCATCAGCTGATCCAATATATAAGCTCCTCCAGTATTATCAGCAGCTATGGCGTTCCTCAGGAGCGGATTACCCTCCTCCCTCCCCAGCTCCTCCTCTCTCTGTCAGGATTTGGCCTTCGATTACCCTCTGAATCAGACTAAATGCTCAAATTATGTTACACATTAAAATCTTGAATGAATGATATCTGCAATACATTCATGTTGGTTCTGTTGTGTTTCCCTGAGGGGGGTTATTGATGCTCTTGTTCATGCTAGACTGCACTGATGCGCAGGGAGTTCTGGCCCAGAACAGAACCATACCGCCAATCCAAACTGTATGCTGGTCAATCGTATTTGACGATAGTGGTCCTGACAGAATAACTGTCCACACCCTTTCAGCGCTAATTCTTCACTGTCTTTAGTAAATCCTGACAGTAGTTTATTAACGCCAAAAGAGGGTTTGCACTGGAGCGAGCTGTTAGTAAATCTGGCCCTAAATATTGTTAGGACATACATTAGGAAGGTTACAGCATTGCAGAAAGAGTGAAAAACACACTTTTATTAGTTCTCCATCCTTTAAATCGAAGACCAATTCTCCCACTTTTTCCACATATTTTGAGAGTGTCGTTACACATGAAACCGCATGAGCAGTTTGTCGTTGAGCAGCAGCGTTTCCTGACGATGAGCAGCAGGACTAAGCTCTTTCTCGTGTCGCTCATGTCTTTATCTCTTATTCTCCATCACAGAAACACCGTCTGAAGACTGGCACAGTTCTCCTGCCATGAGAGACACCGTCTGTTTCCCGCTCTTTTTTTAATCATGGACTCCTCAGAAATGAAAATAAAGAAATGTCCTTCTTTTCCTTGAATCAAGGACCCAAAAGGATTCCTTAACAAAAGAGTGAGGCTGAAGGAGTTTCTTTTAAAGAGTGAGGCTGAAGGAGTGTGTTTTAAAGAGTGAGGCTGAACGAGTGTGTTTTAAAGAGTGAGGCTGAAGGAGTGTGTGTTAAAAAGTGAGGCTGAAGGAGTGTGTGTTAAAGAGTGAGGCTGAAGGAGTGTGTGTTAAAGAGTGAGGCTGAACGAGTGTGTTTTAAAGAGTGAGGCTGAACGAGTGTGTGTTAAAGAGTGAGGCTGAACGAGTGTGTTTTAAAGAGTGAGGCTGAACGAGTGAGGCTGAACGAGTGTGTGTTAAAGAGTGAGGCTGAAGGAGTGTGTGTTAAAGCGTGAGGCTGAACGAGTGTGTGTTAAAGCGTGAGGCTGAACGAGTGTGTGTTAAAGCGTGAGGCTGAACGAGTGTGTGTTAAAGCGTGAGGCTGAACGAGTGTGTGTTAAAGCGTGAGGCTGAACGAGTGTGTGTTAAAGCGTGAGGCTGAACGAGTGTGTTTTAAAGAGTGAGGCTGAACGAGTGTGTGTTAAAGAGTGAGGCTGAACGAGTGTGTGTTAAAGAGTGAGGCTGAACGAGTGTGTGTTAAAGCGTGAGGCTGAACGAGTGTGTGTTAAAGAGTGAGGCTGAACGAGTGTGTGTTAAAGCGTGAGGCTGAACGAGTGTGTGTTAAAGAGTGAGGCTGAACGAGTGTGTGTTAAAGCGTGAGGCTGAACGAGTGTGTTTTAAAGAGTGAGGCTGAACAAGTGTGTTAAAGAGTGAGGCTGAACGAGTGTGTGTTAAAGCGTGAGGCTGAACGAGTGTGTGTTAAAGAGTGAGGCTGAACGAGTGTGTGTTAAAGCGTGAGGCTGAACGAGTGTGTGTTAAAGAGTGAGGCTGAACGAGTGTGTTTAACACACGGCTGCTGCTGAGCTTCACGGACCAAACGTCACGAGATCCTCGAACACTGAGAAACCACTGAGTCATGTGGAGCTGAATCACTGCAAACACACACAACCTTTTACAAACACCAAAAAAAGAAGACAGTGTATGTGTGTGAGTATGAGTGTGTGTGTGTGAGTGTGTTTGGGTGTATGTGTATGTGTGTGTGAGTGTGTTTGTATGCCAGTGAGTGTATGAGTGTGAGGATGTGTAAGTGTGTATGTGTGTGAGTATGAGTGTGTGTGTGTGAGTGTGTTTGGGTGTATGTGTATGTGTGTGTGAGTGTGTTTGTATGCCAGTGAGTGTATGAGTGTGAGGATGTGTAAGTGTGTATGTGTGTGAGTATGAGTGTGTGTGTGTGTGTGAGTGTGAGTGTGTTTGAGTGTATGTGTGTGTGAGTGTGTTTGTATGCCAGTGAGTGTATGAGTGTGAGGATGTGTAAGTGTGTATGTGTGTGAGTATGAGTGTGTGTGTGTGTGTGTGTGTGTGAGTGTGAGTGTGTTTGGGTGTATGTGTGTGTGAGTGTGTTTGTATGCCAGTGAGTGTATGAGTGTGAGGATGTGGAAGTGTGAAGTGTGTGTGTGTGTGTGTGTGTGTTTGTTTGTGCCACAAGAGAAATCAAGGACAGCAGTGTTTCCTGTGTGAACGTCTCTTACTGCTTCATTCCTCTGTTAATAAAGTAATTTGACGTGATGAACTTAATGTCGTCTGCTTATTTCCTCCACTGTGAGTTTCTGGCTGATGTTTATCATACAAGTGCAAACAGAAGAAGATGAGAATATGACAAACGGAAGATGTGTTTGTCAAGTCAAGTTCAATAACAACATCTTTCAAATTACATGAATACATTTCTCACTCAGACACAGACACCAACAAAACTATGAACCTACAGGCCGATTCGCACATTTACATTCTCTGTTCAAAACTGCTAAACTTGCATTCTGAACCTGACATAATACAAAACTGAATAAGACAGACATTTCCAATTCTACAGTAATACCATATACAAATGCATTGCAATTAAAAAAATCAAATACGATCAATCCAATTACATGTATCGGAACACACAAGAGTTAGTCTTTCAGTTTCATCACCATCTATACAAAAGATGAAACTTAGTGTAAGAGCCATAATTGAAATAATTAAAATTCAACAGTAAAAGCATAAATGTTTGAGTAAATATTAAAATTAGTTTAGGATTAGGAACTTTTGGGTAAACAAGTGAAACTGAACGAAGACCTGAGTCAAATATTTGCCCAAAATAATTACAAAGGATTATTGCCACTACACTTAGGAATGATTTTGCACTGTAAACGTGGATCATGTAACAACCTGCCGTGAAACAGTCGAGTCATTATACAGTGTGTTTGTTGTGTGAAACTGTGGATTTCCTGCATGGGTTAAGACTGCCGAATGACTAAAGAAACGTTGTGAAAAGGATGAAATGTGTGGTTATCTATGAGTGTTGACTGACGTAATATCCCAAGTGTTCGATGTGAGACTGAGCGCACTGAAAGCCCTCGCGAGGCTGCTCATACGCTGAGAGAGAGATAAGACAATAGAGCTGAACGATTCATCTTTAAAATACTGTGATCTCCATTCAAACACCCACACGATCTTTCAATTCGTCTGTTTATTAAACTATGACAAATTTATATCGCAACATTCAAAGGTGCGCTGCCGCTGACCCGGAGAGAGTCGTCATGAAACCGCTTCACAAACAGTCTTTTCAACCTCATAGTATCATTATCCGTACCATAGTACTGAGACAGCTCTCATCCGATCGTGGTTGTATCTCTCTATTAGTGTTACTCGATCTTAGTGCTACATTTGACACTATTGACCACAACATTCTTTTAAATAGACTCGAAAATTATGTTGGCATTTGTGGAATTGCATTAGCATGGTTTAAATCATACTTATCTGACCGTTATCAGTTTGTAGCAGTAAATGAAGAGATGTCTCATCGATCACAAGTTCAGTATGGCGTACCACAAGGCTCAGTACTAGGACCGCTGCTGTTCACTCTGTACATGCTACCCTTGGGAGATATCATTAGGAAGCATGGCATTAGTTTTCACTGTTATGCTGACGATACTCAGCTCTATATTTCTTCACGCCCAGACGAAATTTACCAGTTCACAAAATTAACGGAATGCATAGCTGATATAAAAAATTGGATGACTAGTAATTTCCTACTACCTAACTCTGAAAAAACAGATTCTAATTATTGGACAAAAAACGTCCTCACGTAATAACCTAGAATACTGTCTAACACTGGATGGCTGCTCTGTGAAGTCTTCGTCGTCCGTCAGGAGCCTGGGTGTGCTCTTTGATACCAATCTTTCATTTGAAAGTCACGTGTCTAGTGTCTGTAAAACCGCATTCTTCCATCTTAAAAATATATCTAAATTACGTCATATGCTCTCATTGACAAATGCGGAACAATTAGTCCATGCGTTCATGACCTCAAGGCTAGATTATTGTAATGCTCTACTGGGTGGTTGCCCTGCACGCTTAATAAACAAACTACAGCTGGTCCAAAACACAGCAGCTCGAGTTCTTACCAGAACCAGGAAGTATGACCATATTAGCCCGGTTCTGTCAACACTGCACTGGCTCCCTATTAAATATCGTATACATTTTAAAATATTGCTGATTACTTACAAAGCACTAAATGGTTTAGCTCCGCAGTACTTGAGCGAGCTCTTAACGCATTATAGTCCTTCACGTCTATTGCGATCTCAAAACTCCGGCCAGTTGATAATACTTAGAAATACCTAGACTAAAGACACATCTCTTTGACCTAGCATACACATAACACATTATAGACTTCTATTATTCAATATTAGGCTGCATAGATTAGGTCAGCCGGAACCGGGAACACTTCCCATAAATCCTGATGTACTCGTTACATCATAAGAATGGCGTCTACGCTAATATTAGTCCATATTAGATCCAAATCTGATGAAGGACCTTCGGCTGGACACGATGACAGCGCAGTCCTGAAATGTCCACTAGTCTCTCCTCTGTGAAGGCCTCCCTCCTTCCCTCCCTTTACCTATCTACAGATAAAGCGTTGTCGGGATAATTCCGGTTCGCATGGCTATGTGGAAGTGATAAAAATTCTGTATTATTAATTTTAAGGCCAGACAAGTAGTTTGTTGAGGGCTGATTTGTAGGGAAGGACTACACGCCTGTGCACATATATTCAAACGCACATACCTATAGACTGAAGTTCTCAGTTCTCACTGGTTCGCGTTTTTGAAAGTTTTCAAACTTCAGAGTTTTCTGTTAGAACGGTGTCGTGTTAGCGGCCTATGGAAGTAAAATAATGGCAAATGTTTTTGAAACAAAAAAGCCTGTTGAATTGCACTACTTGAAAAAAATTGGCAGTGCATTAACCATCTTGCATTTTAATGGATTGTATTTTTAGGGCTTGCATTTTTATGGGCTGAAATTCAGCATGGTTGAATATTTAAGCTGTGAATATTTCAATTCAAAACATTTCAAACACATTTTCATTATTAAAAGTTAAATAATCCATATTCGCCTTTCATATTTCACTTCCACAATATTCAAACTGTTAAAAATACAACCTACAATATTCAACAGGCAATTTTCTGTCCATTTTATTTCGATTTGCAAATTCAGTGGTTCAAATTTAAAGGACAAGTTCGGTATTTTACACTTAAAGCCCTGTTTACAGATCGTTTCTGACGAAATAGAACGGTTAAGATAAAAATTTTGGACACATGCTGCTGTCCCGAGAGTTTTAGGTTTCTTTCGCTTCTAACTTCGAGAGTGAGAGAGAGAGAGTGAGAGAGAGAGAGAGAGTGAGAGAGAGATTGTAGAGTGAGAGAGAGTGAGAGAGAGTGTAGAGAGTGAGAGAGAGAGTAGAGAGTGTAGAGAGTGAGAGAGAGAGTGAGAGAGAGACCCAATAAAGGGACCAGAGAATCAGAAAGAGAGACAGAGCAACAGTTTCAATCTTCTTTTATCCTTTCCCTGACCATGTGACTGAAACCCAAATATGAGACGTTGAAATGGAGAACAGTGTGAAGAGTTCTGGAAAACTGACCTGGATATTGAGAAATGCATCCTAGTGACTGTAAAATATTCTAATGTGGGAAATACAGTAAAGTTGTCCAGAATGAGACCCACGTCATGTGACCAGCAGTAATGTTAATGATGTAATTAGTGTGTCACGTGACCAGCTGTCAACAGCCGCGTTTCCATCACCCTTCAAATTGAAATTGAAAATGCGCCCAATGGAAACGCGTCAATTTCGCAAAATCTCCCATATATCACAAAAAAGCTTTTACGTTCACATGAGGAGGTTTTCAGGCAAATCGAGAAAGAAATATTTAGCAAAACTGCAACAGAAATAGTTTTTGCGCATTTACAGTCACCTGACGTCCGTAAAAGTCACATGATCATTCTTTAAAGAAGGCACGGTATGTTCGGACAGAGTTCTTTATTACACTTATAAAAGTTTAAGAATTACGGGAATACTGGATTCTAAACAACAAAGAAATGCCACAGTTTATGATCTTGAAGCAGAGATGAGGAGAATCCCCCAGAAACCCCTCATGAGCCACTCTCAGTGTAAGAGTCTCTCCTGGACATTACTGTAGGAGAACACGCATGCTCCTGCCATTATTAGGAATGTCTAGATAACGGCTGAGAGATACATAAACCTGTTGACATCCGTTGCCATGATGTGTGGAATGACTTATTGTGGGAAGAAAAAATGAAGTTTTAGTCGCATGACATCAGTAAATTGAAACGCCGTCATTTCACAATAGTTTTTTATCAACATTTAGAAAATAAGGCAAGAGTTTTGATCAGATCTGTAATCAGTCGAGGCTCAGCAGGACGGGCTCGTGGTCCGTCTCCCTCAGGAAGCGCAGCAGGTCGTCGGGTTTGAGCCCCATGGTGGCGCTGTTGGTCATGGGGTGGAAGTAGAGGCGCTGGTGTGCGCTGTGGGTCAGGTCTCGGTCCAGCACCACCGTCACGCTCCGGGCGGAGTCGCAGAAGAGCGCGAGCGGCGTCACACAGCCCTGCCGCACCCGCAGCGTCTCCAGCAGCAGAGCCTCGTCCGCCAGCCGCAGGTTCCCTCCGCCGAGCCCCAGACGCCGGGACACCTCGCCCAGGTCCAGCCGCCGGTCGTGCCGTACGCTCAGAAGCCACAGGCTCTTCCTGCGCTTGTCCTTCAGGAACAGGTTCTTGGTGACCGCGCCGCTCAGGTGAGCCACATGAGGCATCATCTCCTCCACCGTGAACACCTAAAAACAGCAACAACATCTGTAAAAAGGCCACTATTAGGGGTCATTTCAAGTGTCTTACCGTAGTTTCCTTTTCTATGTGCAAAATCAGCGCCACAGGTCAGCGCTCCCGCCCACTGAACTGAGTCTGACCAATCAGGGAAGCGGATGGATGTAGCGAGTTATCTTTGCTAAAGTTGTGTGCGTGTCTGTAGAGTAAGTAGCAGTCTGTTCAGCCTGATCTCACGGCACTTCGTATCAATTCATACAACCTCACTCGTACGAATTAGTACGATTTTTGCTAAATCGTACATTTTTTTAGGAATTGTCCAATTCGTATGAACTCATGACCTACTCCTGACCCCGCCCCTAAACCTACCCCTGACCCCGCCCCTAAACCTACCCCTGACCCCGCCCCTAAACCTACCCCTGACCCCGCCCCTAACCCTACCCCTGACCCCACCCCTAAACCTACCCCTGACCCCACCCCTAAACCTACCCATCACGTGGGTTTAGACAAATTGTACGAATTAGCCACCAAAACACCGAATTGGTCGTGAGATGGCATTGGTCTGTTTACATTGTGCTCTACTTTGTTTATGAACGTTTGAATAGCCCCGCGTGTGTTAAGGTATGCGAATGACAATACAAACTAGCTCGTAAAGATGCTCGTATGTATATTTACATACTAGTTTCCACACGGATATCACTGTTATATTTAGAAGACATAATCTAAGTGCCATTCATTATATGGTCTATTTAATATCTCTCTCACTTCTAGAGGTAAAGCACTCTTTGGTCTAGACCAGGGGTCGGCAAACTTTTTGTCATAAAGTGCCATTTTTAAGTTTCCGAGTTCATCACTGTGCCACAACACACACATAGCCTATATATATACACACACACACACACACACACACTCATATAAATACATTTTCATAATGGCGTACACAGAAATAGTACAGAAATTTAAATATTTCTCTTGAAATTTGTTTTAGATTTAGATAGACAATTTAATAGTATTTATAACTCCTCCTAACTTAATAAAATAAGCTTTTTTTACTATGAGGAATTATTACATCAAAATGTAGATCTGTGTGCAGGTAGACTACTTTATCTGAATGAAATACATACACTTCTCTCGCATTTGCTTTTGTGCCAGCGATTAACCCTCCGCGTGCCAGTGTTGGCACCTATACTGTCTATGGTTGCCGACCCCTGGTCTAGACAGAGCGGAATATAACCCACAGTATTCATCAGTTCTAGCAGTGCACTTTTCCATTTAATGGCATATTTGTTTTTCCTATTGTACTGTATTAATCATTGTTATTTAATATTCCAAGTGGAGATTACTGTTACTATGTTTATTGTGAATACTACTATTATTTGTTATTGGTGTTTGTACTTATCTATTTTTCTTAAATCTTTAATTACTTTACAGAAAACCACACACACATGCAAAGCAGAATTTATTTAGTCATTTATTGATCATCTCTGGTGAAAGTCTCTCACCGGACGCCCTGTAGTGGGTCTGTTATCCACCGGCAAATTCAGCTTCTACTAGCCATCATTTATACAACAACAGCAACAACAACCTAGCATTCATTAATGCTAATCATATCCTCATGCCTTCTTACAGTCATCAGATTACAGTTTGTGTTATTATACTTGATGAGTCATACTTATTATGACATACCAACTCGTATACTAAGTTGATTGAGATGAAAAGGTAAAATTATGACATAATTAAAAAAAAATCGAAGTCTATTAGATATTATGACTTCAGTCGAAATGATGAGATAAAGTCTAAATTGTGACATACCAAGTTATAATTAGGAGATTAAACAGTCGAAATCTACCTTTTTAATGCCTTTGTCATATTTGACTTAGTAATAGCCAGATGCCATATTTTCGAATTTGTTTTCTTTTTACGTCCTAATTTTGACTTTTCATATGACTTTGTATGTCATAATTATGATTTCCAGAAGCATGTTTTTTCGTCCCTCACACACACGTGTTATTGAAACCCTTCCGTGTTAACTCGGTTATATTCCCACCTCTGGGTGATCGACGCAGGTCGTGTCGATATTCAGACGCTTGAGAAACTCTTCCAGCTCTTTCCTCAGATCAGAGTCAGACGCCATCGTGGCTTCAACAGCTTCAACTTACAGCAGACGAGGGCTGTGATTGGTCCAGTCTCACACCAAACTACTGTGATTGGCCAGGAGCCACCGGTGTTGAGCAAAGGAACATCGACTTGTTTAGATAGCCTATAATATTAAAACTATATTTAAAGATAAATAAATAAAGCAATTATTATCAAAAGGAGGAATAGTTCAAGTTAAAGTA
>NC_138746.1:37363435-37593435 GCF_965113295.1 Leuciscus leuciscus
CGCCAAGGCGAACTCACCCAGCTGATGGCGGGCACAAAGCCAGCCCAGCTCTGCTAAAACTGCAGTTCATGACATTACATCTGTCTCTGTAAAGACGAAACAAAACTCTTGGCAGTGGATACATGTAACATGATTTAAACCGACTAAATGAAGACGAAGGATCTCTTTTAGGACGAAGACGTAAATCTGATAGTTTTTCAGTCGTAATAGGCCTTATTAATACGTTAACGATAAACTCCTGGTCAGAAATTGGCCTCGCGATCCAATTTCGTAAACCTACGCAAAAATCATAAAAGTGCTATTTTGATTAATGCTTATGGGAGATGAGCAGATGATAAGTCCTGCTCACAGCTGTTCTGATGCCTGGTGTGCTCACAGTTTCTAGTGATTAAAACACGAAGTTTTAATACCTGTTGTTATTGTAAACCATGTATAATATGTAATTGGAGGCCAGTTTTATGAATTAAGAAAACGGATGATAATCCCTGTTCTCCTTCTTTAAACCGTCTCATGTGTATAATATATAATGTGTAAATTGGAGACCAGTTTTATGAATTAAGAAAAGATGATAATCCCTGTTCTTATTCTAAAACCGTCTCAATGTGTAATGCATAATGTGTAATTCCTGTTAGTCACATGTTGTGAAACTCGCGTCAGTCTTCCGCATGCAACAGAAGCGCAAAACACCACGTGATTCCACAGAAAAAAAAAATCTGCTGAATTACGCCACTGACCGACACTAGAGGGCAGCCTCTAAGTCTGGGGCAGTTCTCAAATTACGCGCCCCCAACCGACGTCATCCTGCGTGAGCGTCGCCTCCCACTGACGTCAGCCTGCGCGAGCGCAACTACGCCATCTCGTGGCGTTCTAAGATAATACCTGCTTTCAATTTCTTTTTCTCTCTGCATTCATTTTCTCTCTCAAATACTTAACTGCATTCAAGCTTAGCTTATGCTGATGTTATTTGGAGTTAGACAATTACTTTTTCTGTTTTCGACTGTCACACTTTAAGTTAAGTTCGAAAAAAAAAAGGAAAACTTTTCGAATTAAAAACTTAGATTCGATTCACTCAGTTCATTGATAGGTCCACCTAGGAAGAAGCACGCCACCGTGTGGCGATCTTGGGTCGACTTATCAATATCTGTTTAACCCCCAGTCTGCAATTGAAGTGTCTCCTTGCTCCCCTTTTCGTTTGATTATTTTTTATGATCCATACGAATAACCTCAGTGTTATTGTAGGGATTATGGGAAGTCATTCTGAATTTCAGTTTTGATTATTTTTAGTATTGATACATCACTGTTATCATTCTAATTTTCTTTCCTTCCTTATTATTATTATTTTGGACCTCTCATTGCATGCTTATTTGAATTTTAATTTAAACAAGTTTGCATTTTTCAAATTGTGTCTATTCAACCAGGTGGACCACTGAGAGGAAACACGGCCCTCACCCTTGTGGCACAAACCCACTGCCGGGGCCTTTTCCTCTGCCTGCGTCTCAAACCTGTGTTGTTTATTCAAATTTTATTTCATTGATAATTATTTTTCTCTTCCCTCTTTCTCCAGTCTCTCCAAGGGGGGGGGGGGTGGGGGGGGGGGGGGGGGTTATTCTGATAATTACAACCAATTATCGTAATTTCCTTTTTGTTGTATCATTATTTTAGTAAAGCCTTTGCCTCTGACTCCTGCATACATATTTACTCAATTTGATGAAACCAGAAAGCCTTAATTTACTTTAAGTCTAACATTTTAATCCCTCATTGTGTATCTATTGGCAGGACTCAGTCAGTGCACTGTGGTGATCCGAAAGTCATCCCTGGTGGTTTCCAGTGGGCGGGGATCATCTGTCCGGCGTTACTGACACTGCGCTCTGTCTGGTGTTGGAACCGTCGGAGGGTCTGACCGCGCCCGCTGGTTTCCGCCTGGATGACCTCTATTCACCCCAGGTAAACTAAAATTTGATAGAACCCATCCACTTATTATGAACCACAGAATACTAGCTATTCCTTCGGGGTATTTTAAGTGCTTAGACCCACCTTTCTCTCTCTAAGACACACCTTCTTTCGAGGTCCTGTCCCGATAACCCACGCATCTCCTGGCCCGATCAGGAACTCTCGCAGTGTTAATAAGGCTTAGGCCTCTTTATTTTATTTTATTTTATCTTATTTGATTTATTTTCCTTAAATAACGCTCCCCGTGTTATTGTTTGCGACATTTCATTGCAGACCAATTCACTTCCTTGTGTTGTGTTTCCCTCTGATCTTCCCTACCTTCAACCTTGTCTATTTCTCCACTCTGTTGTGATTTGTTTCTTTCATTTCACTTAGACACAGAACCTAAGAGAGACCCCAGGAAAAGCTGAATAATAGAGTGACGATCAAAGCGGGCGTCGCTAGACGACCCCCCCAGGCTACCGCCTGTCCAAATTTCTATTGTGGGTTTCATCCATACCCACGAAATTGGCTCAGCTAACTGTCGGCATCAGTTAGCCCCGAAATTCTCATAAACGGCATAGCCCGTATGAGTATAGCTCATTAACCCTAAAACAAACTTGCATTGTGTCTCTTTTTGTGTGTGCTGTGCTTCTCTCACCACAGTAAGCAGAGATGTCGAGCTAACCCAGAAGTACGACCACGAGCAGCTGGCCAAAATCTTCGGAAAATCGCACTCAACCTCGTCACCAAGGCCTGGGCCAGCGAAAGGCTCAGCCTCGATATGGAACAGAAGGCAGCCGCACTACAGCTCCAGGCCACAGAAGCCCGGAAGGACCGAGCCCACACACAGAGTCGGCTAGACCAGCTAATCTTCCTGACCGAGGAAGAGGACGAGACGGACACAACGCTACAACAGGAAGTTGAAAGACTTCAAAGAGCCCTGGACGATCTTCGTCTGCACACAGATCAAAGACAGCAGTCGGAGGAAAACACCCGGAAGGAACTCAACGAAAGGCTCCAACGGGCTGAAGCTCTCCTTGAGAGAGCAGAGACTAAAATCCATCAGCTCATTCAGCAGAGACACGATCTCGAAGACGAACTAGACATGGTTCGCAGAGAACTGAGACATGCTTACAGTTTCAACCGCGACCGGGAAGGGGAAGAACATCTCACACCATTTCCCCCTTCCAGCGAGTCTGCGCCTTTCAGCCACACACCCAGAGCTGAAAAGGGGGGCGAAAGCCCACTGCACAACACCACGCCTGTCAGCCAAACACCAAGAGCTGTAAAGGGTCAGAATCCTCTCCAGACGGATTGGGCCCCCAGCAACAGCTCTCGTCCAACAAACCTCAACAAGATGGCCAGAAACATTCCTACGTTTGCCGGAGACTGCAGTGTTCATGCGTACCTTCAAGACATTGACTTTCACCTGCAAACTGTCGCCAACGCGACAGCTTGGGACAAATTGTACCTGGTAAGAATCACCTCAAGCAGAGAGGTGCGTAGTTTTCTGGATCGCCAACCACAGCCTGTCAAAGCAGATTACAAGCAACTGCGACAAGCGTTGATCCGCGAATTCTCTGACCCAGAATCAGACCAAGGGTTTATCACGGCCCTCGACGTGAAACAGGCCCGACTTGAACACCCACACTCCTATTATGACCGACTCCGACAAACGTTCTTCGGAGCAACCAACACACCAGATATGGAAGAAGATATAACCTATAGAACTTTGTTTCTGCGGAACCTGCATAGCACCGTGAGTAAACATCTCGGCGTGCTCGTCTGCCCACGAACCATGTCTACTCGAGAACTCAGAGACTTAGCCCACAAGGCTTACACCAAGCAAAGGGCCATGGATGAAAAGACGGTAAAGACACACACAATTCACTCCGTCTCTGAGCACCGCTCAGAACCAGACAGCAGGTGGCGGCACGACTGTGACGGTGCCCGTCCAAAGCGTCGGACCGACCGCTCAGAAAGATTCTGGAACCAGCATCACCCGCCGTCCAGAACTCCAAGCCCAGACCGTCGAACCTGTAACCACTCTCTCCAGAACACTGGTGAGGCAGAGTCTTCTTACATCACAGATGAAGACAGTGCAGCCACGTCTGACACAGACACAGAAAACGAACACTGACACCTACTGCTTCAAGGTCCTGACTGACCTGCAGTTGAGTAACCAAACCAATGTCTGCGCCACATACAGACAACCCACCCACCCACCCTAACCATTGCAGTGATTACACAGCACAAACGAACTTTACCAACTACATTGCACGCCTCAGAGCCGCTAAAACGCTACCTCCGCTGTGTACAAAGAAAGTCATGCGGGCCTCTGATGAACAGACTTTTCCTATGCCACCACTTACCCCTCCACCACCCTCGCAGGCCATCCGAGCTCACTGACAACCAGTGCCTCAGACAGCTGTCTGCCACCACGCACATGTTGCGTTCACAAGACTTCAATACGCATTGTGCACCTGTTGCCATCACAGCGCCACAGCTCGTAAAGCCACAAAGCACAAGGGGGGGGGCCAGGCGTAACAATGACGCCACATGTGCCAAAAAACCATGCATGGGACATCAAAGCATGTGGCATACCAACCTCAGCGAACCAAAAAGACTGTCCTAAACCAACTAAGGACCTCCATCGCTGGAAATTTTTTTTTTTTCTCCTTCTCTCTCTCTCTCTCCCTATCGCCTCTAACAGGATGCAGGCCGCAGTGGTTCGCGAGAAAGCAGCCACCATCGGACCTCACCAGGTCCGATCCCGACATCGCATGGAGAGAGAACACCCCCGACTCCTGACTGCCAAGGCAGGACTCACACTCAGAGAAGTCTAGCACGGTGATGTGCATCTCCACGGTCACCGACAACGCCCTGACACTCGTTGTGCCTATTTGTTGTTCAACGAATTCCATCCCGAATTTCGTTTAACAAAAAGGGGGAATGTAGCCACAACGACATCTGCTTCTCGCGTTAAGTGATCATATGGGAAGACACATCGTCTTGTGTCCTTGCTGGTTAATAATTGCCCCACGAGGACCCATTTACCAGCGCCCATGTGACTCGTATCCCCCAACTTTACGGCCTCATGGCATTCCGCACACACACACAAACACCCTTTTGTGTATAACTGAGAATAAGAGAAATATCTGTTATTTTCCTTTATAATGTGTGTACCTTCCTATATGCACGTGTGATAGAGGTTTGGTTTGCTAGAGTATAGTTTTGAATTCTAAATGTTCATTGAAGGGAATTCCTCAGTCGTGTCTTGTTGTAACCCTAACTCAGACCATAAAACTCTACGACCCAAGCCTCAAAGGCATTCCAGAACACACACACACACACACACACACACACACACACACTCTGGAACTTTGGAAACAGATATTCTTCCACATAACAAGCCACTAAATGTTTGATATGTATTCCTATGTTTCTCAAAGTGTCGTCATTTGCCATAACGGAAACACTGACAATTTTATTGTGTGTTTAATCAAGCTTTATTTGTGTGTAATGAGGCATATGAACGTAATGTTATGTGTGTCCAATATCTACCTGTAATTCTTGGTATCTGTCTGACCGTCCTGTTTTAATTCAGCCAGTCCCGCACATAGTATTACAGTAAGATGTATTGTTCCAGGTGTACAATCTTAAGAAGAAATATGAATTCTTTCTCTCATAAGACATATGGTGAAAGTAGGCGTTTTCTTCTTCACACAAAGAGAATTTTCCCGCTTCAGAAAAGACAATCTGATTCGCTGTCGTTCCAAGAGGGGGCGTAAACAGAGGTCTGATAAAATGTCAGAAGCCCCCTCATCTCGCGCTCTTCTCTCCTCTCTTCCAACTCAACTCATCCAACTTCTCTGGACCCTCTTCCTCGGCGCAGCGTTTCTCCAAGGAACATCTGAAGGAGGCCCTGGCCTTCTCCTCGGACCAACACATGTTCGAGTCGTAGCTGCCGTTCGTTGCAACTAAGATTTCCAGCCTCTCCCATCCCGGGAGACGAATCTGAACTTTTCCGGTAACGTTAAATTCAAGTGAGCCTTTACATCGTTTTTCGAAACGACCCAGAAGAAGAAGCTAGACGCAAACCAGCCGGACACGCGCACGCGCGTCCCCTTTTCAGCATCACACTGAAAGAGTACCACATCTCGCAAGTATATTGATTCCTATAAAAGCTGTTCCAGGTGTCTAGGTCTTAGGTCTGTGATTTAAGTTACCCTCTATCTTCCCTCTATATCTTTCTTTCTTTCATTCCATTTTCATTCCGATCACGTCATGTTTGTTTAAATGTTTATGTGTTTGTTTGCATTTTTACGTACGTTTATATTTGTAGTTTATAATCTCTAGCGTGTGCCATTTTATTAATAAACCCATTTATACTTTTAACTGTCTCTGTGTTTGAAAACCCACTTTTTATAAAGTCAATGAAACAAAAGATCTATAAAGCTACAGGCTCTATAATATTAGACTACATTCAGTAGTTTTAATTAATAAACTCAATAAAGTTTAATGTTCTTGGCCAGAACCTAAACTTTAGTGGAGTTTGTGAATACCCCTTCTTAACTGTACTGACCTTACATCTACTCGCTGGCCGAGTTAAAGGTTGGTCAGACCAGTTACAGAACGAGGCATTTCCTATAATAAAAAAATAAATAAATGTACATGCGACTTATGAATTATGACCATGAGTCATAGATATTAATATCCCAAGATTCCCCATATTCTTGAGCTAATTCATATTTACCCAGATGCATATTCGCTACAAGCTAAATGACATTCTGACTGAGGTGAATTCGATCGGAATGACAACGGATATCTGGACGGAGGACTACCACAAATTAAGTTACTTGACCATCACTTGCCATTTCGTGACAGGAACATTTAAAATGATAAGCACAGTATTGACAACCGTCGCATTCCCACTGGAAGAGGCTAAGACAGGGGAGAATATTAGGAGAGAAATCATCAGACTTCTGAGTATGGCCTGGATATGAGTCTGCTGAATAAAGTGGTGTGGGTGACAGACCAAGGCTCAAACATAATCAGTGCCCTCAGACCATATCGAAGACTTGACTGCCAAGATCACCTTTATAATACGGTGATGCGACACGCCCTGGACCCCACGCAACTGGCCCAAGATGCTCCGACTGTTGCCGAGACTCTACAAGCTACCAAGACACTGGTCAAATATGTCAAAAAGACAGGCATTGCAGCTTTGCTGTCAAAAACCATCATCCAAATGGCAGACACGAGATTTAGCACGGTATATCTGACCTTAAATTCTGTCCGCTCGGTTTATCAAGAACTATGCGAAAAACTACGTGACCGTGCAGAGGGCTGGCGGATCGATGCCATATCTCCAGATGTCCTTGACTTTCTTGTTGAGTTCTTGCAACCATTTTATGATGCCCAGCGTGAACTTGAAGGGGACCAGTACCCAACCATAAACGTGGTGTTTCTGTGGTTTGAGCGACTGAAGCGTCACTGCAACAGAAAGACGACTGACAGCCCCTATCAAGCCATCATCCGCGAGCGGCATCTCATTTGGATTTTGCGTAAAGTGGAGATCCAAGAACTCCACAAAATTGCAACTTTCCTTTGGCCTAAATATAGCCAGCTCCGAATGTTGTCCTCTTCAGAGAGAGAGAACCTTCACCTGGAGGTTCGGAGACAGCTCAGCGACCTCCGCACAGAGGAGGCCACCACTGAAGGACCTGCGCCCAAGAAAGCTGCAGTTGATTTTGAGGAGTGGGAAAACGTACCTGTGGCAGCAGATGCCACGGATGAAGTCGAGAAGTACTCGACTCAAAATCATGCCATGCAGGACGACAGAGATGTTTTGGGCTGGTGGAGAGATCAGCAACTCAACTACCCGAAGCTTAGTGTCCTTGCCCGCGGCATTCTTGCCATTCCAGCCAGCAGCAGTAGCAGTGAGCGCAACTTCAGCGCTGCTGGCAGGACCATCGAGCAGAGGAGGACAGCCTTGAAGCCATCTACCGTTGATGCAATCCTTTTTCTGCATAAGAACATGGATTAGCCTTAACTTTGATGGATGGATTATGTATAGTTAACAAGAAAAATGGTAAGAGTGATTTTCATTTCAATAAGCTGCATTTGTGTTAGGCTTATGATAATGTTACTTTGCTGGGGACAGAACACAGAACTACTTGTTAATTATTATTTTTATTTTTATTTATTTTTTGTTCTGTTAGTTTGAGCCATTTTGGTAGGCCTATGTTAATTTAATTTCAATTGGCTATAGGATTGTTCATCTTGTGCACGCCTGTGTTAACGTGCGCTTGTTGCTCTGTGTGCGCGCTCTGATGCGCGCCGCTCATGTGTTGATTCCGAATGCCTTACAGTTGCTTAATAAAAGCGGGCTTTCCACATAAACAAATTTGTTTGTATTGTGTCATTAGTAAGAGAAAAAAAAATAGATTTTAACTGTGACGGGCTCGGGTCGGGCTCGGACATAAATATCTTAATGCCTGTCGGGCTCGGGGCGGGTTCGGTTACTACTTTGTCGGACGCGGGCCGGGCTCGGACAGAAAAATGCGGCCCGATCCGCACTCTAACACACACACACACACACACACTCAGCACAGAGGACACACACACACTCAGCACAAAGGACACACACACACACACACACACACACACACACACACACACACACACACACACACACACACTCAGCACAGAGGACACACACACACTCAGCACAAAGGACACACACACACACACACACACACACACACACACACACACACACACACACACACACACACTCAGCACAGAGGACACACACTTTACTGTACATCACCTTCTTTGTCCTGGATCTTTGCCTTGACATTCTCAATAGAGTCTGACGGCTCGACCTGCAGGGCATCATGGGAAGATTACAGCAGGAGTGTATTCAGATCAGTGTGTAAATGATGGTTCTGGAGTCCTGACTATTCGATTAAGATCGATTACTGTGGTCATGAATCAATTATAAATCAATATTTGATTTGGGATCTCAATAATAAAAGAGTGATATTCCTGTAATGGTGCAGTGATGTGGAGAGACTGAAACACTCTCAGAAAAACTCAGATTTAATAACGTAGATTCAATTCTAGGTTATTATTTTACTCTCTAGACTGAAGCTACGTCTGTCTGACACTCACTCGTTCACTATATAGTGCAGTTGGGAAGAAGTGACTGAAGAAGAGTGAGTGAATGAAGTTCAGATATAGTGCACTACATAGGAGACATCGAACACACTGAACACACACACTTAAGTTCAGCAGATTCACATCAGTCACATCATGTTTATTTATACAGCACTTATTGATGAACTCGATCTGAACTGTGTAACACACACACGTCTGGTTCACTATCTTTGTGGGGACTCTCCATAGACTTAATGTTTTTTATACTGCACAAACTGTAGCCTATATTCTATCTCCTTAGACTAACCCTACCCCTAAACCTACCCATCACACACACACACACACACACACACACTCAACCTACCCATCACACACACACACACACACACACACACACTAAACCTACCCATCACACACACACACACACACACACACACACACACACACACACACACACACACACACACACACACACACACACACACTCAACCTACCCATCACACACACACACACACACACACACACTAAACCTACCCATCACACACACACACACACACACACACACACACACACACACACACACACACACACTAAACCTACCCATCACACACACACACACACACACACACACACACACACACACACACACACACACACACACACACACACTCAACCTACCCATCACACACACACACACACACACACACACACACACACACACACACACACACACACACACACACACACACACTAAACCTACCCATCACACACACACACACACACACACACACACACACACACACACACACACACACACACACACACACACACACACACACACACTCAACCTACCCATCACACACACACACACACACACACACACACACACACACACACACACACACACACACACACACACACACACACACTAAACCTACCCATCACACACTATATCTCACACACACACACACACACACACACACACACACACACACACACACACACACACACACACACACACACACTCACTCACCTCGAGTGTGATGGTTTTACTCGTCAGCGTTTTCACGCAGATCTGCATGTTGGCGTCACGTGCCCCTGCCTGACATAAACACCGGCTTCAGCCTCAGTGCTCGAGTGTAGTGTGTAGTGTGTAGTGTGTAGTGTGTAGAGTGTAGTGTAACTCTGATGAGTGTTCACTCACCGCAGTGGCGCTAATGGAGCATCAGGAGAGGAGCTCAGTGCGCATGCGCCGGTCTGCAGCGGTCCTGCTCAAAAACATTCCCCCAGTAGCAGATATCTATGCCCAGTAGTATGTTCCTGAACAACCCGAGGCTGCAGTTTCAGGCATAGATGTACATAATAAAACCCTAACCCTTTATTATGTATATCTATGGTTCCAGGACCCGTTTTTTTGTGACAGCGCCACCTACCGAACTGGATGTTATGGCAGCTGCAGTTCTAGACCCAGTGGTTTAGTTACTTTGTACATAGTATCAAGATATTTAATCTCAGGAGTATTTTTTTTATAAATGTGATTTTTTGATTCAAAATGCATCAGAGGTTAGTTACAAAGTGTGTACACAAAGTGAGACACAATTTTAAATTTAAACAAATTAATTTACACAAAATATAAATGAAAAATGTATATCAATCTTTAAACAACTGAAAAGTGGAGTAAGTCTTAGCTTCTTGAATTATACTGTATATTGATTAACCTCCTTAAGTTTAACTAAGATGGAATTAGCATATGCAGTCACTAAATTACAGCCAGATATTGTAAAGGTTGTAGAGAGGCAAGACTAGACTCAAGAATGATTCAAAAATGTATATTTATTTATGTCATTTTTGCAATAACAGCAACACCAAAAAGACCTCCTTTTCATCCGTCGCTGCACAGACAGAAGGGCTTCAACTCTGAGAGAGAGAATTAAATAAGAGACATTTGTTTAACATGTTCAACTGAAATATAAATCTCTGATGTAACACTTGTGCACTGTTGCAGTTGTAGAGAGAAAGCCGAACAGAATATTCATGTTACTGATGTCTAATTCCAAACTATATAAGAGCAATACCCACCAACTGAATGGTCTCACTTCTTTCCTCAATTGTTTGTACATTTTTCTGTTAAATTCTTCCACTTCACTGAAATATTCATCAGAGAACAATCACGGTTGTGCTCACATAAATATCAGTAACAAAAGGTGCACTGGGCACTGTGCCGAAATAATATATAATCTGCTCTGACCTGTAATGATGATCCGGCCCAGAGAGGAAGATCCCGGAGGACAGCCAGGGCACACATGATGGCCTATGGAAAGGGTTAATATAAATATACTATTACACCACTACTGAACAGCAAGCCAGTACACATGTGTCCATACACGAGTACGCTAGCATGCAGGAGCAGGACACACATCACATCACATGGTTCAGCATTCCTCTGGACAAAGAACACCACAGATGAACTGCACTTCATACTTAAGTATACATTTTATACTTAACTAATATGGTAAAACAATGAGTATTAAGCAAGTTTCACACTAATACAGTAAGCTACAGGTACATCTTACACACATCTTTTTAAGTTTAATTAATGTGCTGGCTAGATTTACTTATTATAGTCATTAAAACTCAACAAGGATTCATTAAATCATGGCCACGGATTAAGAACGTCGTAGTAATTAATAAAACTAGCGCATGAATTCTAAATTTGTGGGAATTAATTATTAAAGCTGCCGTCGGCAAAATTTTTTTGATCATATTCAGTGAAATTGACACTATAATCCGACAGAACAACATAAATAAGGTGGTTTTAGAAAAAAACCCGAGCTTCTAACTCCACCTGGAGCGTGTTATTTGTTTTGCAAAAATCCACCGCTCCCGGATCATCGGGTCCAATCAGCGCAGGGGGGTGTGAGATCTGACTGTCAATCACAGGTCGTGCACACGCCACAGATCCCCCCTCACTCGCGCACGTTAATATCACATGCACACGCCACGCCTGAAGTTCGCCTGGAGATTGCATGAAGCGTGATGGCGGAGAGAAAATCTACTAACAAGCTTCCAATTCCTCGGTTATTGCTATCTATGGATAGATTAGCCAGGGCAGCCTACCTCCGAGTCCATGGTGTTGATAGATGCTGAAGAGACGGACGCGTTCACAGGTACACACGCACAGTGACGCACTGACGAGCACGACCTCGATGGGAGGGTGCTCGCTGGTAGTGGGAAGGGGCATGAGAGTTGTAAACATTCAAAATTTTGGCTAATCGACCCAATCTGCCAGACTTGCCGACGGCAGCTTTAATTGATAGTTAGCAGCTCTCACTTTGGCTATATAAACTTTGCTTCGTTTAAACATTATAAAATAAAACTTAATTGTATGTCGGTACTCACAGTCTGATTGGTGTCCATGTGGTCCATCTTAAATGAGTGTGTTTGGTTGGGTAGGTGGCGCTGTGGGTCCTGGAACTGCAGGAATAGCCCAGCAAACCCTTACGCAAAACACAGGATTACTTGGCGTTGGTCAAGGCATAGGAAAATATATTGCATATAATATATAGTTTTTTGATCATCTAAAATACATTTCCAGCACAACAGTGCCATTATTCATAATGAGCATGAGCAATAAACACTAGCTACAGCATCACCACTGTCACGTGATACTCGTTACGGGATGGACCAATCACAGCCGAGTGTGATCACTGGCTGTGTCTCAAATCAGCTGGATGAATGATCATTGTATACTTGTATTTGGTGATGTAATTGACTTGTATCTTTTCAAATATTATGTGTTTTTTTACTGAAAAGTCCAACTTCACTGTGACCAAGTGATCACTGTCAATGACAGCTACTGTTAGACTCAAAGAGAAGTAAAAAAAAAACCTAAAAATGATTACGTTCATAAGATATGTGATGATCATAAGTAAAATTTTTATTGAGTTCAATTGCATGTCATATGACGACGTCATAGTCTAGATCAGTGGTTCTCAGAGTGGGGTCTGCGGACCCCTAGGGGACCCTGCGCACTGACTGGGGGTCCGTGGAAAGTTTGCTATAAAATATAAACATACCCGGAGAAAGTGCAGGGCCCATCGTCATTACTCCGGCGTGTGTAACGTTAGACCAATGAACATTCGGCTTTTACATTTCGTCAATCTACCACAGCATTTCCCTCAGGCTTTAACTTCACAGCTAATGAATGAATAAATGAAAGCCAATTAAACAGGCGCATTGTGTTCAGCACTCCCCCCGCTTTGGGCCAATAGAAACTCTGTTGTTACATTACATCAATCTGTCAAAGCACTCTCTGAGTCTGAAAACGCTAAGTAGTCCATTCTCTCTGTTTATTGGCTGTTATTGCATGTGTGCATTTTCATTGCATTTTAGGACTATACCTATAAAAAGCATTTTGCACTATTTACATGGTGTTCCCCTGTGTTGTTGCAGTTAATTTTTACTTGCTCACCCCTTTCCCATCGTTCTCTCTCTCTCTCACTCTCTCACACACACACACACACACACACACACGATTTAGCTATTACATTTGTGTTGCGGTTATGAGGGGGTCCTTGGAATTTTTTCTGCCCTATGAGGCGTCCCTATCTCCAGATAGTTTGAGAACCCCTGGTCTAGATCACCACACAGACACAGGTAGAGTTCACCTTCACCACACAGACACAGATAGAGTTCACCTTCACCACACACAGACACAGATAGAGTTCACCTTCACCACACAGACACAGGTAGAGTTCACCTTCACCACACAGACACAGATAGAGTTCACCTTCACCACACACAGACACAGATAGAGTTCACCTTCACCACACAGACACAGGTAGAGTTCACCTTCACCGCACAGACACAGGTAGAGTTCACCTTCACCGCACAGACACAGGTAGAGTTCACCGCACAGACACAGATAGAGTTCACCTTCACCGCACAGACACAGGTAGAGTTCACCTTCACCGCACAGACACAGGTAGAGTTCACCGCACAGACACAGATAGAGTTCACCTTCACCGCACAGACACAGGTAGAGTTCACCGCACAGACACAGGTAGAGTTCACCTTCACCGCACAGACACAGGTAGAGTTCACCGCACAGACACAGATAGAGTTCACCTTCACCGCACAGACACAGGTAGAGTTCACCTTCACCGCACAGACACAGGTAGAGTTCACCTTCACCGCACAGACACAGGTAGAGTTCACCTTCACCGCACAGACACAGGTAGAGTTCACCTTCACCGCACAGACACAGGTAGAGTTCACCTTCACCGCACAGACACAAGTAGAGTTCACCTTCACCGCACAGACACAGGTAGAGTTCACCTTCACCGCACAGACACAGGTAGAATTCACCTTCACCGCACAGACACAAGTAGAGTTCACCTTCACCGCACAGACACAGGTAGAGTTCACCGCACAGACACAGATAGAGTTCACCTTCACCGCACAGACACAGGTAGAGTTCACCTTCACCGCACAGACACAGGTAGAGTTCACCGCACAGACACAGATAGAGTTCACCTTCACCGCACAGACACAGGTAGAGTTCACCACACAGACACAGGTAGAGTTCACCGCACAGACACAGGTAGAGTTCACCGCACAAACACAGGTAGAGTTCACCTTCACCGCACAGACACAGGTAGAGTTCACCACACAGACACAGGTAGAGTTCACCGCACAGACACAGGTAGAGTTCACCGCACAGACACAGGTAGAGTTCACCGCACAGACACAGGTAGAGTTCACCGCACAGACACAGATAGAGTTCACCGCACAGACACAGGTAGAGTTCACCGCACAGACACAGGTAGAGTTCACCACACAGACACAGGTAGAGTTCACCGCACAGACACAGGTAGAGTTCACCACACAGACACAGGTAGAGTTCACCTTCACCGCACAGACACAGGTAGAGTTCACCGCACAGACACAGATAGAGTTCACCTTCACCGCACAGACACAGGTAGAGTTCACCTTCACCGCACAGACACAGGTAGAGTTCACCGCACAGACACAGATAGAGTTCACCTTCACCGCACAGACACAGGTAGAGTTCACCTTCACCGCACAGACACAGGTAGAGTTCACCGCACAGACACAGGTAGAGTTCACCGCACAGACACAGGTAGAGTTCACCACACAGACACAGGTAGAGTTCACCACACAGACACAGGTAGAGTTCACCGCACAGACACAGGTAGAGTTCACCACACAGACACAGGTAGAGTTCACCTTCACCGCACAGACACAGGTAGAGTTCACCACACAGACACAGGTAGAGTTCACCGCACAGACACAGGTAGAGTTCACCGCACAGACACAGGTAGAGTTCACCACACAGACACAGGTAGAGTTCACCACACAGACACAGGTAGAGTTCACCGCACAGACACAGGTAGAGTTCACCACACAGACACAGGTAGAGTTCACCTTCACCGCACAGACACAGGTAGAGTTCACCGCACAGACACAGATAGAGTTCACCTTCACCGCACAGACACAGGTAGAGTTCACCTTCACCGCACAGACACAGGTAGAGTTCACCGCACAGACACAGATAGAGTTCACCTTCACCGCACAGACACAGGTAGAGTTCACCTTCACCGCACAGACACAGGTAGAGTTCACCACACAGACACAGGTAGAGTTCACCACACAGACACAGGTAGAGTTCACCACACAGACACAGGTAGAGTTCACCGCACAGACACAGGTAGAGTTCACCGCACAGACACAGGTAGAGTTCACCGCACAGACACAGGTAGAGTTCACCGCACAGACACAGGTAGAGTTCACCGCACAGACACAGGTAGAGTTCACCACACAGACACAGGTAGAGTTCACCGCACAGACACAGGTAGAGTTCACCGCACAGACACAGGTAGAGTTCACCGCACAGACACAGGTAGAGTTCACCTTCACCACACAGACACAGGTAGAGTTCACCACACAGACACAGGTAGAGTTCACCGCAAAGACACAGGTAGAGTTCACCGCACAGACACAGGTAGAGTTCACCTTCACCACACAGACACAGGTAGAGTTCACCACACAGACACAGGTAGAGTTCACCGCACAGACACAGGTAGAGTTCACCACACAGACACAGGTAGAGTTCACCGCAAAGACACAGGTAGAGTTCACCGCAAAGACACAGGTAGAGTTCACCGCACAGACACAGGTAGAGTTCACCGCAAAGACACAGGTAGAGTTCACCGCACAGACACAGGTAGAGTTCACCACAAAGACACAGGTAGAGTTCACCACAAAGACACAGGTAGAGTTCACCGCACAGACACAGGTAGAGTTCACCACACAGACACAGGTAGAGTTCACCACACAGACACAGGTAGAGTTCACCGCACAGACACAGGTAGAGTTCACCTTCACCGCACAGACACAGGTAGAGTTCACCACACACCGCACAGACACAGGTAGAGTTCACCACACAGACACAGGTAGAGTTCACCACACAGACACAGGTAGAGTTCACCGCACAGACACAGGTAGAGTTCACCACACAGACACAGGTAGAGTTCACCTTCACCGCACAGACACAGGTAGAGTTCACCGCACAGACACAGATAGAGTTCACCTTCACCGCACAGACACAGGTAGAGTTCACCTTCACCGCACAGACACAGGTAGAGTTCACCGCACAGACACAGATAGAGTTCACCTTCACCGCACAGACACAGGTAGAGTTCACCTTCACCGCACAGACACAGGTAGAGTTCACCACACAGACACAGGTAGAGTTCACCACACAGACACAGGTAGAGTTCACCACACAGACACAGGTAGAGTTCACCTTCACCGCACAGACACAGGTAGAGTTCACCGCACAGACACAGGTAGAGTTCACCGCACAGACACAGGTAGAGTTCACCTTCACCGCACAGACACAGGTAGAGTTCACCGCACAGACACAGGTAGAGTTCACCGCACAGACACAGGTAGAGTTCACCACACAGACACAGGTAGAGTTCACCACACAGACACAGGTAGAGTTCACCGCACAGACACAGGTAGAGTTCACCGCACAGACACAGGTAGAGTTCACCACACAGACACAGGTAGAGTTCACCACACAGACACAGGTAGAGTTCACCGCACAGACACAGGTAGAGTTCACCGCACAGACACAGGTAGAGTTCACCTTCACCACACAGACACAGGTAGAGTTCACCACACAGACACAGGTAGAGTTCACCGCAAAGACACAGGTAGAGTTCACCACACAGACACAGGTAGAGTTCACCGCACAGACACAGGTAGAGTTCACCACACAGACACAGGTAGAGTTCACCGCACAGACACAGGTAGAGTTCACCACACAGACACAGGTAGAGTTCACCGCAAAGACACAGGTAGAGTTCACCGCACAGACACAGGTAGAGTTCACCGCAAAGACACAGGTAGAGTTCACCGCACAGACACAGGTAGAGTTCACCGCACAGACACAGGTAGAGTTCACCGCACAGACACAGGTAGAGTTCACCGCACAGACACAGGTAGAGTTCACCGCACAGACACAGGTAGAGTTCACCGCACAGACACAGGTAGAGTTCACCGCACAGACACAGGTAGAGTTCACCGCAAAGACACAGGTAGAGTTCACCGCACAGACACAGGTAGAGTTCACCACAAAGACACAGGTAGAGTTCACCACAAAGACACAGGTAGAGTTCACCGCACAGACACAGGTAGAGTTCACCACACAGACACAGGTAGAGTTCACCGCAAAGACACAGGTAGAGTTCACCGCACAGACACAGGTAGAGTTCACCACAAAGACACAGGTAGAGTTCACCACAAAGACACAGGTAGAGTTCACCGCACAGACACAGGTCAGTGATGCAGCTGCGTGTGTAGACCAGGGGCCAGTTGTATAAACCTCTAACACTAGTCTTATAAGTTAGACATCAATTTATTTTCTTTAAGACGGTTCATAGCTTTTTTAAATCAGTTACATAAAAACGTAGATAAGCCTACTTTGATACCGAAAACTAAGACTGACTGCCCCTGACTAACTGCTAGTAGGTCATACTAGAACATTATGGCTATGTTTATGCAACCGGCCGCAGGTCCAGTTGGTTGCCTGATGTGTGAGTACCTGTGGTGAAGGGGAGGGAGGCCTTCACAGGGGAGAGACTAGTGGACATTTCAGGACTGAGCTGTCGTCGCGTCCAGGCACAGGTCCTTCATCAGATCTGGAGTGTGTGTGTGTGTCCAGGCGCAGGTCCTTCATCAGATCTGGATACGGCCTAGATCTGGCGGACTGCGGTAAACCTCGGGATAAACATAGAGACTAATATTAGCGTAGACGCCATTCTTCTTATGATGTAACAAGTAGGGAAGTGTTCCCGGTTCCGTCTGACCTAATCTATCTAGTCTATAATGTGTTATGTGTATGCTAGGTCAAAGAGATGTGTCTTTAGTCTAGCTTTGAACTGACAGAGTGTGTTTGCTTCCCGGACAATGTTAGGAAGACTGTTCCAAAGTTTTGGTGCTAAATAGGAAAAGGATCTACCGCCAGCAGTCGATTTTGATATTCTAGGTATTATCAACTGGCCGTAGTTTTGAGATCGCAATAGACGTGAAGGACTATAATGCGTTAAGAGCTCGCTCAAGTACTGCGGAGCTAAACCATTTAGTGCTTTGTAAGTAATCAGCAATATTTTAAAATGTATACGATGTTTAATAGGGAGCCAGTGCAGTGTTGACAGAACCGGGCTAATATGGTCATACTTCCTGGTTCTGGTAAGAACTCGAGCTGCTGTGTTTTGGACCAGCTGTAGTTTGTTTATTAAGCGTGCAGGGCAACCACCCATAATAGCATTACAATAATCTAGCCTTGAGGTCATGAACGCATGGACTAATTGTTCCGCATTTGTCAATGAGAGCATATGACGTAATTTAGATATATTTTTAAGATGGAAGAATGCGGTTTTACAGATACTAGACACGTGACTTTCAAATGAAAGATTGGTATCAAAGAGCACACCCAGGTTCCTGACGGACGATGAAAAAGCAGCCATCAAGTGTTCGACAGTATTCTAGTTTATTACGTGAGGACGTTTTTTGTCCAATAATTAGAATCTCTGTTTTTTCAGAATTAAGTTGTAGGAAATTACTAGTCATCCAGGTTTTTATATCAGCTATGCATTCCGTTAATTTTGTGAACTGGTAAATTTCGTCTGGGCGTGAAGAAATATAGAGCTGAGTTTCGTCAGCATAACAGTGAAAACTAATGCCATGCTTCCTAATGATATCTCCCAAGGGTAGCATGTACAGAGTGAACAGCAGCGGTCCTAGTACTGAGCCTTGTGGTACGCCATACTGAACTTGTGATC
Organism: Leuciscus leuciscus; assembly: GCF_965113295.1. Lineage (NCBI taxonomy): Eukaryota > Metazoa > Chordata > Actinopteri > Cypriniformes > Leuciscidae > Leuciscus > Leuciscus leuciscus. Next base: position 37,382,905 of record NC_138746.1, read on the forward strand.
GATGAGACATCTCTTCATTTACTGCTACAAACTGATAACGGTCAGATAAGTATGATTTAAACCATGCTAATGCAATTCCACAAATGCCAACATAATTTTCGAGTCTATTTAAAAGAATGTTGTGGTCAATAGTGTCAAATGCAGCACTAAGATCGAGTAACACTAATAGAGAGATACAACCACGATCGGATGATAAGAGCAAATCATGTGTGACTCTAACGAGAGCTGGACTCAGTGCTATGGTACGGTCTAAATCCTGACTGTAAATCCTCACAGATATCATTTCTTTCTAAAAGGAACATAGTTGTGAGGATACCGCCTTTTCTAGTATCTTTGACAGAAAAAGTAGATTCGAGATCGGCCTGTAATAGACTAATTCTGTACAATCAAGTTGCGTTTTTTAACAAGCGGTTTAATCATAGCCAGCTTAAAAGTTTTTGGAACGTATCCTAATGACAAAGATGAATTAATGATATTAAGAAGAGGATCTATGACCTCTGGAAGCATCTCTTTCAGTAGCTTAGTCGGTATAGGGTCTAACATACATGTTGTCGATTTAGATGATTTAATGAGTTTAACGAATTCTTCCTCTTCTATAGACCTTATGTAGCCCCGCCCCTTTCCAGCGCTGCGCTCGTTGTCTTTTGTCTTCCGGTCTGTATTTTCACAACAATCTTGCGTATTTATGAATGAACGGCTCGTTTTAAAATCTTCCCAGTCTACTGACATTTGTTAAGACATCTGCTTTAAACATTACAGTCCTCGTGATAACTTTCGTTAACTTTGATTTAAGTAAATCCACTTCAAAAGCTAATTACTCCTGGACAGCAGCGCCATAGAGATATACTGTACAGAGCGACCGCAAAACGGAAGTTAAAAGACAATATTCTAAAGATGGCGGCGCCCTCATTTCTCTGGCACATAAGGTCTATAGCAATGAATGAATCAAATTTTTCCTTAGGGAGACTACCATGCACTGCCTGATGCGATGCGATGTTATAATTTTCTCCCTGATATTATCAATCTTATAAGTGAAGAAGTTCATAAAGTCATTACTGCTGTGCTGCTTGGAAACTTCTGGGCTTGAAGCTTTATTTTTCGTTAGTTTAGCCACTGTTTCAAATAAATACCTAGGGTTTTGTTTATTTTCTTGTAATAGGGTTGAAAAATAAGCAGATCTAGCAGCTTTTAAGACCTCTCTGTATGCAATCGAACTCTCTTTCCATGAAACGCGGAATACTTCTAGTTTTATTTTCTTCCAGTTGCGCTCCATTTTTCTGGCTGCTCTCTTAAGGGCCTGAGTGTGCTCGTTGTACCACGGCGTTGGACTATTTTCTTTAATCTTCTTTAAGCGCAATGGAGCAACTGTGTCTAAAGAGCTGGAAAAGAGAGAGTTAAAAAGTTTCTGTCGCAATATCGAGTTCTTCTAAGCTATCCGGGATGCTGAGATTAGTTTAGTGGCAGAAGTGATAGGTCTCACATATTTGTAACACGGAGTCGGCTTTGCAGCCTTGGCTAAATGAAGTTTACACGAGACTAGATAATGATCTGAGATGTCATTGCTCTGCTGCAGAATTTCAACGCCATCAACATTGATTCCGTGTGATAATATTAGATCTAGGGCCCTATCTTGCACCCAGCGCAATTGACTTTGTACACCGACGCATGTATCATTCCTATTTTGCACCCGCGCAAAGCGGACTTTTCCCTCCACAGGCGCACGTCGGTTAACTAAGAAATACACTTGCGCTCCCGGGGGCGGTTCAGCGCAAAGAGGAGGCGTGTTCCGGCGCAAACGTTCCCTCATGCTATTTTACAGGTTTAGAAAACAATTCCGCCACTGACCGAAAAAACCCCCAGTTTAAAGTCAGTGGCACGTTGCGCATGTTATTCATATGCTATTTTAAGGGCGCATGCTTGGCCATAATCAATGTAGCGTGTGCACAACGCGCATACACTTTGATTCTCTCATCTACACACAGACGCAGCAGTTATCATTTTTGCAAATCATACATTATTACGATAGATAGATAGATAGATAGATAGATAGATAGACAGTTTATTATAAAAGCACACATCTAGCTTACACATTTACCCAAATTATCATACGCCTGTTTAACCGAAGCTAATTTGGGTGGGTTTCCCCAACACACGGAGAAACCCACCCAAATTAGCTTCGGTTAAACAGGCGTATGATAATTTGGGTAAATGTGTAAGCTAGATGTGTGCCTTTATAATAAACTGTCTATCTATCTATCTATCTATCTATCTATCTATCGTAATAATGTATGATTTGCAAAAATGATAACTGCTGCGTCTGTGTGTAGATGAGAGAATCAAAGTGTATGCGCGTTGTGCACACGCTACATTGATTATGGCCAAGCATGCGCCCTTAAAATAGCATATGAATAACATGCGCAACGTGCCACTGACTTTAAACTGGGGGTTTTTTCGGTCAGTGGCGGAATTGTTTTCTAAACCTGTAAAATAGCATGAGGGAACGTTTGCGCCGGAACACGCCTCCTCTTTGCGCTGAACCGCCCCCGGGAGCGCAAGTGTATTTCTTAGTTAACCGACGTGCGTCTGTGGAGGGAAAAGTCCGCTTTGCGCGGGTGCAAAATAGGAATGATACATGCGTCGGTGTACAAAGTCAATTGCGCTGGGTGCAAGATAGGGCCCTAGATCTAATATTATCACACGGAATCAATGTTGATGGCGTTGAAATTCTGCAGCAGAGCAATGACATCTCAGATCATTATCTAGTCTCGTGTAAACTTCATTTAGCCAAGGCTGCAAAGCCGACTCCGTGTTACAAATATGTGAGACCTATCACTTCTGCCACTAAACTAATCTCAGCATCCCGGATAGCTTAGAAGAACTCGATATTGCGACAGAAACTTTTTAACTCTCTCTTTTCCAGCTCTTTAGACACAGTTGCTCCATTGCGCTTAAAGAAGATTAAAGAAAATAGTCCAACGCCGTGGTACAACGAGCACACTCAGGCCCTTAAGAGAGCAGCCAGAAAAATGGAGCGCAACTGGAAGAAAATAAAACTAGAAGTATTCCGCGTTTCATGGAAAGAGAGTTCGATTGCATACAGAGAGGTCTTAAAAGCTGCTAGATCTGCTTATTTTTCAACCCTATTACAAGAAAATAAACAAAACCCTAGGTATTTATTTGAAACAGTGGCTAAACTAACGAAAAATAAAGCTTCAAGCCCAGAAGTTTCCAAGCAGCACAGCAGTAATGACTTTATGAACTTCTTCACTTATAAGATTGATAATATCAGGGAGAAAATTATAACATCGCATCGCATCAGGCAGTGCATGGTAGTCTCCCTAAGGAAAAATTTGATTCATTCATTGCTATAGACCTTATGTGCCAGAGAAATGAGGGCGCCGCCATCTTTAGAATATTGTCTTTTAACTTCCGTTTTGCGGTCGCTCTGTACAGTATATCTCTATGGCGCTGCTGTCCAGGAGTAATTAGCTTTTGAAGTGGATTTACTTAAATCAAAGTTAACGAAAGTTATCACGAGGACTGTAATGTTTAAAGCAGATGTCTTAACAAATGTCAGTAGACTGGGAAGATTTTAAAACGAGCCGTTCATTCATAAATACGCAAGATTGTTGTGAAAATACAGACCGGAAGACAAAAGACAACGAGCGCAGCGCTGGAAAGGGGCGGGGCTACATAAGGTCTATAGAAGAGGAAGAATTCGTTAAACTCATTAAATCATCTAAATCGACAACATGTATGTTAGACCCTATACCAACTAAGCTACTGAAAGAGATGCTTCCAGAGGTCATAGATCCTCTTCTTAATATCATTAATTCATCTTTGTCATTAGGATACGTTCCAAAAACTTTTAAGCTGGCTATGATTAAACCGCTTGTTAAAAAAACGCAACTTGCTTGTACAGAATTAGTCTATTACAGGCCGATCTCGAATCTACTTTTTCTGTCAAAGATACTAGAAAAGGCGGTATCCTCACAACTATGTTCCTTTTAGAAAGAAATGATATCTGTGAGGATTTACAGTCAGGATTTAGACCGTACCATAGCACTGAGACAGCTCTCGTTAGAGTCACACATGATTTGCTCTTATCATCCGATCGTGGTTGTATCTCTCTATTAGTGTTACTCGATCTTAGTGCTGCATTTGACACTATTGACCACAACATTCTTTTAAATAGACTCGAAAATTATGTTGGCATTTGTGGAATTGCATTAGCATGGTTTAAATCATACTTATCTGACCGTTATCAGTTTGTAGCAGTAAATGAAGAGATGTCTCATCGATCACAAGTTCAGTATGGCGTACCACAAGGCTCAGTACTAGGACCGCTGCTGTTCACTCTGTACATGCTACCCTTGGGAGATATCATTAGGAAGCATGGCATTAGTTTTCACTGTTATGCTGACGATACTCAGCTCTATATTTCTTCACGCCCAGACGAAATTTACCAGTTCACAAAATTAACGGAATGTATACCTGATATAAAAACCTGGATGACTAGTAATTTCCTACAACTTAATTCTGAAAAAACAGAGATTCTAATTATTGGACAAAAAACGTCCTCACGTAATAACCTAGAATACTGTCGAACACTTGATGGCTGCTTTTTCATCGTCCGTCAGGAACCTGGGTGTGCTCTTTGATACCAATCTTTCATTTGAAAGTCACGTGTCTAGTGTCTGTAAAACCGCATTCTTCCATCTTAAAAATATATCTAAATTACGTCATATGCTCTCATTGACAAATGCGGAACAATTAGTCCATGCGTTCATGACCTCAAGGCTAGATTATTGTAATGCTATTATGGGTGGTTGCCCTGCACGCTTAATAAACAAACTACAGCTGGTCCAAAACACAGCAGCTCGAGTTCTTACCAGAACCAGGAAGTATGACCATATTAGCCCGGTTCTGTCAACACTGCACTGGCTCCCTATTAAACATCGTATATATTTTAAAATATTGCTGATTACTTACAAAGCACTAAATGGTTTAGCTCCGCAGTACTTGAGCGAGCTCTTAACGCATTATAGTCCTTCACGTCTATTGCGATCTCAAAACTACGGCCAGTTGATAATACCTAGAATATCAAAATCGACTGCTGGCGGTAGATCCTTTTCCTATTTAGCACCAAAACTTTGGAACAGTCTTCCTAACATTGTCCGGGAAGCAAACACACTCTGTCAGTTCAAAGCTAGACTAAAGACACATCTCTTTGACCTAGCATACACATAACACATTATAGACTTCTATAATTCAATATTAGGCTGCATAGATTATGTCAGCCGGAACCGGGAACACTTCCCATAAATACTGATGTACTCGTTACATCATAAGAATGGCGTCTACGCTAATATTAGTCTCTCTGTTTATCCCGAGGTTTACTGCAGTCCGCCGGATCCAAATCTGATGAAGGACCTTCGGCTGGACACGATGACAGCGCAGTCCTGAAATGTCCACTAGTCTCTCCTCTGTGAAGGCCTCCCTCCTTCCCTCCCTTTACCTATCTACAGATAAAGCGTTGTCGGGATAATTCCGGTTCGCATGGCTACGTGGAAGCGATACAAATTCTGTATTATTAATTTTAAGGCCAGACAAGTAGTTTGTTGAGGGCTGATTTGTAGGGAAGGACTACACGCCTGTGCACATATATTCAAACGCACATACCTATAGACTGAAGTCGTAATACGCATGTGCACGCCATCGGCGTTCTCACTGGTTCGCGTTTTTGACGTTTGCGCAGAAAGAACTTAGAGTTTTCTGTTAGAACGGTGTCGTGTTAGCGGCCCCTAAGTTAATAACTACATTTTACATTTACATTTAGTCATTTAGCAGATGCTTTTGTCCAAAGCAACTTACAAATTAGGACTAAATTATGCGAGTCATCGTGAAGAGGCAAGAAACAACACAAGAAGTGCTCAGAATACGAAGTTCAGGCATTGGTCAGAGTAGCATAAGCCCGATAAGCGAGGATTTAAAGGAAAAAGGAGATATTTAAAAAAAAAAAATTTATGAGGTTCAGTGCTCATGGAAGAGATGGGTTTTCAGCTGTCTTTTGAATGTTGTCAGGGATTCTGCATTCCGGATGAGGGTAGGGAGAGCATTCCACCAGCATGGAACTGTGAATGAGAATGTTCTGGAAAGTGATTGTGTGGCTCTCTGTGATGGAACCACGAGCCGTCGCTCGTTGACCGATTGTAGGCTTCTGGTAGGGATGTAGGCTCTTAGGAGTGAGTGAAAGTAGGAGGAGCTGAGCCTGTGATAGATCTGTAAGCAAGCGTCAATGCCTTGAACTTGATGCGAGCAGCGAGAGGTAGCCAGTGCAGAGAGATGAACAGAGGAGTGACATGGGCCCTCTTGGGCTCGTTGAACACAAGACGAGCTGCAGCATTCTGAATCATTTGTAGAGGTTTGGTTGCACATGATGGAAGTCCAGCCAGAAGAGCATTGCAGTAGTCAAGCCTAGAGATAACCAGGGCCTGGACGAGAAGTTGTGTTGCATGCTCGGTTAGGAAAGGCCTGATCTTCCTGATGTTGTGCAGTGCAAACCTGCATAATCGAGCTGTCTTTGAAATGTGGTCTGTGTAGGTCAGCTGGTCATCCAATATCACTCCAAGATTTCTGACCGACCTTGATGGGGTGATTGATGATGATTCTAGCTGGATAGTGAAGTTGTGCTGTAGAGACGGATTGGCAGGGAGGACGAGAAGCTCAGTCTTTGCCAGGTTGAGCTGCAGGTGATGTTCCTTCATCCATGTCGAGATGTCCGCCAGACAGCTTGAGATCCGTGCAGCTACTGTGGGATCATCTGGTTGAAATGAGAGGAAGAGCTGTGTGTCATCAGCATAGCAGTGGTATGAGAAACCATGTGCCTGTATGATGTGTCCCAGTGATGTGGTGTAGATGGAGAAGAGCAGGGGTCCAAGAACTGAACCCTGGGGAACCCCTGTGGTCAGTTGATGTGCTTTGGATACCTCGTCTCTCCATGCGACCCTGAAGGACCTACCTGTGAGATAGGACTCGAACCAGTGGAGGGAAGTTCCTGTGATGTCCAGTGATGAGAGGGTGGACATAAGGATCTGATGATTCACAGTGTCGAAGGCAGCAGATCCAGGAGAATGAGAACTGAAGAGTTGGAAGCAGCTTTTGCGATCCGTAGGGCTTCTGTGACCGACAGTAATGCAGTCTCAGTTGAATGCCCTTTCTTGAAGCCGGATTGGTTGACATCCAGCTGGTTGGTCAGAGACAGGAAGGATGTTACTTGGTTGAAAGCAACTCGTTCAAGTGTTTTCGCAATGAATGGTAGGGGAGAGACAGGTCTGTAATTCTCTACAAGTGATGTGTTTAGTGTTGGATTTTTAAGCAGTGGAGTTACCTGAGCCAGCTGGAATGCTGTAGGGAAAGTGCCAGTATGGAGGGATGAGTTGACGACGTGTGTGAGTGCTGGTAGAAGTGTGGGAGAGATGGCTTGTAGAAGGTGTGAGGGGATGGGGTCTAGAGGAGAGGAGGTAGGATGACTGGAGAGGAGAAGTTTAGATACTTCTTCATCGGTTAGCGGAGAGAAGGAGGAGAGAGGGTTATAGTTGTTGTTTTGGTGAAGAAGTTAGCAAAATCATCAGCAGTTAAAGAGGAGGCGGGTGGAGGAGGAGGACAGAGGAGAGAGTTGAACGTCTTGAAGAGTGATTGTGTGTTAGATGAGCTGCTGTTGATCTTGTTGTGGAAATATGAAGAAATGAACATCAACAAAAGGTGACAAGATCAACAGCTCCTCTAACACACGATCACTCTTCAAGACGTTTAACTCTCTCCTCTGTCTTCCTCTTCCACCCACCTCCTCTTTAACTGCTGATGATTTTGCTAACTTCTTCACCAAAACAACAACTATAACCCTCTCTCCTCCTTCTCTCTGCTAACCGATGAAGAAGTATCTAAACTTCTCCTCTCCAGTCATCCTACCTCCTCTCCTCTAGACCCCATCCCCTCACACCTTCTACAAGCCATCTCTCCCACACTTCTACCAGCACTCACACACATCATCAACTCATCCCTCCATACTGGCACTTTCCCTACAGCATTCCAGCAGGCTCGGGTAACTCCACTGCTTAAAAAACCAACACTAAACACATCACTTGTAGAGAATTACAGACCTGTCTCTCCCCTACCATTCATTGCGAAAACACTTGAACGAGTTGCTTTCAACCAAGTAACATCCTTCTTGTCTCTGACCAACCAGCTGGATGTCAACCAATCCGGCTTCAAGAAAGGGCATTCAACTGAGACTGCATTACTGTCGGTCACAGAAGCCCTTACGGATCGCAAAAGCTGCTTCCAACTCTTCAGTTCTCATTCTCCTGGATCTGCTGCCTTCGACACTGTGAATCATCAGATCCTTCTGTCCACCCTCTCATCACTGGGCATCACAGGAACTTCCCTCCACTGGTTAGAGTCTTAACTCACAGGTAGGTCCTTCAGGGTCGCATGGGGAGACGAGGTATCCAAAGCTCATCAACTGATCACAGGGGTTCCTCAGGGTTCAGTTCTTGGACCCTTGCTCTTCTCCATCTACACCACATCACTGGGACACATCATACAGGCACATGGTTTCTCCTACCACTGCTATGCTGATGACATACAGCTCTTCCTCTCATTTCAACCAGATGATCCCACAGTAGCTGCACGGATCTCAAGCTGTCTGGCGGACATCTCGACATGGATGAAGGAACACCACCTGCAGCTCAGCCTGGCAAAGACTGAGCTTCTCGTCCTCCCTGCCAATCCGTCTCTACAGCACAACTTCACTATCCAGCTAGAATCATCATCAATCACCCCATCAAGGTCGGTCAGAAATCTTGGAGTGATATTGGATGACCAGCTGACCTACACAGACCACATTTCAAAGACAGCTCGATCATGCAGGTTTGCACTGCACAACATCAGGAAGATCAGGCCTTTCCTAACCGAGCATGCAACACAACTTCTCGTCCAGGCCCTGGTTATCTCTAGGCTTGACTACTGCAATGCTCTTCTGGCTGGACTTCCATCATGTGCAACCAAACCTCTACAAATGATTCAGAATGCTGCAGCTCGTCTTGTGTTCAACGAGCCCAAGAGGGCCCATGTCACTCCTCTGTTCATCTCTCTGCACTGGCTACCTCTCGCTGCTCGCATCAAGTTCAAGGCATTGACGCTTGCTTACAGATCTATCACAGGCTCAGCTCCTCCTACTTTCACTCACTCCTAAGAGCCTACATCCCTACCAGAAGCCTACAATCGGTCAACGAGCGACGGCTCGTGGTTCCATCACAGAGAGCCACACAATCACTTTCCAGAACATTCTCATTCACAGTTCCATGCTGGTGGAATGCTCTCCCTACCCTCATCCGGAATGCAGAATCCCTGACAACATTCAAAAGACAGCTGAAAACCCATCTCTTCCATGAGCACTGAACCTCATAAATTTTTTTTTTTTAAATATCTCCTTTTTCCTTTAAATCCTCGCTTATCGGGCTTATGCTACTCTGACCAATGCCTGAACTTCGTATTCTGAGCACTTCTTGTGTTGTTTCTTGCCTCTTCACGATGACTCGCATAATTTAGTCCTAATTTGTAAGTTGCTTTGGACAAAAGCATCTGCTAAATGACTAAATGTAAATGTAAAATGTAGTTATTAACTTAGGGGCCGCTAACACGACACCGTTCTAACAGAAAACTCTAAGTTCTTTCTGCGCAAACGTCAAAAACGCGAACCAGTGAGAACGCCGATGGCGTGCACATGCATATTACGACTTCAGTCTATAGGTATGTGCGTTTGAATATATGTGCGCAGGCGTGTAGTCCTTCCCTACAAATCAACCCTCAACAAACTACTTGTCTGGCCTTAAAATTAATAATACAGAATTTGTATCGCTTCCACGTAGCCATGCGAACCGGAATTATCCCGACAACGCTTTATCTGTAGATAGGTAAAGGGAGGGAAGGAGGGAGGCCTTCACAGAGGAGAGACTAGTGGACATTTCAGGACTGCGCTGTCATCGTGTCCAGCCGAAGGTCCTTCATCAGATTTGGATCCGGCGGACTGCAGTAAACCTCGGGATAAACAGAGAGACTAATATTAGCGTAGACGCCATTCTTATGATGTAACGAGTACATCAGGATTTATGGGAAGTGTTCCCGGTTCCGGCTGACCTAATCTATGCAGCCTAATATTGAATTATAGAAGTCTATAATGTGTTATGTGTATGCTAGGTCAAAGAGATGTGTCTTTAGTCTAGCTTTGAACTGACAGAGTGTGTTTGCTTCCCGGACAATGTTAGAAAGACTGTTCCAAAGTTTTGGTGCTAAATAGGAAAAGGATCTACCGCCAGCAGTCGATTTTGATATTCTAGGTATTATCAACTGGCCGTAGTTTTGAGATCGCAATAGACGTGAAGGACTATAATGCGTTAAGAGCTCGCTCAAGTACTGCGGAGCTAAACCATTTAGTGCTTTGTAAGTAATCAGCAATATTTTAAAATGTATACGATGTTTAATAGGGAGCCAGTGCAGTGTTGACAGAACCGGGCTAATATGGTCATACTTCCTGGTTCTGGTAAGAACTCGAGCTGCTGTGTTTTGGACCAGCTGTAGTTTGTTTATTAAGCGTGCAGGGCAACCACCCATAATAGCATTACAATAATCTAGCCTTGAGGTCATGAACGCATGGACTAATTGTTCCGCATTTGTCAATGAGAGCATATGACGTAATTTAGATATATTTTTAAGATGGAAGAATGCGGTTTTACAGACACTAGACACGTGACTTTCAAATGAAAGATTGGTATCAAAGAGCACACCCAGGTTCCTGACGGACGACGAAGACTTCACAGAGCAGCCATCCAGTGTTAGACAGTATTCTAGGTTATTACGTGAGGACGTTTTTTGTCCAATAATTAGAATCTCTGTTTTTTCAGAATTAAGTAGTAAGAAATTACTAGTCATCCAATTTTTTATATCAGGTATACATTCCGTTAATTTTGTGAATTGGTAAGTTTCGTCAGGGCGTGAAGAAATATAGAGCTGAGTATCATCAGCATAACAGTGAAAACTAATGCCATGCTTCCTAATGATATCTCCCAAGGGTAGCATGTACAGAGTGAACAGCAGCGGTCCTAGTACTGAGCCTTGTGGTACGCCATACTGAACTTGTGATCGATGAGACATCTCTTCATTTACTGCTACAAACTGATAACGGTCAGATAAGTATGATTTAAACCATGCTAATGCAATTCCACTAATGCCAGAATTAGTTCGAATTTTTTGAAGCATCAAAAATACATTTTGGTCCAAAAATAACAAAAACTACAACTTTATTCAGCATTGTATTCTCTTCCGGGTCTGTTGTCAATCCGCGTTCACGACTCCGCAGTGACGCTGCTGACGTAAGACGCTGCTGACGTGTTATCTGGTGTTATCACTTACGCACCATTTTAAAAAATATAGCAATACCAAAATACAAACAATGTAGAATAGCTTGAATACAGCGTGCGTCTCCCTCAGACTGTAAACGAAGCTCGGGCGCTGCTTCGTTTACAGTCTGAGGGAGACGCACGCTGTATTCAAGCTATTCTACATTGTTTGTATTTTGATATTGCTATATTTTTTAAAATGGTGCGTAAGTGATAATTTACATTTTCAATGGAGGGACAGAAAGCTCTCGGACAAAATCTAAAATATCTTAAACTGTGTTCCGAAGATGAACGGAGGTCTTACGGGCTTGGAACGACATGAGGGTGAGTCATTGATGACATAATTTTCATTTTTGGGTGAACTAACCCTTTAAGGGCCTGAGTGTGCTCGTTGTACCACGGCGTTGGACTATTTTCTTTAATCTTCTTTAAGCGCAACGGAGCAACTGTGTCTAAAGTGCTGGAAAAGAGAGAGTTAAAAGTTTCTGTCGCAATATCGAGTTCTTCTAAAGAACTGGATATTACGAAAAAAATACTTGCGCGCCCTTGACGTTTCCACGGACTGACTGCCTGTTCTTCTGGAGAGGGGAGACGTTTCTCTCTGCCATCCGGGCTCTTTCGATGACTCGACTGGCGTATTTCTGGAACTGGTTTTCCTCCTCAACCAAGAGAGCCATGTTCTCCGCCGCAAAGTCGTTCTGTTCTTTTCTTGCATGGAGATCCCTTCCACGTTTTTCAGCCTTTACAAAACCAATGTTGCATTAGAGAGAAATTACAATTTCTGAAAGTTCAAAAGTTCAATGCATAAAATAAAACATATTAAAATAATACCCACCATTTGTTGTATGTGGCTGTCATGGAGTGCTGTTCTTTCTTCTCTAGATTTTTGAACTTCAAGTTGTTCCTTTTCCTTGAAGAGTTTATCTGCTTCCTTCAGGGCATACAGCGTCTCCAGAGAGATATGTTTTTCTTCCTCTGCCTTTCGTTGCAGCTCTCGCGTCTGATATAGAGTTGAGAAAAATGTTTATTTCAATAAATGCATTTCAAATTATGTATATAAACAGTGTGACGCTCTAACCCTGTGGTAAAATGAAGCCATAAGCCCCGCGCAGCCGTGTGTTACAGTGGAGCGGCTGAGGGGCGATGTGAGGCACGACGCGGAGCGCAGATTTAAACATGTTTACATGTATAAAAACATCAGGAATAGGCCATTTACCTTGGATTCTCTGTGTGCAGCGATAGAGTCCAACATGGCTGCATGTTTCTCCTCTTTCTCACACTGCACTCGGGCATGTTCGGCCTCACGTTCAGCGACTACTTTAGCGATGCGCGGTTCCTCATGGCTGATTTCTTGCTGCTTCTGCATGGCTAACTTCTGCACAACAGTGTCTCTGGGTCTTTGACGCTCTCTAAAGCAAACATAAAGACAAATACAAGCTCAGTTCTGAGACAAAGCAAGCAGTGGGAAGAAGTATACTTTCTCTCCAGGCTTCCCACACTGATTTCAATAACCTTCCCAGTTAGGTGTGATTCATGAATGAGCAAGTTGTAAGAATGTGGATGTCGAATGGTTTGTCAGGTAGCAATCTTTTGAATTAGTTTATTTTGAATTTAGGTTTATACACTAATTTATTTACATTTGTATAAATGTTCCCAAAAGACCTTTCACAGACAAATTAAATATTGGAACTGGTTTGCAAGCAAGTTTGAATTTGAAACAAACACTCAGAAAGAGCAGTTTCTAGTTGGTTAAATACACTGTAAACCCGAATAAAATTGGCAAAACTCAAATAATTTGAGGTAATCAGTACATCAAATCGTTTAAGTTAAGAAATTGAATGTTTAAGTAAGCAGAGCTTGCAGATTTTTGTTTTGTAATCATACATTTTAATTGCTCTAAACTTGAAATATTTGAGTAAGATAATTCATACAACAACTTAAAATTGTCATGTAATCTCAACTTCAACATTTTTAGTAGTGGAAACTTGGTTAGATTTAACCAGCTAATTCAGTAAGTGCTACCTTGCTAATACGCTGATTTCACGCAGCCGCCATTTTGAAATCGAAAGTGAGGCTCCGGTGGGTAAAACCCCGGAAGTAAAGATAAACAACAGTGCCTTGGATTACCATCCTGAAGCTGCTGCCGCGATTTACACTTTTGGATGTTATTATCCAATATAGGATATGTATATAGTTCATTCCTGCTTCGTTTTTTATATTCTGAATTATATATAAAAAAAAATTTTTATTTATAAATGAATTTCACTGTATATAGTCTAAAGTATGAAAGACATGTTTGTACATTTTTAGAATTGACACAACATCATTAAACACAACAATACGCTATCACATTCACGACTCTCCTGTGATTAAAGGCGACACTTCCGGTTTTCTTCCCACCGGAGCCTCGCGTTCGATTTCAAAATAACGGCTGCGTGAAATCAGCGTATTGGTGACACGATGCCTTGATAGCATCAGCATATCATTATACTTGCGGAATGAGTACAGCAACTTAAAACATTTAACACACACTGTTCTCAAACCAAGCTCATGCTCCACTCGTCACCAGCCATGATGATAACTCCCCAAAAAACCCAACATAACAGAAACTCTTATAAACTAGCATTACAAAACATTAAACAATACTAAATCTCCCACAAAAAATCCCAGCCTAGTTTCAGTTAAATTTAAGCTTGTCAAAATGAAAAGAAACAAGTTCATAGAACTCAAAACCCCGAACAATTCAACTTACTTAAAATGTGTCAGTTTTGTGAACTCAAAAGAAAAAAGAAAGTTTTAAATACTCATAAAATTGTAAGTATCTTTTGTTAATTTGATGGAACTAATTTGTATAATTTGAGTTGGCCCTACTCAAAACAATGAATTATTTTGAGCGTTAGGGTTTACAGTGTTATGGAGCTAAAAATAAAAAATAAAAATATTAGATGAGAAACTTAAACCTTAAACTTAGAAATGTTGCCTTGGCAACTCACTGAAATAACATTTCAATTTGTAAGTTGAAGTACTAAAATTACTAAAATTACTAAAACTAAAACAGAAATAAATATAAAATAAAGCTCAAAAGAAATCAAATAAAAAACAAATAAAAAAAATGACAAAAGCACATACTCACAATTCCTAAAACTTAAACTATAAAAATAAAAGGTAATTAAAAAAAAATTCTAAACACTGTATACTATAAATAAATAACAGCCCATGATCTCTAGAGATTCACAGTTTTAAAGTAACAAAATGCGTTGTCTAGCATTTAATATATCAAGTTGAGTATGGGTTGGAAGTGTTTAACATAAATAATCAGCATGCTGTGTGTTTTATACGTGTTAGCCCTCATACATGTACAATTTAGCAGGGAGCAAAATAAATAAGTTAATTTCTGGCACTAATGAGAATCCTGTAATCTCCACCACAGGACGCATTTGTCTGATGTACAATACCTGATTATTTCCATCCGCTTTTCTTTCCACACTCTCCTCTGTTCTTCTTTCTGGCTGACGATCTGCTTTCCCTTCTCCTCCTCTTCCTCAATCATCAGAGCCTCTGCTGCTCTCATCAGCTCTCTTTCGGTCCGAAGGTCCTGATGGAAGACAGAAGAAGGGATTTCTAAACCGCATCTGATTCAGTCTGCTTTCACAGTGTGGATGTTGTCCAACAACCGCCTTACCTGATAAGCTTTCATCGAGCTCCTCTTCTCTTCTTGTTTCTTGCACTCTTTCATGGCCTGTTCCCTCAGATTATAATCTATGAGTTGCTCCATTTCTTCAGCCTCCCTCCTCATCTCCTGCCTCTTCTGCGCTTTCTTCATCTCATTAACCTTACACCTAATAAAGCAGGAAACGTCAGACACCTTGTGCTTTAAGGGAATTCCCAGCTTTAGAGAAGGTTCTCTCATGGTTACGAACAAACGTTCTTCTAGTAACATTAATAGAAAGTTCGTTCAAAGTTTTCTGGCCTTTAATCATGTTCTCAAAACATTCACATAAAAACATTATTTATACATCATTGGTGGAGTGTATTTTTGGTGCGGGTGAGGGCGGGGTGCGGGTGAGGGCGGGGTGCGGGTGAGGGCGGGGTGAGGGTGCGGTGAGGGCGGGGTGCGGGTGAGGGCGGGGTGCGGGTGAGGGTGAGGGTGCGGGTGAGGGCGGGGTGAGGGTGCGGTGCGGGTGAGGGCGGGGTGAGGGTGATGGTTTGCGGTGCGGGTGAGGACGGGGTGAGGGCGCGGCGCGGGTGAGGGCGGGGTGCGGGTGAGGGCGGGGTGAGGGCGCGGCGCGGGTGAGGGCGGGGTGAGGGCGCGGCGCGGGTGAGGGCGGGGTGCGGGTGAGGGCGGGGTGCGGGTGAGGGCGCGGCGCGGGTGAGGGTGCGGTGCGGGTGAGGGCGGGGTGCGGGTGAGGGCGGGGTGAGGGCGCGGCGCGGGTGAGGGCGGGGTGCGGGTGAGGGCGGGGTGCGGGTGAGGGCGCGGCGCGGGTGAGGGCGCGGCGCGGGTGAGGGTGCGGTGCGGGTGAGGGCGGGGTGCGGGTGAGGGCGCGGCGCGGGTGAGGGTGCGGTGCGGGTGAGGGCGGGGTGAGTGTGCACTGAGTGTGTTGTTAGCTGTGTGTGCACTGAGTGTGTTGTTAGCTGTGTGTGCACTGAGTGTGTTGTTGTTAGCTGTGTGTGCACTGAGTGTGTTGTTGTTAGCTGTGTGTGCACTGAGTGTGTTGTTAGCTGTGTGTGCACTGAGTGTGTTGTTAGCTGTGTGTGCACTGAGTGTATTGTTGTTAGCTGTGTGTGCACTGAGTGTGTTGTTAGCTGTGTGTGCACTGAGTGTGTTGTTAGCTGTGTGTGCACTGAGTGTGTTGTTAGCTGTGTGTGCACTGAGTGTATTGTTGTTAGCTGTGTGTGCACTGAGTGTGTTGTTGTTAGCTGTGTGTGCACTGAGTGTGTTGTTAGCTGTGTGTGCACTGAGTGTGTTGTTGTTAGCTGTGTGTGCACTGAGTGTATTGTTGTTAGCTGTGTGTGCACTGAGTGTGTTGTTAGCTGTGTGTGCACTGAGTGTGTTGTTAGCTGTGTGTGCACTGAGTGTATTGTTGTTAGCTGTGTGTGCACTGAGTGTGTTGTTGTTAGCTGTGTGTGCACTGAGTGTGTTGTTAGCTGTGTGTGCACTGAGTGTGTTGTTAGCTGTGTGTGCACTGAGTGTGTTGTTGTTAGCTGTGTGTGCACTGAGTGTATTGTTGTTAGCTGTGTGTGCACTGAGTGTATTGTTGTTAGCTGTGTGTGCACTGAGTGTATTGTTGTTAGCTGTGTGTGCACTGAGTGTATTGTTAGCTGTGTGTGCACTGAGTGTATTGTTAGCTGTGTGTGCACTGAGTGTATTGTTAGCTGTGTGTGCACTAAGTGTATTGTTAGCTGTGTGTGCACTGAGTGTATTGTTAGCTGTGTGTGCACTGAGTGTATTGTTGTTAGCTGTGTGTGCACTGAGTGTATTGTTAGCTGTGTGTGCACTGAGTGTATTGTTGTTAGCTGTGTGTGCACTGAAGCATAGATGATTTCTCCTTACTGTAGTTTCCAGCTGTCGGAGATGGCCTGGCGGTCTCGGCTCCTCTGCTGGGCGATCTGCTGATCCCGCTGGACCGCCAGCTCTTCTCTGCGAGACCTTTCAGCCAAGAACTCTTTGTCTTCGTTTCTGCTGGCAATCGCTTGCATGCGCTTCAGCTCGATCTGAGCCTTCCTCTCCTGCTGGACCTCCGTCAGGAACAGAGCGCTCTATAAAACAAGAGGATCGTTTAATAACACTTCACCACAGAAGAAGATTTGTGATGTAATACCGTAAGACACACACATGGAAGCCTTTCACTCTGTCGGTCTGGAAGAACTGCTGGGTACGTGCTCTCTCGAGGGCCTCCTCTCGTGTCTGCGCCCGGTATTCCGCTTCTTCCTGGTCCTGCTGTTTCCTCTTCTCCTCTGCCATCGCCTCTCGAACTCCTTTCGCCTCGAGCTTTACACGCCGTTGTCCCTGTAAGGATGAAATCAGATTTGTTTGTTGTACTTTGTTACTGTACACATCAAGTCTCATATTAACCCTCAGAGACACAGGTATTGGTTTATTTATTTTCTTTTAACGTAGAAAAACTAAAACATCACATCAAGATGACATTCAAATTACAATTTAACATTATACCAAACCATAACTTAATATTATAATAGGGGCACAGACACAAAAAGAAAATTAGACAGCGAGAAGTATAAACAAGGCTATATAAATAAACAAATAAAAGTATCTGCACATGTTCAAAAGAATAAATAATGGTAACATTTGTTTGTATTGTGTATGTTCTTTTTAGGGTTAGTTTGTGTTTTAGTTCTGTTCCCGTTCTCCTGTGTCATTTGACCTAGTTTCCCAGTGTGTTTGATTAATCATTCCTCTAATCTGTTGTACAGTTAATGATCTCTTTTGTGTGCTATGTGTGTTTTAGCCCTCAGTCTGAGGTCGTTCCCTGTCCAGTATAGTCTGAGTGTAATGACCCTGTGTCTCCTGCATGTTCCCATTGGTGATTAAAGCACTCTTAGTTTATCTCTGACTCGAGCGTGTGGAACTACATGTGACAATCGTATAGTAAGTTCACCATTAGTTAAGTACGAACTAACAATGAAAAATAATTCTAAACACAAACGGCATACAAAATAAACCGGAGTATTATCAAAATATTATAATACGTTATACATACGAGCTGAAAAATCCAACCAAATAACATATTTTTTTTAATAAATTATTCTTATTTCTTAATAAAGACTTATAAAAAGGCCTATTTTCTTTCTTAAAAGGCAACTTGGGTCCTGGAGGGCCACTGTCCTACAGAGATTAGCTCCAACCCTGAAAATAAATCCCCTGCCTGTAATTTTCTAGTAATCCTGAGGACCTCGATTAGCTTGTTCAGGTGTGTTTGATTAGGGTTGAAGCTAAACTCTGTAGGACAGTGGCCCTCCAGGACCGAAGTTGCCCAGGTCATTAAAAAGCATGATGTTTACGCATATTTAGTATGGAGACACGCAAGAAAAAAAGTTTGTGTGCACGATTTACTAATTCGTTCCCTCGATTTAGCCTACTATTTGTGTCATGTGCGGGTCTGTAATCCCAGTGCTCCCACTCACCGCGATGGTGTTGGTCCATTGTGCGGCGGCCTCTTTAGAGCGCATGTACAGCGCCTCCCTCTCTGCCTCCCTCTCTTCAGCGGCTGATGTGACACTGCTCTTCTGGAGATCCACACCGTTCACACTGTCCTGTATCCGCTGCCATTCAGATTTGGACAAAGCTACCTTTTGACAGAGGTGGGTAGAGTATCCCAAAACTGATAAGTACTTATAGAAATATTTACTCAAAGTAAAAGTAATAATCTTAATAGTTACTTGAGTAAGAGTAAAAAAGTATCCAATGAAAAAACTACTCAAGTAGCGAGTTACTTCGGATAGGCCTATATATATATATATGAAGACTTCATGATGCAAAAGCCTCTGAGTGCCATCTGAAAAGTTCTTCTAAAACAGGCATTTTTATCAAGCTCGTATATTTAAGTTCAGTAATTTCACTTTAATGACAATTAATATGTACTGTTCATTGCCATTTAAGTGAAATAACTGAACATAAACATACAAGCTTGATAAGAAGAAAATTTCAGATGGTACTTAGAGAGGCTTTTATATCTGAAGTCGTCATATATATATACAATTATATTATTTAGATTTGTTTTATTTAAATGACTATTATTATCATAAATAGGCTATCTTTGCAACACAAACAGAAGAGACCAGCATTATTTCTGCCATCTGTAGCCCTAAAATCATTGCCTGTTCTTTGGTTTGTATAATATGAATTTATACAACTATATTTGGATTATTAGACAATGTCGAAATAAAGTGAATCTGCAAGAGTGTTTCATTCAAAGGCATGTAATAGACAGAGAAGAAAGAGTTAAACTCTATACATGACTGATACTGAACATCTGAACACATCGACGGATCTTCTTCTGTCTGGTCTCCGAAATATAATCAAATGTATATTTCATCACGAACCGATTTAGACAGATCTGTCAACTTGTTTGATGAAGTATTTGAACAGAATCGACTCAAAAGAGTGATTCATTTGTGAATTAAGCCCAGAAAAAAAGATACAGCGCGCTTGGTATAAACTACGCATTTAACAACACATATTGCATTAAAATAAAGTAACGAGAGGAACGTCGCTCAACGTAACGAAGTAAAAGTACAGCTGTTTCATTAGAAATGTACTCGAGTTAAAGTAAAAGTACCCACATCTACTCTTAAAAGTAACATTTTTCCAAAAAAATACTCAAGTAAATGTATGTAAACGAAGTAAATGTACTAAGTTACTACCCACCTCTGCCTTTTGACGAAGGTCTGCTTCGGTTTTCTCCATCTCCAAACTCCCAGCTGCAGTAGACAACATCATTATTTACAAGTTATTAAAAAAAATGATTATACATTATTTTCAAATAATTTTTAATTATTACCTTGGCTATCTCTCCGACCGATATTGATGACACTTGTTACTGAAAATTTTGACATTTTAACTTCACGAATTCGTTGAATTAGCAAGAAGTATATCGACAGACAAATTTTTGTTTTATGCTCTGACTCTTGTGACTTGCTAACACTGTTGCCTAGCAACCCTTAGTTCCCGCGAAATAGGGTGAGGTCATGGGAATGTGATGACGCAATGCGCGGCACATCTCAGAGATGGTACAGACGAGCATTTGTGATTTAAAAAGTGTATATTATATTATAATATTATTATTATTATTCTATATATATATATATATATATATATATATATATATAATATATATAATTTTTTTTTTTTTTTTGAAAATGACCGATCGTTTCGTAAGACTCTTATTTCTCGACTGGGATCGTGCCGTGACTTTGAAGCTGCATTGAGACGGACATTTGAACCTTCTTTGAACAGTTGGTTGCAATTTAAGTCCATTCTGTGGAGAAAAATCCTGTAATGTTTTCCTCAAAAACCTTAATTTCTTTTCGACTGAAGAAAGAAAGACATGGATATCTCGGATGACATCGTGGTGAGTAAATTATCACAGGGTGTCCGTGTGGTGGTTACAAAAGTAGATACGTAATTGTAAATCATTAAGTAGATAAATAGTAGTAAATATGTTATATGTAAGATATATGGATGACAAGAGAATTTATTCCTTAAATGTGTTTATTTCGTTGATTAATGTTCCCTGCTCAATCGTTCGATTATTTGATTGCTTTTCCTTTGGGAGGTGTTCGCCTGCTTGAGGAGGGGGCGCGCGCGCGCTGCTCAAACAATACAGACTTTGATGATATGCAGCAGCAGCAGCTCCGTGTCTGTGTTAATTTATTCATCTATTTCCCCTCATCAGGTATGAACTATGGATAGTAAAACAATAAGAGTATGTTTTTAATATGTAAGAGTTTAAGAAATGTTAACCACATTGTTTAAAGTGTTTAAGTTTACTGTTATTACGGACATGTAAAAGTTCGCTTCAAGTCACGTCTGTGTGCTGCGTCACGCGTGCTAGTTACACATTTCCATGCTAGTGATGGAGACCATGCGGTCTCAGAGAAAATACGCAATATTAGAGTAAAGTCCACAAATAACATGTGTTTTGGTGAAATAATACAATGAGTAAGTTGTAAGTGCCAAATAACTGTGAAAATGAGTGTCTGTACTAAAAAGTGTATCAGAAAGAATAATTCTGGCTAACATGAACACATTTTTAGGATTTATTCACATGGAAAATGTTATCAGTGAATATCTCATAGTACATAATGCTTAATCTGTAGACACAGCAGTAAAGGGAAAATATTGTGTATATGTAGTTCTGTTCTATATTTTGTGATTACTACTCTTGAAATGATGCGCTGTCATTGATTGACATAAGAGTGAAAACTGTTTTACATTGTATAAGAAAACAATACAGACTTTGATGATATGCAGCAGCAGCAGCTCCGTGTCTGTGTTAATTTATTCATCTATTTCCCCTCATCAGGCGGTGAGGGTACTACATTTTGGAGGCACCGCTGGGATAGATGTTCGATGTAGTGACTCCCTGACCGGTAGAGCCCATTTTGCAACATCGTCCCCTTCTTAGTGACCCAGATGAGCAGCAGTGTGAGATATTCCGGATGAGTGGTGGTAAAGACTGATTGAGCAGTGTGTGCACTTGGAGTTGTCACAAGGTCAAGTCAGTAAGGTAAACACCCTCAAAAGCCTGTCTACACCGCAGCAAAAAAAAAAAAAAAAAAAATGGATGAGCTTAAACGTCTTCAGGATGAAATTAGTGAGAAAATATGCACGCTATCATGTGAAAAGCTGGCAAAACTCAGTGTCTCTCTTCAGCTAATACGAGAGGAGGAGACAAATGTGACTCGTTTGTCCCTTTTGGGCGGCCTTAGTAACCATCTTCTGAGACCAGAGCTAGATGAGTTAGAGGATGGCGGCATGGCTGAACTTCTGACCATTAATGACAATCTGAGTCAGCTCATGGGAATCACAGTTAATGAGTCTGACCCAGGCGCAGAGAGAGAGGAAAATAAACCTGGAGAGGTCCATACAGTCCAAAGAGAAATACCAGAAAGTGGAAGAAGTGCAGCTGAGTTGGTTTCTGCCATGCACATTAGTCCTACCACAGTACAAAATGCAATAAACAGACAGACGTATGTAGACCATGGCCCAGTTTATTCTCCGCACACATCACAGAGACAAATTAACTCAACCTGGCACAAAGACTTCAAAATTTCTGGTCTAATAGGAGATCCAGGACAGAAGGATCGTCTCTCATTTTCCAGTCTGGCAAGGCAGATAGAAAGCGGACTCAATAAGGGCTATCCAGAACAGGAAATAATAGATTCTGTCATCAGAGCTATCACACCAGGGCTTCAGCTGCGGAGCTATCTGGAGGGAAAGGCAGGGCTGACTCTCCCCATGCTGAGAGGCATACTTCGGTCTCATTATCAGGAGAAAAATGCTACTGAGCTATATAAGCAACTCACCACCGAAGCTCAGCGCAGTAGAGAAACGCCACAAAGCTTCCTAATACGAGCCCTTGATCTTAGACAGAAAATTCTGTTTGCTTCTCAGGAGGATGATTCAGGCTTAAAATATGATCCTGCTTTAGTCCAGAATATGTTTTTGCACACAGTCTTGACCGGATTGCAAAATGATCGCGTCCAAAGTGACATTCAAACATGCCTCTCAGATCCCACTGTTCCAGATGAGGTGTTGCTGGAAAAACTCAATATCGCTTGCTCAAATGAATCTGAAAGACAAAACAAACGAAAATCTGAAAAGAGTGGTACTGTTCATGCTGTGCAGCTAAGCGAGCCTGTCCCTGAACAAAAAGTTCAGCCCAAACCATCTAAGCTCGATTTAATGTGACAATTAAGTGTGCACTGAGTGTATTGTTAGCTGTGTGTGCACTGAGTGTATTGTTAGCTGTGTGTGCACTGAGTGTATTGTTGTTAGCTGTGTGTGCACTGAGTGTATTGTTAGCTGTGTGTGCACTGAGTGTATTGTTGTTAGCTGTGTGTGCACTGAAGCATAGATGATTTCTCCTTACTGTAGTTTCCAGCTGTCGGAGATGGCCTGGCGGTCTCGGCTCCTCTGCTGGGCGATCTGCTGATCCCGCTGGACCGCCAGCTCTTCTCTGCGAGACCTTTCAGCCAAGAACTCTTTGTCTTCGTTTCTGCTGGCAATCGCTTGCATGCGCTTCAGCTCGATCTGAGCCTTCCTCTCCTGCTGGACCTCCGTCAGGAACAGAGCGCTCTATAAAACAAGAGGATCGTTTAATAACACTTCACCACAGAAGAAGATTTGTGATGTAATACCGTAAGACACACACATGGAAGCCTTTCACTCTGTCGGTCTGGAAGAACTGCTGGGTACGTGCTCTCTCGAGGGCCTCCTCTCGTGTCTGCGCCCGGTATTCCGCTTCTTCCTGGTCCTGCTGTTTCCTCTTCTCCTCTGCCATCGCCTCTCGAACTCCTTTCGCCTCGAGCTTTACACGCCGTTGTCCCTGTAAGGATGAAATCAGATTTGTTTGTTGTACTTTGTTACTGTACACATCAAGTCTCATATTAACCCTCAGAGACACAGGTATTGGTTTATTTATTTTCTTTTAAAGAATGAGAGTTTATGCGCGCTGTATACAACAATAATATTAGGCACAGTAGCTGCTTTTTTTCTTTTCTTTTTTAATCAAGAACTTTGTTGAACAATATGAAAACCATAAATGTAGTTGCTGTGACTTAACGGTGTCTGACTAGTTGACACTTGGTGTGATGACATCATCGTTTCACAAAATATACGGATTGGCCGTACACACGAAAACGCAAGGGCGGCGTTTTCAGATTTATCCACCTTGGGACCCGGTTTCAAAAAATAGCGCTTTCAGTCTCCGAAAACGCCGGATCCGTGTGGACGAAACGCCAATACGATAAAAAATGTATACGTATACAGCGAAACGCGTCTCCGTGTGGACGGGGCCTCAGTCTGAGGTCGTTCCCTGTCCAGTATAGTCTGAGTGTAATGACCCTGTGTCTCCTGCATGTTCCCATTGGTGATTAAAGCACTCTTAGTTTATCTCTGACTCGAGCGTGTGGAACTACATGTGACAATCGTATAGTAAGTTCACCATTAGTTAAGTACGAACTAACAATGAAAAATAATTCTAAACACAAACGGCATACAAAATAAACCGGAGTATTATCAAAATATTATAATACGTTATACATACGAGCTGAAAAATCCAAACATTTAATAAATTATTCTTATTTCTTAAGAAAGACTTATAAAAAGGCCTATTTTCTTCCTTAAAAGGCAACTTGGGTCCTGGAGGGCCACTGTCCTACAGAGATTAGCTCCAACCCTGAAAATAAATCCCCTGCCTGTAATTTTCTAGTAATCCTGAGGACCTCGATTAGCTTGTTCAGGTGTGTTTGATTAGGGTTGAAGCTAAACTCTGTAGGACAGTGGCCCTCCAGGACCGAAGTTGCCCAGGTCATTAAAAAGCATGATGTTTACGCATATTTAGTATGGAGACACGCAAGAAAAAAAGTTTGTGTGCACGATTTACTAATTCGTTCCCTCGATTTAGCCTACTATTTGTGTCATGTGCGGGTCTGTAATCCCAGTGCTCCCACTCACCGCGATGGTGTTGGTCCATTGTGCGGCGGCCTCTTTAGAGCGCATGTACAGCGCCTCCCTCTCTGCCTCCCTCTCTTCAGCGGCTGATGTGACACTGCTCTTCTGGAGATCCACACCGTTCACACTGTCCTGTATCCGCTGCCATTCAGATTTGGACAAAGCTACCTTTTGACAGAGGTGGGTAGAGTATCCCAAAACTGATAAGTACTTATAGAAATATTTACTCAAAGTAAAAGTAATAATCTTAATAGTTACTTGAGTAAGAGTAAAAAAGTATCCAATGAAAAAACTACTCAAGTAGCGAGTTACTTCGGATAGGCCTATATATATATATATGAAGACTTCATGATGCAAAAGCCT
Organism: Leuciscus leuciscus; assembly: GCF_965113295.1. Classification (NCBI taxonomy): domain Eukaryota; kingdom Metazoa; phylum Chordata; class Actinopteri; order Cypriniformes; family Leuciscidae; genus Leuciscus; species Leuciscus leuciscus. The sequence continues at coordinate 37,407,922 of NC_138746.1, forward strand.
CTGAGTGCCATCTGAAAAGTTCTTCTAAAACAGGCATTTTTATCAAGCTCGTATATTTAAGTTCAGTAATTTCACTTTAATGACAATTAATATGTACTGTTCATTGCCATTTAAGTGAAATAACTGAACATAAACATACAAGCTTGATAAGAAGAAAATTTCAGATGGTACTTAGAGAGGCTTTTATATCTGAAGTCGTCATATATATATACAATTATATTATTTAGATTTGTTTTATTTAAATGACTATTATTATCATAAATAGGCTATCTTTGCAACACAAACAGAAGAGACCAGCATTATTTCTGCCATCTGTAGCCCTAAAATCATTGCCTGTTCTTTGGTTTGTATAATATGAATTTATACAACTACATTTGGATTATTAGACAATGTCGAAATAAAGTGAATCTGCAAGAGTGTTTCATTCAAAGGCATGTAATAGACAGAGAAGAAAGAGTTAAACTCTATACATGACTGATACTGAACATCTGAACACATCGACGGATCTTCTTCTGTCTGGTCTCCGAAATATAATCAAATGTATATTTCATCACGAACCGATTTAGACAGATCTGTCAACTTGTTTGATGAAGAATTTGAACAGAATCGACTCAAAAGAGTGATTCATTTGTGAATCAAGCCCAGAAAAAAAGATACAGCGCGCTTGGTATAAACTACGCATTTAACAACACATATTGCATTAAAATAAAGTAACGAGAGGAACGTCGCTCAACGTAACGAAGTAAAAGTACAGCTGTTTCATTAGAAATGTACTCGAGTTAAAGTAAAAGTACCCACATCTACTCTTAAAAGTAACATTTTTTCCCAAAAATACTCAAGTAAATGTATGTAAATGAAGTAAATGTACTAAGTTACTACCCACCTCTGCCTTTTGACGAAGGTCTGCTTCGGTTTTCTCCATCTCCAAACTCCCAGCTGCAGTAGACAACATCATTATTTACAAGTTATTAAAAAAAATGATTATACATTATTTTCAAATAATTTTTAATTATTACCTTGGCTATCTCTCCGACCGATATTGATGACACTTGTTACTGAAAATGTTGACATTTTAACTTAAGCAGATGTTGCGTGAGGAATGTCATGCCTTCTCAAAGTCAGATGATGATATTGGCTGTGTTCCAGGTTTACAACTGAGCATTGATTTAAACGATAACACCCCTGTTGCCCGCACATACACATCAGTCCCTAAACCATTATACCAAGAAATGAAAGACTACTTACACGATCTGATTGCTCAAGGATGGGTGACCAAGTCTCATTCCCCTTACTCGTCCCCAATTGTCTGCGTTCGAAAGAAAGATGGCAGTCTCAGGCTGTGTATTGACTATAGGGGCCTGAACAGCAAAACAATCCCTGATCGCCAGCCAATACCCAGGGTGCAGGATATCCTCGATGGCTTGGGGGGCAATGCATGGTTCTCTCTACTGGACCAGGGAAAAGCATACCACCAAGGGTTCATGTCCCCAGAGAGCAGGTATCTGACTGGATTCACCACACCATGGGGCCTCTACGAATGGATCCGTATCCCCTTCGGCCTTATGAATGCGCCTGCAGCATTCCAACGGTTTATGGAGGAATGCCTGGAAGGATTGAGAGATAAAATTTGCATACCCTATTTAGATGACATCCTGGTCTTCACTGAGTCCTTCAACGATCAGGTGGAAGCGTTACGGAGAGTGCTTAAAAGGTTGCAATCCCATGGAGTCAAGTTAAAACCTAAAAAATGTGAGCTCTTTAAGAAGGAGGTGCGTTACCTGGGAAGAATTGTCTCAGCTGAAGGCAGTAGTATGGATCCCGCGGACACAGTCGCTGTAACGGCACTTAAGGAAAAGAAACCGAGCACAGTAGGAGAGCTGCGCAAGATTCTTGGCCTGCTCAGCTATTATCGGCAATACCTCAAAGACTTCTCCCGGATTGCCAGTCCCCTCTATGATCTGTTAAAAGCTAACACTGACGGTGAACCACAGAGGAAAGGAAAGCACAACATAAGAAATAACAAACGGAATCATGTGGTACCATCAAGTAAATCGATTGAGTGGACAGAACACCATCAGGAGGTACTTGAGAAATTGATTGATTGCCTGGTTCAGCCTCCAGTTCTAGGGTTTCCAGACTTCTCCCAACCATTCATACTCCATACGGACGCATCCAACCAAGGTTTAGGAGCAATTTTATATCAGAACCAGAAGGGAAAGCTGAGAGTAATTGCCTATGGCTCCCGAACGTTGACAGCAGCAGAGAAAAATTACCACCTGCACAGTAGGAAATTGGAATTTTTAGCTCTGAAATGGGCTGTAACAGAAAAATTCAGAGACTATCTGTATTATGCACCAACCTTTACAGTGTTCAGCGACAACAACCCATTGACCTATGTCCTGACCTCGGCAAAGTTAAATGCCACCGGGTGTAGATGGGTATCAGAGCTCGCAGACTTCCACTTTACCATACGCTACCGTCCCGGTAGAGAAAACATAGATGCAGACTCACTCTCCAGGATGCCAGTCGACCTGGAAACGACAATGAGAGAATGTACTGAGGAGTTCTCATCTGACTGTGTGGGAGCGGTAGTACAAGCAGTGGAGATCCAGCGTGATCCAGATGTGTCCCTTGCTGTGGCCTTTCAGAGTGCTCCAGTATGTGTGGAGGAAGATGATGGACTCCTCAAACCCCTGTCAAAAGAGGAAATCAGACAAGCACAAAAGGATGACAAGGACATTAGCATAATAAGTGAACACTTACAAGCAGGATCTAGACCTCCTCAGCAGTGGCGTTCAGTCAACTCGCCAGCCAAAGTTCTTCTGAGAGAGTGGGAGAAGCTGAAGCTAGATGAACATGGCATCCTGTTCCGCCAGACGTCACAAAGAAAACAGCTGGTGTTACCAACACAATTCAAAAGAACTGTTCTGAGAGAGATGCATGATGAGATGGGTCATCAGGGACTCGATCGCACCACAAGCCTCATTAGGGATCGGTTTTTCTGGCCCTACATGCAGAAAGAAATTGAAAATTATGTTCTGAGAACCTGCTCCTGCATCAAACAAAAAAAGCCATGCCGTGAGACAAGAGCGCCCCTTAAAAGTATCAAAACGACCCAACCTTTCGAATTAGTATCCATTGACTTTCTTCATTTAGATAAATGCAAGGGGGGCTATGAATATATTTTGGTTATTGTTGATCACTTCACCCGATTTGCACAGGCCTATGCCACCACCTCAAAATCAGCAAAAACAGTGGCTGACCGATTATTCAATGATTTCGCCCTCAAGTTTGGGTTTCCGTCCAGAATTCACCACGACCAAGGAGGGGAATTTGAAAATCAGCTGCTCACCCAACTCAAAAAGTATAGTGGTGTCGCCGGCTCAAGGACCACCCCCTACCACCCCCAAGGAAATGGGCAGGTGGAAAGATTTAACCGGACATTACTGCAGATGCTGAAAACCCTGACTGAAAGACAAAAGTCTAATTGGAAGGATGCACTCAACAAATTCATATTTTCCTACAACTGTACTCGATGTGACGTGACTGGCTTTTCCCCTTTCCATCTGCTGTTCGGACGTTCGCCAAGGCTGCCCATCGACGCTCTTTTCGGACTCAACACCGACAACAACTCTCAAAGTTACAGTGAGGTGCACAGACCTGTTCCCAGGAAGCAGGGTCCTCGTGAAAAACTTGACTCCAAGAGGTGGGACCGGGAAACTGCGGAATTACTGGGAGGATGAAGTTCACGTTGTCACACGCCAGGTTGCAGATGATGCACCAATCTACGAAGTAAAACCTGAGCAGAGTAAAGGTAGATCAAGAGTTTTACATCGCAATCTTCTTCTTTCCTGTGACCATCTACCTCTTAACATCACACCACCTCAAAGTGTCAAACCAAAGCAAGGATATCAACCAAGAAAAAGCAGAACTCAGCCCACCAGAGAGAGAGAAAGTGAACCAGAGTGTGATAATGAAAGTGAAGAGGATGAGTACTACTTCAGAGTGGAGCCTTATGAGAAAAGACCACAAGAAAGCAGTGATATCCTAGGAAACAGGGATCCGTTACCACCACAATCCGTACCTTGTAAGCCGCTATCTAGCTTTCCAGTGTCAGAACCATGCCCACAGTCACCTTCGGTCAAGTCAGAAATAAATCTTCAAGAGCCAGCCCTTGCACCTGTAATAAGACAAGAGTGTCATGAAAACGAACCAGCTGTGGACCTAATGGAACGAGACTTACCTGTTGACGAAACGACTGGAGCGCTTGAGTCCAGGTACAGGACCTCAGAGGAGGACAACGAGCACCAATTCACCAGGAGGAAGCGACGGCCACCCAAAAAGTTTACATATGACAATTTTGGGGTCCCATCATGCTACAATGTGCGAATGGTGGGAAATAACCATTACCCACACTATGCCTCTAGTGGAATGACTGCTGCGACACCCTGGTTAGCAACGCCACTTTGTTACCCCCAGCCCTCATATATGTGCTATTAACTCTGAAATGCACTACCACATGAAACCCCCACGTCACTAGTTACAGTATGGTCTGTGTTGAAGGTGAAGTACCGCTATACACAACACTACCCAGAGACTGTTTATTGCCCATAGTGTGAAACTATTGAAAAAAAAAAGAGCAAACAGAAAAACAATGGACTGTTACCAAATATTAAGAAAATGGACTGTTGTGCGGTCTTGAAACTGTGGACACTTTGAGACTTTCTTGTTGACACTTTTTTAATCTTTTTTCTTGCTTTAAGGACTTTCTGCCATTTTTGCCGGGGCAAATTAATGGACTGTTTTTTCCCCCCTAAAAGAGACTCTGTGGTTTTAAAAGAACTTTCTTTTTTGACACTAAACCATGGGACTTTTATGAACAAGTGCCTCTGGACTATTAAGTAATATGGACTCTTTTATGGTCAAATGATTGCTTGTGAAAAAAAAAAGAATGTTGTGCAATAAAATGTTGGTAACAGTGTTGTGAAATCTGATGTTACGTAAAACAACTGCTGGGTGGAGTTAAATATTGTAAATTGAGCATTGCTGTAGCCTAACTGATTACTTAAACAATGATGTCGGGACGACATCTTATTTTGAGGGGGAGAGTGTGGTGGTTACAAAAGTAGATACGTAATTGTAAATCATTAAGTAGATAAATAGTAGTAAATATGTTATATGTAAGATATATGGATGACAAGAGAATTTATTCCTTAAATGTGTTTATTTCGTTGATTAATGTTCCCTGCTCAATCGTTCGATTATTTGATTGCTTTTCCTTTGGGAGGTGTTCGCCTGCTTGAGGAGGGGGCGCGCGCGCGCTGCTCAAACAATACAGACTTTGATGATATGCAGCAGCAGCAGCTCCGTGTCTGTGTTAATTTATTCATCTATTTCCCCTCATCAGGTATGAACTATGGATAGTAAAACAATAAGAGTATGTTTTTAATATGTAAGAGTTTAAGAAATGTTAACCACATTGTTTAAAGTGTTTAAGTTTACTGTTATTACGGACATGTAAAAGTTCGCTTCAAGTCACGTCTGTGTGCTGCGTCACGCGTGCTAGTTACACATTTCCATGCTAGTGATGGAGACCATGCGGTCTCAGAGAAAATACGCAATATTAGAGTAAAGTCCACAAATAACATGTGTTTTGGTGAAATAATACAATGAGTAAGTTGTAAGTGCCAAATAACTGTGAAAATGAGTGTCTGTACTAAAAAGTGTATCAGAAAGAATAATTCTGGCTAACATGAACACATTTTTAGGATTTATTCACATGGAAAATGTTATCAGTGAATATCTCATAGTACATAATGCTTAATCTGTAGACACAGCAGTAAAGGGAAAATATTGTATGTATATGTAGTTCTGTTCTATATTTTGTGATTACTACTCTTGAAATGATGCGCTGTCATTGATTGACATAAGAGTGAAAACTGTTTTACATTGTATAAGAAAACAATACAGACTTTGATGATATGCAGCAGCAGCAGCTCCGTGTCTGTGTTAATTTATTCATCTATTTCCCCTCATCAGGCGGTGAGGGTACTACATCCGCGGATCCTTAAGTCTTAAAGTCTTAAATTAGATTTTTTTAATTTAAGGCCATAAAAAGTCTTAAAGTCTTATTTTTACTTATGAAAGGTCTTACATTTTCGATGGCAATTTGACTTATGACATATCTAAATATTTTCCAAATTACAACCATTTAATTAGCGTCCTTTTTTATTTCTTCTTCTTTCTTTGTGGATTTGCTTGTTCACGTGACATTTGGCGTCTCATTGGCGGCAGAATTAGGTCCGTCTCCTGCACGCGGAACAGGAGGAGAGAAGGAGAAGCGAGTTGGTAAATGTCAGTTCAATTCTAAGTTCATTCTTTATGTGCGTAGTGGTGTGCGATGTGTATTGTCTATTATGATATTGTAATCATTGTTTAACGATGTACGAGGCACTGCGAGCTGACATCGCTTTGGTCTCTCGTGCTTTCACTGTGTGATGTGTACAGTTATAGGTATGTTCCCAAATGAGTTTTTGTCTTATATTTATATCATATTATGTTGTTATCATAGGCCTACAATATCACATCAGCAAGAGTTCCGTTTTCCCGTGCACAATTGCAAATGTGATATTTATTTTATATAACAGTTAAATTAACAATAAATTAACATTATGAGTTACATTTTATAAACAATATTGTCAATATTTTTTGTTTTCCCTTTATTTCACTGACGAGAATTTCAAAATGAAGCCCTAGCAGAGTCTCAACTCTCAATGCAATAGACAGTGACGATTTTTTGATTGGAATCCGCGTTTTGAACGAATCAATGTAATGATTCAATGAACAATCACTTGGGCTGCGTCCCAATTCGCCTACTTATACTACGCCCTAAAAGTATGTACTATTTTTGTGAAGAAAAAGTACATACTTTTGAGTGTGTAGCAAAAGAGTAGAGTAGGCAAGCTTTGGGACATACTACTTAACGGACAGATCTGTCGTGTGTATCCTCATCCTGCCACCGCAAACTGCCCTGTCAATCATCTCGTCACAGTTAAAATCCTCCATTCAATCTAATTTAATTTCCTACCGTTTCGGAGAGAAATGTATTAGCACGTTGATCTGCCAGTCGTGGGTCTTTCATACGGAGACTCTCCTCATGTGCTTGCAATATGAATATAATGATGCATTTAAAAGTTAATGGATAAACGTATCTTTACAAAAGTTCACAATGCATCTGCAGATGCAATATAATGTAGACAACATTGAATAAATACATTTTCGTCAGGTTAGATACTGATAATTAATCACTCAAACCCCTTGATCTAATTATGACGCATTTCCACTGCATGGTACGGTACGGCTCGGTTCGGTTCGGTACGCTTTGGCGCTTTTCCACTCCATGGTACGGTACGGCTCGGTTCGGCTCGCTTTAAGTGGTACCACCTCTGTTGAGGTTCCAAGCGTACCGTACCGATAACAAAATGTGACGTGCAAACGTAGTATCGGTACGGTACACTTGGAACCTCAACAGAGGTGGTACCATTTAAAGCGAGCCGAAGCGAGCCGTACCATGCAGTGGAAAAGCGTCATAGTGAGCCGTACCGAGCCGTACCGTACCATGCAGTGGAAAAGCGTCATAAGTGAGCCGTACCGAGCCGTACCGTACCATGCAGTGGAAAAGCGTCATAAGTGAGCCGTACCGAACCGAGCCGTACCGTACCATGCAGTGGAAAAGCGTCATAAGTGAGCCGTACCGAACCGAGCCGTACCGTACCATGCAGTGGAAAAGCGTCATAAGTGAGCCGTACCGTACCGAACCGAGCCGTACCGTACCATGCAGTGGAAAAGCGTCATAAGTGAGCCGTACCGAACCGAGCCGTACCGTACCATGCAGTGGAAAAGCGTCATTAGAAAAATTAACATCTTCCCTTCTGATAGCATTTTTAGATAAAACTATTCCGAGATATTTCACTTCAGATTTAACCTCGATTGAAGAGATGATGGAATCCGTTGATGAGTGAATGGGAAGTAGCTCACATTTTTTAACATTGAGGGTTAATCCTGACGCTTTAGAGAAAATCGAAACTGAATCAAGGGCAACGTCAACCATGACTTTATTCCTTAAGAGGATTGCTGTGTCATCTGCAAATTGACTAATTTTAAATTCCTTGTGAAATATAGAGATCCCATGCAAACCGGGGTTGTGATTAATGAGCATGATGAGTGATTGGGTGGCTAGAATAAACAGTTTGGGAGAGATCGGGCACCCTTGTCTAATACCGCGGAGCACCTCAAACCTAGGAGTCATATCAGGATTCAGGGACACAGAACTATATATGTCAGTATAAAACATCTTAATTATTTTACAAAAATTGTTCCCAAAACCTAAAAAACCTAAGACTTCAAATAAAAAGGCATGTTCAACAGTGTCAAATGCCTTATAAAAATCGAGAAATAAAATAAAGGCATCAGTATCAATGAGATCTCGATAATCAAGCATGTCTAGAAGCAATCTGGTACGATTATGTATATTTCTACCCCTCATGAAAGCTGATTGACACTCATCAATAATATGTGATAATCCCTCATTCAGACGATTAGCATAGACAAGTGCCAATCATTTATAATCGTGACATAACAAGGTCCAATATCCAATAACAGATTATCTTTGTTAGGTTTGGGAATTAGAGTGATGAGACCATGTTTCATAGTGGGAGAAAGATTACCTTTTGAGATACAATCTAAATAGGCATTATAGAGCATTTCCCTGATATCACTCCAGTGTGTGTGTTAACTACTCACTACTCTGCTCCTAATGTGTGTGCATTAACTTGGATGGGTTAAATGCAGAGGTCAAATTCCAAGTATGGGTTACCATACTTGGCCGTCACGTGTCACTTTCACTTTCACTTTTTCACTTTCAAAAGAAAAACTCCATGGTTATCCCATCTATTCCCGGTGATTTCCCCTTAGACATCTGTCGAACTGCCAAGTCTAGCTCCTCAATTCTTAGCTCATCTTCCATAGATTGTTTAAAGTTATCATCCATTGTCTTTTTAAACCCCTGAATCCTATTTAAGAAAAAGAAAAAAAAAATCTTCTTTAGAAAAAAGGGATTTATACAAATTACTATAAAAAGCTTGATTTTCAACAATAACATCATTGATATTTAACTTCCGAATTTTTTTCTTCGACTGTCTTTGTTTTTCCAGACTAAAAAAATAGGAAGAGTTTTTTTTTTTCCCTTCTTCGATCCAACGAGCCCTTGAACGAATAAATGCTCCCTTGGCCTTTTCCAAATATATATTATCAAGATGGGACTGTAAATTGTTTAATTCAGTCTGTTCTTCCAGTGTCAAATCATCTTTACAGCACAACGTATTAATGTGACTAATGATGTCCCTTTGAATTATCTTTTTAAGTGTTGATGATTGCTTACTTTTCTTAATAGCTATCGGTTTAACTGTGAACTTGAACCATTCCCATTTACTCAGAAAACACATTTCCAATTCACCTACTTCTTTAACCAGTTGTCTAACTAAATTACAAAACTCAGTATCTTCCAAGAGGGTATTATTACATTTCCATATGGGGTTTATGTTATTCTCTCTTCCACCCGGAGAAAGTGTCAAAAATATTACACAATGATCAGTTAGGGGTGATGCTGAAATTTCACATCTATTTACCTCATTAACTAGATTGTCTGAGATGAACCAATAATCCAATCTTGAGCACTGGCCATTATTAGATGAGTTAAACCAGGTAAATTGTTTTCTGGTTGGGTTTTTCATTCTCCAATAATCTATTAGATTGGCCTTTGTGATCAATTCAACTATTGTTTCATCAAATGTGTGGCAGTGTCTTTTTGATGGAAGGTGGTCTAACCACAGATCAGGGGCCAGGTTAAAATCTCCCCCAATTATTATTAAGCATTTTCCATTCTTCTAAGCACTTACTTAAGGATGAGAAGAGATTTTTGTTCTGTGCTCTTTTGTTATAACCATACACACATAATAAAATGTAGTTTATACCATTAATTTCTGTTGCGACCATTATCCAATAGCCGGTAGGGTCACTTTTATGGTCAATAATTTCCCCAGGAAATCTATTTAACAAAATCATAACTCTTGCCGAACGTGACGTTCCATGACTGAAAAAGATAGAGTCTCCCCATTGCAATTTCCACAATTTTGTGTCAGCCTCAGCTGAGTGGGTTTCTTGCAAAAAAACACAATTAGCCCTTTGCTCCTTACAGAAAAGAAAAATAGCCTTACGTTTTACATTATCTTTCAACCCCCTAGTATTTAAAGAAATAAAGGACAACATTTAGGTGATAAGTAGATAACCTATAAACAATGCACAAAAGAGTATTAACGATGCGCAGGAATGAGTCATTAGTCCTAAATCTACATGTTTAGTGTAATCCTCTATACACTATAGAGGGAGTAAAGGAAAACTACAAACCGAACAGCTATTGTAACAAAGGTCTATTTAAATATGGACTCAACTTCGTCTACTTTGTTGTGTTTTTCTTCATTTTGGCAGCCATAAAGCTATTGTTAGTAAGTTAGACTACCATAGAAAAAAAATCAAAGTATGACCAGCTTTAAAAACATTTAACAGGTAACCAAAGTAAACATTCAGTGTCCTCCATATGCTGGCTTTTGGAGTCATCAACGTAACATTGAGTCAAATCAAATCAAATCAAAATTTATTTATAAAGCACAGTAAAAACAACAATAGTTGACCACTTTGCTGTACAATATCATACTAAAAAGGTATAAAATAAGTGATATACACATATGCATATATACACATATACATGTACACATGCACAAATATACATACATGCGCATATACACACAGTACACACCTATACACAAAAACATGCATAACACATACATACATACATACATACATAAATATAATAAAGACCGCAATGCAAAAAAAAAAGAGAGAATGAGTAAATCAGAACACTGATAAATGGTCTAAAAAGTCTAGGAACAGTTTTATGCCTGAGAAAAAAGGTATGTTTTTAGCTTAGATTTAAATTCAGCTTCTGATGAAACTGATCTGAGGGAGACCGGGAGACTGTTCCACAACTTTGGCCCAACAACAGAAAAAGCCCGGTCACCTCGCAGTTTTAATCTAGATCTAGGGACCATCAGTAATTTTTGTTCAGATGATCTCAGAGATCTAACAGAGGTTTTTGGGTTCACAAGGTCGCAAAGATAAGTAGGGGCTGAACCATTCAAAGCTTTAAAAACAAAAAGTAAAATTTTAAAATCAATTCTGTAGTGGACCGGCAACCAGTGCAAAGAGCGCAGTACAGGGGTAATATGTTCGAACTTGCGAGTACCAGTCAAAAGTCTGGCAGCTGCGTTCTGAACCATCTGAAGTCGATTTATATTAGATTGACTAATTCCAACATAGAGAGAATTACAATAATCCAGCCGAGATGACACAAATGCATGGATCACTCTCTCAAACTCAGAAAAGGTTAAAAAACTCTTGGTTTTAGATAACAATCGTAGTTGGAAAAAACAAGATCTAACTACAGAGTTTATCTGTTTGTCAAATTTGAGTGAGGATTCAAAAATGACACCCACATTTTTTGTAGAGGGTCTTTCATAACAAACTAAGTCTCCCAAATCATAATTAAAGGTGCCTGAAGGCTCAAAAACCATAACCTCTGTTTTGCTCTCATTAAGGTGCAAAAAATTTGAAGAAAGCCAAGACTTAATATCAGCCAGACATGCAGCTAAGGATCTCAAAGCTGTTTTGTCGTTGTGCTTCAGGGGCAAATAAATTTGGGTGTCATCAGCATACAAATGAAATGACAACTTGTGCTTGGTAAAGATAGACCCCAAAGGAAGCATATATAATGAGAACAAAACAGGAGCCAAAATGGAGCCCTGAGGAACTCCAAACATCAGGGCGCAGCTGGATGAAGAAAAACCATCAAGACAAACAGAAAAAGTCCTATCTTCGAGATATGATTTGAACCAGTCCAGAGCGCGACCTTCAATACCCACATATTTTTCTAGGCGCGATATAAGAATTTTGTGATCGACGGTATCGAAAGCAGCGCTTAAATCTAAAAGGAGAAGTATCATTGAGTCCCCTGAGTCTACAGTTAATAAAATATCATTTAAAACTTTTAAAAGTGCAGACTCCGTACTATGATGCTTCCTGAAACCAGATTGAAATTTTTCAAATATATTGTTTGATTCTAAGAAGCTCTGTAATTGTACTTACAACCTTTTCTAAGGCTTTAGAAATGAAAGCCAAATTTGAGATCGGTCTATAACCTGATAAGACGGCCGGGTCGAGATTAGGTTTTTTAAGCAGTGGTTTAACAATTGCGTGTTTAAAATATCTTGGAACGGTTGCTGTAAGAAGTGACTTATTTATTATAGCTAAAACACTTGGTCCGACAACATCAAAGACCTCAAGAAAGAACCGAGTAGGAACAATATCAAGTGGGCATGTAGTGGGTTTCAAATGCTTAATTATGTCTTGAAAGGAACTTAAAGAGATTGTCTGGAATTCATTACAAATTGGAGTGCAGAGATGCGGGACAGATAGGTCATAATTTGAAGATACTATACACTGTCTTATGTCAACTATTTTATCTGTGAAAAACCTGAGAAAATCTTCACATACTGCAGCTGAGGCATTCAAAGAAACAGCACTATTTGGATTTAAAACAGAGTTTAAAATGGTAAAAAGAGTTTTAGGTTTATGACAATTTTTTGCAATGATATCTGAAAAATACTGAGATTTTGCCAGTTTAACTGATTTTTGATACCCAATTAATGATTCACGTAAAATTTCAAAAGATACTTGTAGTTTATCTTTTTTCCACTTCCGTTCGGCTCTACGACAAACTCGTCTATGTTCTTGTGTGGTACTGTTTAACCAGGGTTCAGGTTTAGATTTTAGTCGTTTTTCTCGGACAGGAGCCACAGAATTTAAAATATCATTTGAAATGGAATTAAACAATGAAAGATGTTCATCTACATTTGAATTATTTAAGGAGGAATCAAGGTTGTACATCAAACAAGCCTCCTTAAAATAAACAGCAAAATCATCATTAGATGAAGGATTAAAAAGCCGAGTTTGCTGTAATAACCTCTTAGATTTCATAGTTTTACCATTTGGAAGAAAGCAAGTGAACATAATAGGCATATGATCTGAAAAACTCAATTCAAGAGTTTCAAGTTTGCAAACTGGAATACCATGCAATAATACAAGATCTAAGGTATGGCCTTGTTTGTGAGTGGGACCATTTACCACTTGAATGAAGTCCAGAGAGTCAACCAGACTAAGAAAATCTTTAGCCAGGGAATTTGACTCGCAACAAACATGAATATTAAAATCCCCCACAACTAAAAGCCTATCATATTTAAGAACAGCTTCGCTCAAAAAGTTTGAAAACTCCTTTAAAAAGTCCTTGTTTGGTTTCGGAGGACGATAAACCACTGCAATCGATAACTGATGTTTATTTAGCTGAAAGAGTAGTATTTCAAAGCTTGAGTAGGATTCAGTCTTTAGGGTATGACAACAAAATCGGCTTTTGAACACCGACGCAAGCCCACCGCCCCTGCCAGAAGTTCTAGGGCAGTTTAAAAACAAGCAGTTTGTTGGCACAAGTTCGGAAAAGGGGCTTGTATCCCCCGCAGTCAACCAAGTCTCAGTGATTAACAGAAAATCCAATTTATTTGAGGTAAAGAAATCTCGCAAGATGAATGTCTTGTTGATCAACGATCTTGAATTTACCAAAGCCATCTTTACCTGTACCGAATCGCAGTTCGTCTGTGTAGCACAGCACAGCGAGCGAAGATTGTTGAGATTTACACCCCCGCGACGAAGACGTGGTGTCCGAAGATGAGGAGAGCTGGAAAACTTGCCCTGAGTCACAGGTAAAATCCAATAATACGCCACTTCGAGCGAGCGCCATGATGCAAATCGGCCACATCCCAACTCAAAGCGACCCAAGCCGTGGCATGATGGATGTAAGCTTGTTAGATGCAACTTTAATTTGACCGCAATACCCCCTCTTTTCCCCCTTCTTCTGCGGCGCTTCTTTTCAGGAAAGCTCCATGGCAGCTGGCTTCGAAAGGCCGGGACATTCGTCAAGAAGGGAGGGGGTGGGCTGTTAAAATTCTCAGATCTCAAATCAGTGTTTGATACAGCCTCAATAGAGTCTCTTATGTTTAAAAGCAATTGACGGTCATACGTAATCAATGTAAAAACTTTAGGAATAAAAATAAAAAACAAAGCCAGGACGGAGAGCAGACGGCCAGCCAAGCACACCGGCGCCATCTTTTTTCGTAGGTAAAGTTGTAGGTGAGTGACCATGCTCCGATCATAACATAGGGTTACTAAACCCCGGATGTTCAGTGATGCATTAACAAACAAAGTGCGGGTAGTGTTGATATTTACATATCGGAGCGTTTATGTCAACCAACAATTACAAATACATTTCTCAGTCAAACGTGAGTGCAGGCTGAATTTCTGACAGCCATTCAAATGATAGCAAAACAAGTGATCAATTGGGGTCCACTCTCCGGTTATCGATCAGCGCGTATCCTTCCTTTAAAGCCACACTAAGTAGAAATTGTGTTTTTGTCAAACAGCGACCCCTAGAGTCGCTGTGGAATACTTGCACTGTGTCGTAAATATGATTGCAGCTAAATCACAAGTAAATAGTCTATAGTCTAGGCCTACTGTATAATTTAATTTGTGTTGTTTTTATTGGAATGTAAACATTACAAAATGCCAGATAACATCAATTAAGTTAAATGTACGTCGCATTATTTCATAACATTGGCCGTTATGATGTCATTAGACATGATTATTGCAATTTATCATAATAGTTTGCAAATTGTGCTCGTTTACACTATTTACAACCTCTACGTTAGGCTTATTTATGATAATTATGTGAGATATTGAAAGCTGTTCTCATGATAATCGCAGGAATCAACATCAAACGGCGTTGTGTGATATCCCTCAGGACTACGTGATAAATACACCTCACAACACCTGAGTTCAGCTGGCAAACTAATTCGTGAGGCATAGCTATCTGATTTATCAAAACGATTGCATTTACACCTGGTCACATACATGTATTTTTGCGAAACGGATTTAAATTCGATCTTCAATTCTCGTGCTATATGCAGATTTAATGGAGTGCACGTCACCGCAATAAGAGAGAGCAGTAACAGCCCTGGTAAGAAAATTTCGTTTCTTTACTTTTAATGATGAAGATTGTGTGTTAAGCGTCTGCGACTTACTTTCACTTTGATTTGCGATAGTTTGCACGTTGGCTTGATGCAGTTGCTCATCTGCGGTGATGCGTGTTCCAGCGCGTCGTCATATCTGGATATAACATATAGCCTTTACAACGCTCTCACACGTTTTTATTTATTTTATTTTTTTAGCATTTTTGGGAGGAGTACAATTTACATATGTGGTTTCAACAACCATATGCATTTACACTTGTCCAGTTTCGTCTGGAATGCGTCTCAGATCTCCTCCTGAAGTGGTTTGAGGGATCGGATTCAAATCCGTCTCGAATGCGTTTCGGAGGGCATTTAAACCTGGACTTTTCACGATCGGATAGCTATCCGATCTGAGAAAATGCATAAAGTGGCCAGGTGTAAACAACCCCCATGACAAAAACATACACACGAAAGCCGAAAACAAACGCTGGTTGGCCTCTCACGTCCAAATTTGAGGAAGTGGTGGGGGAAGTGGTGGGGGAAGTGGTTGAGGAAGTGGTGGGGGAAGTGACGTATGCCGTAAAGCAGTCGAATTTTGTAGTTCTTTTTGTGATCTGGTTACTACCCGAACCCCGAAGTTACATAGTGCCAGTAAAAGCGATACAGACCCTGTCAGGCTATGGCAGACGTGTCATTCAACCTATTGTAAGTCGATGTACCATCACAAGGATCTTGGAAATATATTATGAAGGTTGAAAAGTTACATAGTGTTGCTTTAAGAATGCCCTTTAACCCGTCTTTCTGGCTTCTTGGACCAGTGGCCACAGCTTTGCACGCGCCTCCCGGTCTTCTTTCGAGAAGTCTTCTTTGAAACGTATGTGCATGTCTCTACACACTCTCGCATCCTTTGACTTCTTCCAAACATCATCCCGCACCGTTCTCATCCCGAACTGAATGATGATCGCTCTCTGTGTGTTATTTGAGGTAGCGGCGTCGCCTTTCCTTCCCAGCCGGTGAACGGTGTCTACAGTGTCTCGCAGCCGCTCCACAGACATTGGAACAACTCTTGTCAGTATCCCGATGACAACTTCTCTCGTGTCCTCTCCATCCTTTTCAGGGAGACCAATCATCCTCAGATTCCACCTTCTTTTATATCGGGTTTGCTCTGCACATGCTTCTTTTAACAAGCTGTTTTCTCTCTGAAGTCCTCCTATTTTTTTTTTGAAGCGCGCAGATTTCTTCTCGGTTTTCTGTAGTTGCGGTTGTGTTAGCTTCAATACATCTGTCGAAACTTTTCAAAAGTTCCGTCTGCTCGTCCATTTCTCTGGTCAGAGTTTGTACTGCATGAAGAATTGCAGCGCCAGTATTCACGTCCTCAATTTCACTTTGGTGTCTCTGTTTCTTTGGATTTGGCTGTTTAATCGGCGTATGTTCTTTGTTAATTTTGTCTTCTTTGGATGAATGTTGCTCTGCTTCCATTTCTCCCTCAATGTCAAAATCGTCACATGCCTCGTGGAGAGCAGCCAAATTGTAGTTGTGGTCTGACATGATTCCAAAAAACAAAGAAAATTTTGACACTAAGCCTACGTTAAATATCTGTTTAGTAGAGGGGTTGTTACACTAGACTAGTTTATCACATTTCAAGGACTAAAAATAAACTTTTTACCGGAGCCTGCAAAAGTGCTACCACTCACTCCGCCATCTTGAAACCCCCACTCATATTAGCCGTTAGAGTCTTACTGTTTATAATTATATTGCGCATCGATCTGCACTTCGGATTCTGACCGGAAATAGTAGACCATCCGGGTATCTTTGGAACACTCATTTCAACATACTAGGATTTGGGATGTACTAATTCTATTTTCGAATGCTATTTAGGACGGATAGTATGCGAATTGGGACGCACCATTGCTTCTTTGCCGAATGAATCAGTCGTTTGATCAAATCGGTGGAATGAATGACTCCCTCAACTCACTTATTAAGACAGTGACTTGCCGCCACCTACTGGCAGTTTTAGTTTCACATTTAAAGTACCCTTTAATTAGAACTTTAAAATTAGAAATCAGTTCATATTTAACAATCTCATAGCTTTATTTATGCAATTGTGAAATGCAGTGTAAATATATTAATGCCAGATCTGATGCCACTTCTGTGTCACCTCTGCACTGCAAAGATGGATTTTGATTTAATGATTTAATTTGACTGGTAACAGTGCTGTTGTGTAATTATTCTAATTGAATTTAATTTGAATGTTAGAATTTGACATAAAAGGTGATGCATACATCTACAAATGTCCATATAAAGGTGAAAATGCCCCTTGAAATCAATTTAAGGTGGCAAATATTGCCCCTTAATAAAAAAAATTAATTTATGTCACTGCTGTGAACTGACCACTGCATAGAATATGAAAAATATGAATATCTTCGTGAGTCTGGTGTCACCAACAGGCCTAAACCAGCCATGGCACCAAGCACAGAAACACAATCAGTAAAATATTATGTAATTATTATCAACAAAACTTTGAAAATATTGAGACATATTTTGTCAATATTGCACACCCCTAATGCATGGTATTAATTTTGATTTCTTCGGGTCTTAAAAAGCCTTAAATTTGACTTTAAAAAGTGTGCAGAAACCCTGTATCAGCAAGAGGGGTTAGGGTTAGGTAGGGCTGGGCGATATGGCCAAAAAAAAAAATCACAATTTTTTTTTATATCAGTCGATATCGATAATTATCACGATAAAACAAATCTTTATTTCTTTCAAGTTTAAAGGCATATTTTTGCTCCTAAGTAAAAGTTGTAGAAACCAGAGCGTTAACTGTGGTTTTAAACTACTCTTTATTGTCAGAACATGTCATGACAAACACTTGCATATTTATAACATATTAAAACATATTTATCACAAAATAAATATATTTATTGGACAATTTCTTAGTTTCTGCATGTGCTATTTTTATTTTTTTTTTTTGTTGTTGGTAAAATGTAATATTCTGACTGTTTGAGTTTTATTAAACTTAACTATTGGTCATCCAGTATCATGCATTTAGATATGATAACCACAGATGAAACCAGGCATAGTCTACAGCACCTCACTATCATGGCAAAATGTAACTTTATGGTTTCTATGGTATTTGTATGAAAAACAGTATACAAAACCTAATACATTATTAAATACTGTAATTATATTCCATTAGTCCTTTAATACATTGTCTACATTAATAATATAATACAATTCAATATGTATATCCCAGATTTCATGGTGCAGTTAATATAGGCTAACGTTACAGTAAATCCATGGTAAATGATGGGAATTTGTAGATGGGAAAGTCTTCAGACTGTATCGTTGCGCACAGTGTTGCTCCTGTTTGTCAGCGCTGTTTCATCTGCCTTTAAACTGGTGAGCTCGCGCCCGCGCTGCCGTTTGGACTTTGAGCCGAGCGGATTAAGGGTCCGTGTGGCGCACGGTTCAAATGAGTTTTGTTTCACTTTTGGCGCATAAACATTATCGAACATTTATCGACCTCTTGATATCGTTTTATCGAGAAAAATTATATCGCGATAATTATCGTTATCGTTTTATCGCCCAGCCCTAGGGTTAGGGTTTGGGTTAGGTTTGGGTTAGGGTTGGGTTAGGGTTAGGTCCCTGCCCTGATATACAACCACTGATGAATATAATCGGTTTTGATGAGAAAAAAACAGTTCGAGTGCGGATTAGAACCCAGAACCTCACGCTTGGCAACAGTTCTGCCCCTGGACCATTTAGATACACACTTAAATCAGTCAGATATATGTTTTTATTCACGTGAAAATTCTCGCCACAAACAACATATATTAGGCCTCATTAAATGACAAATTAAACCCAATGTACTATTTAGATCTGAGTCATTTCCAATTATTTAAGTTGTACATATCCAGTTATATTCATGACTGTGAAGGTAAGTTATTGATTATCAAGACTGCTGTTATGATGTTGTTTATGAGATATGATCGCTAGCAAACATCCAAACAGTTAACGCGTTAACATAGTTTTTAACGTTAGTTGTCAGCATTTAAATGTACAATTATGTGTCTAGGTACTCTCCCGTGATTACCAGGCTCGACATATACACTAGTATGTTGTTAAATAACATGAAACTGTAAAATACCACAATCGTTACTATAGCTGCTGTCTGTTACTTTTTTTTTTACTTTTTTTTTATTTACACAATTTATATGATGAGCGAGTACATCATGACTTCATTTGCCAAATTGTGTTTTTGTCTTATCCTGAATCACTACGTTACACACCTATAATAGTGTTTATATTGGGACTATTTTAGACCAGTCGGCTCGTATCACTATGTGCATGGACTGGAGTAACCGCATACCCTGCGTGACTCGCCGTAGACATAAACATAGAGAAGTAGCTCCGGCTACAGTGTTCTTCCGCAAGACACCTGCAGTTCTGTTTATTAGCCGCTAGAGTGCCAAAGGTTACAGACTTTCCCTTTTGAATGATGTACTCTTCTTATCTGTATGAGCATAAATAACAGCAGGCAGTATTACGATGTTTCCACTGCTGAGGAAAATCCAAGTGCATGTGTATTTATATTCCATGTGTTGTAATTATTTTGTTTCTCAGTTTCTGACAAGAACAAGGCAGGAGAGGTTTCTGTGAAGGCAAGATGCTTCCGGTCTATGAGGGAAAATGAGAGACCACACAACTTGAGTGTAGGGGAATGAGATCAGATTCAATGAATAAGGTTTACAGTGTAAAACAATATTTTTTTAATGCAGATAGTGATTGTAATAGACCACTGTTTGGAGTTTACAAAGGCTTACAGCCTAACTGTTGCTGTCAGGACAGTAGTTCACTGTACCACTAACTCATCTGCACAGCACACTGTGTATTCTAACAAGTATTACTATTTACACAGTAATTCATTACAAATACGGCCTATTAAGATTCCCAGAGAGTAGAGTTAGTTAGCTTGCCAACATTTGACACTGTAGCCCAAGGAAGGTTCTAACACTAGCTACAGTGTAAACCAACATAATTCAACTAATGATTATTTATTCCAGTAATTCGTGACTATGATTGCCTGAATCCTAAAACACAGAATATATACAGTTGATATGTTTCGTTTACAGGTTGTCCTTAAACACACTAAACCTGTTGAGCTGATGGGCCTCTCAGTGCTCGTGTGTGGCAGGGCTTGCTCTATGTGATCACACTGCAGCATTGCTCTTCCAAACAGCACAGTACAGCCAACAGGGAGCGGCGACATAATCCTACATCTTCGTTACGTAAGTTTTGTTCTTGTTCTCACATCAACTTCCAATAACACCGATAGTGCAGCATCTTTTTTTTGAGAATAGGTCAATTATTGAGCTAAAGTAAACTAGATCAGTGGTTCTCAAACTTTTTACACCAAGTACCACCTCAGAAAATATTTGGCTCTTCAAGTACCACCATAATGAATATTAAATATTATTTTAATATTAAAATACAGTAGCATAGTAGGCCTAACTATTCAGCTACAGTTATGCACATTGCACAGCCCAAAAACCGCTAGTTACGTATGTAACTGTGGTTCTGTGAATTCTGGATGACCGCCAGAGGCAGTGTAAACACTATGGATAATCGCTGCGCCAGCTAAGATAGGTCGAGTAAATATACCAACAAAGTCACGTGCGTGACGTATGCTGAGCCCTGGAGGATTATAGGCTACAGTAGCTCAGCAATCTACCTCGGTACGCCTTTCTCGCGCATTCCGAGTGACTGAGAACTCTGGCGGTCATCCAGAATTCACAGAACCACAGTTACATACGTAACTAGCGTTCTGTTTCATTCTTACTGACCGCCAGAGGCAGTGTAAACACTATGGATGACACATACCAACATAGTCATGAGGAATGCCACCCACCTGATGATTTAAGGCCGCTCCAGAAGAACCGCAGAACTAACGGCATGATGAGCAGCAACGTTGACCTTATAAAACCGGGCAAACGTGCATGGAGAAGCCCAGGTTGCAGCAGTGCAGATATCCACCAGGGGAACTCCTCTAAAAACAGCCCATGAAGATGAGATGGCCCTAGTGGAATGGCAAGTTAGTCCACAGGGCAAAGGTCTTCCTGCTGCCTTGTAGGCCAACGTAATTGTCTCCACTATCCAGTTCGACAACCTTTGCTTCGACACTGGAGCACCTTTCTTCACACCACCATAGCAGACAAATAGCTGGTCTGACTGTCTAATCTGAGCAGTAGAGTTCACATAATATTTCAAGGCACGGACAGGACACAAAAGTTGGGCACTTGGATCAGACTCTGAAGAAGTCTGAAAAGAGGCCAGTTCGATATGCTGATTTATGAACTGAGGAAGAAGAACCTTCGGAAGAAAAGAAGGATTTGGTCGTAGAACCACCCCGGAGTCATCCGGTAACCAACGCAAACATAGATTGTCAACAGACAGTGCGTGCAACTCACTGACTCGTTTTGCAGTAGCAATAGCTAACAAGAAAGAAGTCTTCAAAGACAGCCATTTAATGTCAATGCTTTGCAAGGGCTCAAACTGGGGTGAGCCCAGAAAATCAAGCACGAGTGACAAATCCCACACAGGAAAATGAGGATTCCGAGCAGGGTTCAGACGGCGTGCACCCTTCAGAAAACTGCAGACAAGACTGTGAGAGCCAAGAGAAGATCCACCAACTGGAACATGATATGCAGAAATAGCAGCAATGTACACTTTCAGCGTGGAAGCTGCTTTTCCTTCTTCCAGTAAACGTTGAAGAAATCTTAAGATACTCGGAATGCCACACGTTGCAGGAACGAGTCCTTGTTCCTCACACCATGCAGAAAAAAGCTTCCAACGAGAAGCATAAATCTGCCGTGTGGAAGAAGCCCTAGCATTAGAGATGGTGTGAATAACAGCAGGATCACAATGCTCCAGGGAAGGGTTTAGCCCAATGGCCAGACCCAAAGCTGCAGACGAGTCGGGTTCGGGTGCCAAACACTGGCCTCCAGTTGGGAGAGGAGGTCCTTTCTGGGGGGAAGCTTCCATGGGTTTCCCGTCAGAAGTCTCAGCAACAAAGGAAACCATGGTCTGGCTGGCCACCGAGGTGCCACAAGTAACACTCTGTGTTTGCGCAGGGAGATCCTGTGCAATGTCTCCCACAACAGAGGGATAGGAGGAAACGCATACAGCAGGCAGTTCGGCCATTCGTGAGACAGTGCATCCTGGCCCAAAGGACTGGACACTTCTGTCCTTGCAAACCATAATCGGCAGTGGGTGTTCGTCTCTGAAGCAAAGAGATCCACCTCTGCTCTTCCAAATCTTAGCCAGATCTCCTGGACTACAACTGGATGAAGCCTCCATTCTTCTGGATGTACTTGATCCCTGGAAAGAGCATCTGCTGTCTGGTTGCATACTCCTGGAATATGAGCTGCTCTCAGTGAAGCGAGTCGTGGCTGACACCATGTCAGAATCTCGTGAGTCAACCGTAGAGACCTGCGGGATCTTGTGCCGCCCTGGTGGTTCAGATGGAACACTGTTGAGGTATTGTCGGACCGAACGAGAACATGGCGGCCTGCCAGAACCGGCATGAAGTACTTTAGGGCCAAAAACACCGCCCTCAGCTCTAGCAGGTTGATATGTTCTGTGGCCTGGATCGGTGTCCAACGCCCGCAAATACCTCTCCGATTCCACGTTGCCCCCCATCCTGTGAGGGAAGCATCTGTTGTGACCAACTCCCGACGAGAGGAAACAACACCCAGTGTCACCCCCGCCTTCAGAAACTCTAACTGTCTCCACCGCTTCAACGCACATATGCAACGGTGAGAAATGATAACCAGTCGATGGCGATGCCTGGTGGGATCTAGCCGCAAACTGTTGTTCCATAACTGGAGTGGTCTGAGGTGGAGTAGACCCAGGGGGATCACCACAGTAGCCGCTGTTAACATGCCTATCAGTAGTAGGACCACCTCGTACTGTAAAGACACTCCCGGGCGAAAGCGAGCCAAAAGTTGCAGAATGTTTGTCACACGTTCCTGAGACAGGGTGGCAGACATTAGACAGGAATTCAGGGTCATTCCTATGAACGTAGTGGTCTGTGATGGAATCAGACGGCTCTTTTTCTCGTTCACAGAAAACCCTAGCTTCTGCACATGACTCAAAAGCATTCTGGAGTCTTGTACTGCCTGCCGCTCTGTTGGGGCACAGACAAGCCAGTCGTCCAAATAAGGAAGGATGCGCATACCTCTCATCCAAAGAGGAGACAGAGCTGCACTCACACACCTTGTAAAGACGCGAGGAGCAAGGGAAAGGCCGAAGGGTAGTACTTTGAATTGGTAAGCTTGATTCCGAAAACTGAAACGTAGAAACTTCCTGTGATGTACAGCAATTGGGACGTGAAAGTATGCGTCTTTCAGGTCGACACTTACAAACCAATCGTCTGCAGTCACAGACCGAAGAACGTCGGCTGTGCGCAGCATTCGAAAAGGAAGGACCTTCAGGAACAAATTCAGAAACCTCAGGTCGAGAATTGGACGGAAACCACCGTCCTTCTTTGGAACAAGAAAATATGTTGAATAGAACCCGTCTCCCTGAACGAGGGGATGGACCTTTTCTATGGCTCCTTTCTCTAACAGTGAACAAATTTCCAGAGAGAGAGCCTTTGCGCGAACCGCGTCTCTGACAATTGTAGGAACAATTTTTGAGAATCCGGGAGGCCGGCGTCGAAACTGTAGAGTATATCCCCTGCTCAGAGTCTCCAGCACCCAAGGGTCTGCTGTGTTTGATCTCCAGTACTCCAACTGATCTATAGAAAAACGATCGACCGCCGGCCTGACTGTCTCAGGCTTTATGTGTGCGATTTTTTGTGTTTGCGGGGGGACGCTGACGGGGTCCCCCTGGAAATGGTCGATGAGGTGGGCGAAAAACTCTTGCATCTTCAGGAACACGAGGTCTTTGAGGGGGCTGTGACTGAGGTGTAGCGTGTCGTCGGAAACGTTGCTCCATTGGGGCATAGTGCTGTCGGGTCTGAACCTCTGGCATCCTAAACGTAGGGTTGCGCTGCACCTGTGTTAGTTGGCGAGTGGCTTCAGACAGTTTAACTCTTTTTTCTAACAGTTCCGGAACATTTGGACCGAAAAGATGCCCGGGAACAAAAGGAAGGTCTCTCAATGTCTTTTTACAGTCCTCCGGCAGTCGTGCTTGGGCAAGCCACACCTGACGGCGGGCAGCCAGAAGCGTGGCTGTTAGATTACCCAGTTCGCGGGTCACATGGCCTGTAGTCAACAGAGCAGTTTGCAGAAATTGTGAAACCGAGGGATCCGCATTTGCCGGTTCAAGCGTACTGGTGGTAGCAAGGAGTAACTGGCAGATTGTATTTTCTGCTCGGGCAATGTAGGCAACTGACTCATATGCCTTTTTAAGCAAGGAATCCGTACGACCGCATTGCGCACTGGGACATCGTACGTTCCCACGTAGGGCCTCATCAGGAGACACCACCAAAGCTGCCACAGGCTGCTCAATTTCCGGAGCGCGACCTACCCCGATAGAATCTGCTCCAGCCATGGATGCTAGCATTCGAGCAGTCTTTGGGCGCCGCTTAGGCGGACCAGAACCGGTGAGAGCATCTGAGAATTCAGCCACAAAATCCTTACATGGTGGCATGGCAAAAGAGGTTGAAGCTGTGGTCTGTCTGAAAAACACATTTGTTTGGGCAGATTGTGCAGGTGACTCATCAAGTCCCAAACGAGCAACTGCCATTTGAAGCACAGCCAAAGTATCATCGGAGGAGGGCTGGGCCTGCCCAGACGACTGAACAGACCCCCCACTAGACCCCTCTGCTGCTGGGTAACCAGTGAGAACAGCCTGAGGTGAAGGTTGTGCAGCAACCTTCAAAGTATCCCCATGATCGTGAAAAAATGAATCTGAAGCACTTGTAGAAAGCACATCGAACTCAGAATGATGGGAAAAACAAGGGGAGACAAGAGACTCTTCCCGACTTTGAACATTTTCATCCTCCTGTGTCATCTTTACAGGCGGAGCACATGTGGCAGGCTGAAGCGAGTGAAGCAGGCGTTTCAGCTCCGCCATCTCAGAAGAAAGTGCCGATACCGTCATAGAAAGTGAGCCTTTTTCAACATGTGAATGTACATCGCCTCGCGATTTGGCCTTTTTAGATGGGAGGGGAGCACCAGCTGCCGCCGAGGCACGGCGTTTTCGAGTGCGCGAAGGGGCTACATCTACCTGCCCAAGTTTCACCGTTGAATTAGGGTCTAACTCGGCAAGACGGAGCTGTCGTTCCGACATAGGCAAAAGGCTACAGTGCATGCACGGGTCCGTGAGAGCCTCTCGCAGATGTTGAACGCCCAAACACGACGGGCAGATGTCATGACCGTCGTCAGGGAGAAGATGATTAGGGCACAGCTTACAAGCCATTGGGAAACCAGTGGCGATCGAGCTGTTAGCCATCATTACTCGCTAACACCCTCGGTGAACCGTAAGGTTAAGTTAAGCGGAATGAAAATAATAATAAATAAATAAAATAATTACCTCGGTGAACCGACAGGTAATATTCAACAAGTAAAAGAAAATATTAAGCGTTTAAAATGGTCGGCGGATAGAACCGAGGAACCATAAAGGTAAAATGCATTCGAGGAAAGAAAAAAACACTCAGAGAAAACGTTACGTTAGATCAACGGGAGACCGTTAATATAGGTGCAGTAAACACACGCCACCGGATTGCACCGAGAGGCACAAAGTGTTACCGATAAAGTGATATAACTCACCAAGTGTTGTAAAGTAATCCAAAATCTTGTAGATGCGCGCTGTCACAGCTTGTGAGGACGAATCTCGCTGCTCTAATAAGCTGCACTTGACAGCGCGAAAATATCCAATACAATACAATGAATAGAACCTATCTCAAAGAGGCGAGAAAGCGAAAGAGGTAGATTGCTGAGCTACTGTAGCCTATAATCCTCCAGGGCTCAGCATACGTCACCCACGTGACTTTGTTGGTATATTTACTCGACCTATCTTAGCTGGCGCAGCGATTATCCATAGTGTTTACACTGCCTCTGGCGGTCAGTAAGAATGAAACAGAACAGGCAGTTTTATTTATAATAAGAACATTTATTATTGTCAGCCACTTTAAACTTTGTAACAACACAGTTTTAACATCAACACTGCACTGTGTGCTGCTTGCATACACGTAATTTTTTAATGATTAAATAAAAATGTATAGCACCTAAAAATGAAATAACAACTGTACTTGCAGATTAAATACAGCTGCTCCCCAAGCGTAAGCTTTTCAAGGCGACCGTTATAGATCGTATTACTTTGTTTCCATGGTGACGCGTCATTGCCTGTCACGCGACCACTCAATGACTGATGATCTGCTTTCATTTTTTTTTTTTTTTTTTATATTCACAAATTTGTTAACTATAGCATTGAGTCGCCTTTATAATGATCTCGTTAGTTGGAAAAAAAAGCACAGTTTGAATTTAACAGTCGATCACGTTCTACTCACACCGGTGAGATCGAAATTCAGTGTTTCCTCTGCGTACCACTAGAGAGAGCCTGCATACCACACTTTGAGAACCACTGAACTAGATACAGCACAGATAAGCTCTTATATAACATTCGTTTACAGGGCTTTAAGCCTGGTATTGTCAGCTAGGCCCAAAGAGAGAAGATTGGCAGAAGGCATCAGGTAAGGTGTAGAAATGGGAAGTAGTTTTACTACATCATGCATGTGTTGAAAATATGTATTCAAATGTAAAATACTTTTTTCAGACTGGTTTATGATCACTGTAATCGACACATTACATGAACACTGTGTGCATGTCTTTTATGTATGTTTTCAGGAGCAACCCGCCTGTAACCTGACCTGTGGCCTTCCAGACATGTCAGTTCTACGGGTGAAGGCATGTCAAGAGAAACTGCTCCTTTAACAGCCACCATGGGGATTTCAGGGGATGTGCCTTTAGTGGACAGTGCTTTTGGAAAAGTCCAAGAAGGGAGTTTACTCTCCTATCAACTTCCAGCATGGAGCCCACCAAAGACCTGTCCACATGGCACTGCTCCACCACGACCATACTTACCCCTGGATGCCTACTGTCTAGGTCCCTCAGAGGGCCTCACCATCAGCAGCTGCTCAACACTTCTCTAGCAACAACAGAGGTCATGACACACCAAACTGAGATGGGCACAAGACAACAAAGCACAATGAGGGAATGGCATTTATTGGGAAAGCCACGTGTGAACTCCTCTAGATTCAGGTAACTGTAAACTACACTGTGACATTCAGCACATTTTGTTTTCTCATTTAAATACTCATTTATTGTCATCTCATGTAAATACTAAAGTTATTTTTATATGTATCAATTTATTTGTAGAGAAGTTTGCCATGTGAGAGGGCAGTCCTCAGCGGCGAGAATTTTGAGGTCAGGCTATCAGTCTGCAGAAATGAAGATGGAGCCCAACGCTATTGAGGACATATACTGCTGCATTCAGGAGGTAAATCACTACCCTTGTGGTTTTCTCATCCACCCCGATGCACCTTGGCCAGATGGGTTGGTGTACGACCCTAAAGCTGATCCTGTGTTTGGACTGGTAGAAGTGAAGTGCCCAAATTTGAGAAGCTATGTGGACTGTGCCTACCTTAGGGTCTCTGGTGGAGTGAGCCTACAGCTCAAACAGTCTCACACTTACTCCTGGCAGGTGCAGGGCCAACTATTCATTTCCGGGATGAAGTGGTGTGATTTTTTGTGTTTACTGAAGACGACACGTTCATACAAAGAATATACAGTGATGAGGGAGTCATTAAAACAATGAAGCAAAGGGTTGATTACTTTTACTTTTATCTTCCAACACTTTTGGCTTGAAACATTTCAATCAGTTTCCATCAATTTGTACATATTTTTTGGCCCATGTTTTATTTTTAACTGTTTCCACAAATGTACAGGATCTGTTGTTAACTGATTAAATTACGTATTTTCATATACATGTTATTTGTTTGTGTGTGTTCTGAGTTTATACTTCATTAGTACTGTCTGTGTGTGTGTGTGTGTGTGTGTGTGTGTGTGTGTGTGTGTGTGTGTGTGTGTGTGTGTGTGTGTGTGTGTGTGTGTGTGTGTGTGTGTTTGTTTGTTTGTTTAGGACTTTTCACCTGAATACGCACCAGCACTATGGGGACATTTGGGTTTATGAGGACAGAGGTCATGTCCTCATAATTCCGACAGTGTAGAGCTGTGTCCCAAAGTGAAGGCTGTGCCCTTCGAAGGACCCAGCCTACCCAGCATTCCCAGCATTCGAAGGACGCTCCGAGTCTAGCCTTTGTAGGATTTGTAATTGCCACCAGGTGTTCCCCATTATTCTGTTGCCTAGCAACGCTGCGACAGGAGAGCTGCCATCCTACGTGGGGCGGCAGTGGCTTAGTGGTTCATGTAGGTTGTCTACAAACCGGAAGGTTGGTGGTTCAATCCCCGGTTCCACCTGACCAAGTGTCGAGGTGTCCATGAGCAAGACACCTAACCCCAGCTGCTCCCGACGAGCTGGATGGCGCCTTGCATGGCTGACACCGCCGTCGGTGTGTGAATGGGTGAATGTGACGCTATGTAAAGCGCTTTGGTGGCCATAGGTCTGTGAAAGCGCTATATAAATGCAGTCCATTTACCATTTACCATTTACGTGGCATTTATTTAAAAAATATGGAGCAAGATTTCATCATTTTACTTTTTTTATTTTATGTTTTACTGGAGGAGATGGTGCGGATGTTTCATCCCCGTTTTTTTTCTCTCTCACAGGACAGCAACACTACAAAACCATGGTATTTTACAATATGATGCATTGTTGTATAGTAAACTACTCAACAGTAAATTGAAAATTACTTTAAATATAACAACCTTCAACATATTCAGAATTAAAATGCAATGCACACATAGCCAAGCAGTAATATGAATGCAACAAC
Source organism: Leuciscus leuciscus (assembly GCF_965113295.1). Lineage (NCBI taxonomy): Eukaryota > Metazoa > Chordata > Actinopteri > Cypriniformes > Leuciscidae > Leuciscus > Leuciscus leuciscus. The sequence continues at coordinate 37,437,106 of NC_138746.1, forward strand.
ATATCTAAAAACCCTGACAAGGAGGTTTTTTATGCAGAATACATAACTTTACTTCTACTCTTGATATCTTAGGTAAATTAAATACAAGTATGCAAGATAACACTTGTACATAAGTAAGGTTTTAAAGGGGGTGTGAAATGCTATTTCATGCATACTGAGTTTTTTACACTGTTAAAGAGTTGGATTCCCATGCTAAACATGGACAAAGTTTCAAAAATTAAGTTGTACGTTTGATGGAGTATTTCTGTGCCAAAAATACTCCTTCCGGTTTGTCACAAGTTTCGGAAAGTTTTTTTCGAGTATGGGCGTGTGTGACGTCAGATGGGGCGGTCCTAATAAGGGCACCTCTCCCGGAAGGGCACGCGCGCACCCGTAGACCAGAGCGAGAGAGCGGAAGCAGTACGCCCATCAAAGCGCTGTGCTCGGCTTTAGGGAAGTCCTCAACGGAGTTGTGCAAGTGTTCTTGGTTGTTCCCTGCATTTCGACGATGATTGTTTTATAATCAAGGCCCAGTTCGACGCCGGATTTGCAGATCGTCTAATGCTTAAGGATGGAGCAGTCCCGACGATAAAGGTTCACGGTCGTGCGTTGGAACCGCAGGCGGTGAGTAAAACTGCTTCAAATGTCTGTGTGTTGTTAGCTATCGGCGCGTAAGCACAGCAAGTAAACAACATGATCACGTATAGTTAATGTATCTATGGAGCATGCAATGTATGGTGTGTGTGTGTGTGTGTGTGTGATTCGCGCTCGTGATTCTTTAGCTCCGCCCACACGGCACGCCCACAGCCGCTCGGTTTTTTCTGTAAAAAGACTCGGTACAGCCTATCTTTCTTTTATAAATATAATAAAACTAAAGACTTTTTGGAGATATGAAGGATGCAATACTACTCTATAGGTACTCAAGATTAACATGAGATTGACTGAAACTGAGTGCCCCCCCCCCCTTTAAATATAACTACTTAGATTTCCCAATGTGCCATTAATACTTACTAAAAGTATCTTTAAGTATCACTATATCTTCCAACAATTACTTTGTCACAACTCTAAACAATTTCTCTTTTCCTTCTTTCACTTATTCAGACCAGACCACTGTACTGCTGGATAGACCTGAGCGTGCCAGTGCTGGACAGGTTTTTTAATGACATGGAAGACACTTGACCTGATGTTCGCCTGAGCAGGGAGGCCCTGAGAGTGGTCCGGGACCTGTTGAGAAGTGATCGGCAACACGGATTCCACAATAGAGACCCTGGTATTGCTTTTCTGGCTGGCGTGCAGTACATCCTACAGGGTCGTCTCCAGAGCATTTGATATACCTCGTTCCACTGTCCACCGCATTGTCCACTGGGTAATCTGCCACCAGGTCATTCACCTCCCCAACACCCCAGAAGACCTGGAGGCAGTTTGCCATGGGTTTGCAGGGCTGGCCAGACACAGAGCTTTCCTGAACGCTGCAGGAGCAATCGACGGCTGCCATGTCCGCATCAAGCCTCCAAGCGGCCCTGATGCTCAGAGCTACAGGATCAGGAAACTGTTCCTGTCCATCATCCTGCAGGCTGTTTGTGACCATCAGGGCCGCTTCATTGACACCTACGTGGGCTGGCCCGGGTCAGTGCATGACGCACGAGTGCTCCGCCACAGCTCACTGTACAGGAGGTCAGTGTACCCTCTTCCAGGGCACTTCATCCTCACAGACGGAGGGTATCCATGTCTCCAACACCCACTCCCCCTCATCACTCCCTACAAGAGGCCAGTACGAGTTGTGGGAGCCCAGCGCTTTAATCTCCATCATTCCAGGGCACGCTCCATTATAGAGCGGGCTTTTGGGATGATGAAGATCGGGTTCAGGGCCATCTTCCTGCAAGCGCTGGAGGGGCACCACACCAAGTTAAAAGAAAAAAAAAATACATTTTCAAAAAACATAATTAACTTCTTTCTTCCAGACCATATCATTTTTTTGTTTTGTTTTTCATTTCAGGTCATCACAGCCTGTGCCATCCTCCACAACATCTGCCTTGGGGTTGGTGACATCATGGCCCCGGAGGATGAGCACGAGGAGGATGAGCACGAGGAGGATGAGCACGCGGAGGATGAGCACGAGGAGGATGAGCACGCGGAGGATGAGCACGCGGAGGATGAGCACGCGGAGGATGAGCACGCGGAGGATGAGCACGAGGAGGATGAGCACGAGGAGGATGATGCGGAGGATGAGCACGCGGAGGATGAGCACGCGGAGGATGAGCACGCGGAGGATGAGCACGCGGAGGATGAGCACGCGGAGGATGAGCACGCGGAGGATGAGCACGAGGAGGATGAGCTGGAGGAGGATGAGCACGAGGATGATGATGAGGAGGATGAGCACGCGGAGGATGAGCACGAGGAGGATGAGCACAAGGATGATGATGCGGAGGATGAGCACCAGAGCCGGATTATCCATAAGGGCACTTGGGCCAGTGCCCAGGGGCATCAACCATTCACAACCACTAGGGGGGCACCACATGACACAAGCTTTAAAAATATTTTTCGTAAATTGTTATATTATTAACTTGAAATTCTTGAAAGACCATACATAACTCGTTTATGAACACTAATTTAACAATAATAATAATAATAAATTATAAATAAATAAAGATAACATGACCACTATCACTCCCCCCCTCTCTCCCCAATCTGTCAGAGTTGAGTTGAGTTGGTCTACAACAAGTACGCGCAAATGTGTAATTTTTTTTAACGGCTACAGAAAATGAATCTAAATCCAAAATGGACAGATGTCAATTGAGTGGTTTTGCAGTTGTTATATATGTGTTAAAGATTTTATTTTGGATGTGTTCATTGTGATTAAATTGGCTGGGTTTATAAAAGTTTATAAAAAATAAAATTGAAAGGATCTTTGCTTGGTGCATTTGGAAACAAATCTTGTCTATTTCTAAATGTAATCGCGTGCATCGCTGATGATTATTATTATACTGTCGATGAAAAAAACTTTGATTAAACACACTCGCAACCAAAGCGGAGACGTTACAGCGTTGCCAGTGGGACTGAGCGGAGTTTTGCCGCACACGCACCGTCCGTTACTGCTAATGTTAGCCTACTAGGCGTCGGCGATGACCGCCAGGCGAATGAGAATATTCTTCTTGGGGGAGACAGGAGCGAGGAAGACTTTGAGGTATAGTGCCCAGGGGCACCACACTGTCTTAACCCTCTGGAGTCTGAGCGTTTTTTTGGGCCCTGGGGGTGTTCTGACATGCCCTGACATTTGTGCTTTTTTCAGTTGCTTATAAACATATTAATGGCAAAGGTGTAAATTCACTCTATATAGCACAAACAGGACTACAATAATATGTGAGCCACATGTATGTACATGTTTTCATTTTTGAGAGAATAATGTTTATGCGTGGTTATCGAAAAAACTAAAAATTAAAATTTTTGAAATAAGACCACAAAACACATACTAAATATGTGGCAATAAGACTTTTGACTTATGGATGTCGTCGCCTATAGTTTTTTCTTCAAAATTATGTAAAAATAGTCTTGCTTTATCGTTCACATAAAACCATACATTGATTTAAATTGATGTAAAACAGGTTTTGCTTGGAAAGCCAATATGCGAGGGGGCGTGAACGAGGAGTGGTTTACACCTTAGAATACACCCACTCTGCATAATGATGAGCCATTCACTCAGGTGTGACACTGACTGAGCCACAATGAAAGGACAAAAGATATATTTAGAAGAAGACTTATATTGACCATTTAAGATTTTGCTTACATCTATCTTGTAAATATGTTTTGCTATTTTATTAAAATGGTTACAATTACAACAATAATTACAATTTCAACAATATTTCAAGTGTACTCTTTCTTTGTAAAAAAAAATGATTATAGGCCCTACATTTTATCTATGTATTCATTAGTTTGAATATAACCAACATTGGAACAGCTAACATCTTAGTTGATGACTTTATTTTTGACAAAAATCGTATTTTATATATAGAAATGGCTAAACAAAAGCTTATTTGATGTGGCAGTATATTCTACAGTAAAAACTGTACCCAAATCTACTAAACAAAATGTTGTCTTTCATATTTCGTCTGACTGTAACGTTGTTTTCATGAAATATTAGGGCATATTGTTAATTTGCAGTTTAATACGTTGCTTATACAAATAGCCTACATTTTATTTCAACATTCAGTCGATGTTTACTTATCTCAGTATAGCAATACAGTTTGCTAAAACATCATCATTCATTCACACACGCGATTTAAATTTAAACTGTCTTTGCCAGCTGTGGTAAACAGCGCGCATTCATGCCGTTTATTCATTCATAAACAGAAACCCACGTGAAGAAATTCACGTGAGAAGGAAAAAACTTACTTGTATTCCTCAGCTCGCTCCTCGATATACCCGCACTTCTGAGGGACATTTTCGATTAGTATTATTCCTCACAGCGCTGCAAGACGGTGTAAACAATGATCTAAATAAACGTGTGTGTTTTCTCGAGCTGATGGGGGCGTTCACAGGATTGCCTCAGCCATTTGCGTTTGAATAGCGCGCGCTCTCCGTGGGCGGGGCCGATTATAACGTAATGAGATGAGATGAGCTCGACTGGAATCGCTCTCTTTTAATACAGATTTCACAAGATGAGAATAATTGTTTTTTTATATAAATGACTTCATTTAAAAGAAGAGAATTCAAGCTTCATGCCTGTCTGTCTGTATGTCTGTTTGACTGAGTATTCGCTGAGTTATTGTTAATTTTCGGACGCGTTTCAGAATGGACTTCACTGGCAGAGAGAAGGCAGAACTCGCTTCGTGTTTATTTTTCTTTATTTGGCAAAAATCACAACACTTTGTTTTTATTGTGAGTATACACAAAAATAATACACATTTAACAGAATCGATTGATGTATGAAACTCCTATGGAAAATCAAAGTCAACAGAGTATTTATGAGTTTCTTTTACACTAATAAAAAAAAAGCGAGCTGGTATCGCCGGCGATACCGTAGACCTCAGGGGGTTAATACGGCCCTGATGAGCACGAGGATGATGATGCGGAGGATGAGCACGCAGAGGATGAGCACGAGGAGGATGAGCACGAGGATGATGATGATGCGGAGGATGAGCACGAGGAGGATGAGCACGCGGAGGATGAGCACGAGGAGGATGAGCGAGCACGCGGAGGACGAGCACGCGGAGGACGAGCACGCGGAGGATGAGCACGAGGAGGATGAGCACGAGGAGGATGAGCGAGCACGCGGAGGACGAGCACGCGGAGGACGAGCACGCGGAGGACGAGCACGCGGAGGACGAGCACGCGGAGGACGAGCACGAGGAGGACGAGCACGAGGAGGACGAGCACGCGGAGGACGAGCACGCGGAGGACGAGCACGCGGAGGACGAGCACGAGGATGATGTTTCGGAGGATGAGCACGAGGAGGATGAGCACGAGGAGGATGAGCACAAGGAGGACGAGCACGCGGAGGACTAGCACGAGGATGATGATGCGGAGGATGAGCACGAGGAGGATGAGCTGGAGGAGGATGAGCACGCGGAGGACTAGCACGAGGATGATGATGCGGAGGATGAGCATGAGGAGGATGAGCACGCGGAGGACGAGCACGCGGAGGACGAGCACGAGGAGGACGAGCACGCGGAGGACGAGCACGAGGAGGACGAGCACGCGGAGGACGAGCACGCGGAGGACGAGCACGCGGAGGATGAGCACGCGGAGGATGAGCACGAGGAGGATGAGCACGAGGAGGATGAGCACGAGGAGGATGAGCACAAGGAGGACGAGCACGCGGAGGACTAGCACGAGGATGATGATGTGGAGGATGAGCACGAGGAGGATGAGCTGGAGGAGGATGAGCACGCGGAGGACTAGCACGAGGATGATGATGCGGAGGATGAGCACGAGGAGGATGAGCACGAGGAGGACGAGCACGCGGAGGACGAGCACGAGGAGGACGAGCACGAGGAGGACGAGCACGAGGAGGACGAGCACGCGGAGGACGAGCACGAGGATGATGATGCGGAGGATGAGCACGAGGAGGATGAGCACGAGGAGGATGAGCACGAGGAGGATGAGCACGAGGAGGATGAGCACAAGGAGGACGAGCACGCGGAGGACGAGCACGAGGATGGTGATGCGGAGGATGAGCACGAGGAGGATGAGCACGAGGAGGACGAGCATGCGGAGGACTAGCACGAGGATGATGATGTGGAGGATGAGCACGAGGAGGACGAGCACGAGGAGGACTAGCACGAGGATGATGATGTGGAGGACGAGCACGAGGAGGACGAGCACGCGGAGGACGAGCACGCGGAGGACGAGCACGCGGAGGACGAGCACGAGGATGGTGATGCGGAGGATGAGCACGAGGAGGATGAGCACGAGGAGGACTAGCACGAGGATGATGATGTGGAGGACGAGCACGAGGAGGATGAGCACGAGGAGGATGAGCACAAGGAGGACGAGCACGCGGAGGACGAGCACGAGGATGGTGATGCGGAGGATGAGCACGAGGAGGATGAGCACGAGGAGGACGAGCATGCGGAGGACTAGCACGAGGATGATGATGTGGAGGATGAGCACGAGGAGGACGAGCACGAGGAGGACTAGCACGAGGATGATGATGTGGAGGACGAGCACGAGGAGGACGAGCACGCGGAGGACGAGCACGCGGAGGACGAGCACGCGGAGGACGAGCACGCGGAGGACGAGCACGCGGAGGACGAGCACGAGGATGATGATGCGGAGGATGAGCACGAGGAGGATGAGCACGCGGAGGATGAGCACGAGGAGGATGAGCACGAGTAGGACGAGCACGCGGAGGACGAGCACGAGGAGGACGAGCACGAGGAGGACGAGCACGAGGAGGATGATGCGGAGGATGAGCACGCGGAGGATGAGCACGAGGAGGATGAGCACGAGGAGGATGAGCACGAGGAGGATGAGCACGAGGAGGATGAGCTGGAGGAGGACGAGCTGGAGGAGGACGAGCACGAGGAGGACGAGCACGCGGAGGACGAGCACGCGGATGACGAGCACGAGGAGAGGACGAGCACGAGGAGAGGACGAGCACGCGGAGGATGATGCAGAGGATGATGATGCAGAGGATGATGATGCAGAGGATGATGATGCAGAGGATGAGCACGAGGATGATGATGCAGAGGATGAGCACGAGGATGATGATGCAGAGGATGAGGATGAGGGGGAGCATGTTTTGGAGACGGTCAGTGGGGCTCCCTGGCGTGACCAGCTGTCTGCAGAGGTGTCTGCCCTGGAGGAGGTTCCCATTGACCATGATTATTTGTAACAGGCAAGTCAGAGAACTGTAAAGCTATAATGGCCAAAACCAAAAATGAATGTCCATAGACTGGGTTTACATGTTGAAGATTTTGATGCTTTGATTTGAGGATGCGAGTTAATTTATTTTATTCTTCCCTCTTTTTGAAATGATCTCAGTGAGATGGCAGCTGTCAATTGAGTCAGCCCTGCAAACCTGCTGTTAGACAATGCAGTGGACAGTGTAAATATGCAGTCAAACACTCTGGAGAACATCCTAGATGATGTCCCACCGGCAGAGAGGCCTTACCAGGGTCTGTATTGTGGAGGCCATCCGGGTCCAGCGGCACCACCAGGGTCTCCCTGCTCAGCTGAAGTCTCGCTTTATGTACTGTTCATTTAAATTATGTTGTCAGATAATATATAAGTTATGTTGTAAATGGTTCTTTATTATTTAAAACATTATATACTGTATATATATATATTTTTCTATGTTATTACAAATTGTTTGTTTTCAAATTGCCTGTCAAACCTGTCATTAAAAAAAATAAGCAATGTCAAGAACTATTCCTTTTTATTTCATATCACAACACATCAAGTTATTTAAAAAATAAACAATGCACAGAAATGGAAAAAAATTATGTTTATTATTCATTTTAAATAAACTGTACACAAGTTTGAAATTTTTTTATAAAATACTTCATTTAATATAACTTAGATTACAAAAATAAACTGTTCAAAACTTAAATTTCCTTTTAAATATATATATATATATAACCTCATTTAATGTAAATAAAAAAAACTGTACAGAACGAAAGTTTCCTCTTTTATACTGTACATACATAAAAAAAAAAAAAGTAAACTATTTCTCCACCATACGCTGAAGAAGAGCAAACAGCCTGTCCATCCTCTCCCTGCTCTCTCAAGCTCTCTCGAGCTCTCCTCTCCCTCTGTAGTGCCATGTCCTCTCTAATGAGGTTCAGAATCTCCTCCTCAAAGTCCCACTTTCTCCGTGCTGGTCCTGCTGCTGGTGGTGCTCCTGGTGCTGCTGCTGGTGGTGCTCCTGGTGCTGGTGCTGCTGGCTCCTCCTCACTGTGGCCACTGCTCCCACTGCTGAACTTGACCCTGGTCTGTCCTCAGGGATTGAGGCGATGAGGACAGGGGGATTGGTAGAATGCCTCTGCCCCAACACCTCATCCATGAGGACAAACCAGGGCCACGTTTCAGCAGTGGGTTTCCCACTCACTCCCTCTCCTGTCCCAGGACACTTGCAATCCTAAGGCAGAGCAAATGAACCATGGCTTGTTAACAACAACAGCACAATGCATTTCAGCAAAGATGTGTGTATTAACTTTCTTACTTTATATTTAGTTTTTAAATTGTCCCATTTTTTCTTTGCCTGTATGGGGGTTACCTTCGCCTGCAGGCCCATTTTCTCCAGAATTGCTCTAAAAAAGCAGATAACACTGAAAAATGACACATCAGGACATGCATTCAAAATAGTTTAGAAATCATATTTCTGGATACTCAAATGTGGTTAAAACCTCTGTAGGCATAATGCATGACAGCACTACAAAAACACACAAAAGTGAAACCCATCTACTGCTTTTCTTATTGTTGTGGGTTTTCTAGGGTGAGTGATATTTATTATAATACACAAGTGAGACAGACTAGTGCAAATTTTACTACTAGGTGTTGTCTTACCTCCAAGCCACGCTGGCGGAGTGTTTAGCCCCGGTAAATAAATGGTCATTTTCAGACCGCAGTGTAATAAATTGAGCGTCTGCTCCCTGAAAATTATTAAAGTTTTGCGTCTAACCACCTGATAAATAGAGCCACCCAATGGTAACAAAGGAGTTAAGATGAAGTTTATAAGAAAGAAAAACTTGTGGCTTTTGACTGTGGTTTCGCTAGCTATTTAAGTAAATGAAAACATAATACTTACATTTAAAAGTGAATTTTCCCTCCACCATCGAACTCGAAGACGCCATTTTTTTTCACCGGCGTCACCGGCGCGCAATGACTTATGGGGTAGGATAGGCCACTAAGGATCCGTTTTTGTATCCTTCCTTTCACGGGGAAAGAAACATAGGCAGTATATAAACGAAAAGAAAGGTGCATTTGGCGTCACTTTTAGCCTTCGTCGCGCCGCGATGACGCAACTGGCCTTCGAATACGGCCTTCGGAGGATGCAGCCTTCACATTGGGACACAGCTTAGATGTCATTTACTGCGTCCCAGAAGCTCCCTCTCAAATTTTGGCACCATGTCCTTACATACCACAAAACCCTGAAATGTTACCGTACACAGTGTATCCCTGATTTCGAGAGTGCGCTCCCGGAGCCAGGTCCTGGTATTACACCTGCCTCATCCAAAATTTGCATTTTTCACACAAGTGTATGCTTTGGGGCCTGTGATTGGACAGATCGGTACCGGTAGGCGGGAAATCACGAAAACAAGATGGCGCCAGTGGGCGGAGCCTCAATCGGCTTTAGTGATTGGTCAAATCGGTACCGGTAGGCGGGAGAAAGCGCGAAAACAAGATGGCACCAGTGGGCGGAGCTTCAATCAGTTTTACGATGTCTGTATAACCAGAGCCTGTCTATGGAGAGCCTTGGCACTTCCTATTAGCCCCATTGTATCGATCTTGGTTGCAGTTCCACCAGAGTTCCACTGGGGGCGATCGCCCATGAGTGCAGAATGAATGGGAGTCTATGGCGCTAGACGGCTAAATTTGTCTCTTCCACCCGATTGCCGTTGAGAAATCTCAAATTTTATTGTAGGTTTTGCAAGTTCAACATGGGTTATAGGTCGAAAATTGAATGAACGAGTACTTATGTCCTTTCGATTTCTTACAGGGTGAGTTGTTGTTGCTGCCCGTAACACGCTAGCATTCTGCTAATGAACGCTGATTGGTCAGTGAAGGACTGATTACGACCAGAGAGACCGCTTGATGGCATCGTGGCATCCGAAGCGGGACCAGAAACACACAAAACAAAACCTCTTCTAGCACGTGTATTTACCTGTGTCAGCTATGTTGTGTAGTTACCTGTGTCAGCTGTGTTGTGTAGTCAGCTGTGTTGTGTAGTTACCTGTGTCAGCTGTGTTGTGTGTTTACCCGTGTCAGCTGTGTTGTGTAGTTACCTGTGTCAGCTGTGTTGTGTAGTTACCTGTGTCGGCTGTGTTTACCTGTGTCGGCTGTGTTGTGTGTTTCCCTGTGTCAGCTGTGTTGTGTTTCCCTGTGTCAGCTGTGTTGTGTAGTTACCTGTGTCAGCTGTGTTGTGTGTTTACCTGTGTCAGCTGTGTTGTGTTTTTACCTGTGTCAGCTGTGTTGTGTATTTACCTGTGTCAGCTGTGTTGTGTATTTACCTGTGTCAGCTGTGTTGTGTATTTACCTGTGTCAGCTGTGTTGTGTGTTTACCTGTGTCGGCTGTGTTGTGTGTTTACCTGTGTCGGCTGTGTTGTGTGTTTACCTGTGTCAGCTGTGTTGTGTTTCCCTGTGTCAGCTGTGTTGTGTGTTTACCTGTGTCAGCTGTGTTGTGTGTTTCCCTGTGTCAGCTGTGTTGTGTAGTTACCTGTGTCAGCTGTGTTGTGTAGTTACCTGTGTCGGCTGTGTTGTGTGTTTCCCTGTGTCAGCTGTGTTGTGTTTCCCTGTGTCAGCTGTGTTGTGTGTTTACCTGTGTCAGCTGTGTTGTGTATGTGTTGTGTATTTACCTGTGTCAGCTGTGTTGTGTATTTACCTGTGTCAGCTGTGTTGTGTGTTTACCTGTGTCGGCTGTGTTGTGTGTTTACCTGTGTCAGCTGTGTTGTGTGTTTACCTGTGTCAGCTGTGTTGTGTGTTTCCCTGTGTCAGCTGTGTTGTGTTTCCCTGTGTCAGCTGTGTTGTGTAGTTACCTGTGTCAGCTGTGTTGTGTGTTTACCTGTGTCAGCTGTGTTGTGTATTTACCTGTGTCAGCTGTGTTGTGTATTTACCTGTGTCAGCTGTGTTGTGTATTTACCTGTGTCAGCTGTGTTGTGTGTTTACCTGTGTCGGCTGTGTTGTGTGTTTACCTGTGTCGGCTGTGTTGTGTGTTTACCTGTGTCGGCTGTGTTGTGTGTTTACCTGTGTCAGCTGTGTTGTGTGTTTACCTGTGTCGGCTGTGTTGTGTGTTTACCTGTGTCGGCTGTGTTGTGTGTTTGCCTGTGTCAGCTGTGTTGTGTGTTTACCTGTGTCGGCTGTGTTGTGTGTTTACCTGTGTCAGCTGTGTTGTGTGTTTACCTGTGTCGGCTGTGTTGTGTGTTTACCTGTGTCGGCTGTGTTGTGTTTCCCTGTGTCAGCTGTGTTGTGTGTTTCCCTGTGTCAGCTGTGTTGTGTGTTTACCTGTGTCGGCTGTGTTGTGTGTTTACCTGTGTCAGCTGTGTTGTGTGTTTACCTGTGTCGGCTGTGTTGTGTGTTTACCTGTGTCGGCTGTGTTGTGTTTCCCTGTGTCAGCTGTGTTGTGTTTACCTGTGTCAGCTGTGTTGTGTGTTTACCTGTGTCGGCTGTGTTGTGTGTTTACCTGTGTCGGCTGTGTTGTGTTTCCCTGTGTCAGCTGTGTTGTGTGTTTACTAGGGGTGACCCCGAATAGTCGAAGATTCGATGCTTCGATAGGAGGAGCCTGATTCGACTACCGATCTCACAGTGGAATCTTCGCAGAGGTGTTATGAAACGAGGATCATGCCACTTTGGCTATATGAGGGCGCTCAATGTCTGATTTCACATAGAACTAGCTTTTATGTCAATACGTTAATATTCAGCCTATTATGATAATGCTGTAGGCCTATATAAAAATGTGCAAAGAAAGAAGCTTTTAATAAATATTTTTTAACGTGCGTGAATAAATCCAAACACCCCGTGACAGATTTAAGTTTCACTTTCAATCCGTGACCGACAGAGGAGCGTCTTCGCGGCAAGGATTTAAATCTTTAACAATGTCTGGGATAAGAAAATCTAAAGTGTGGATCATGTACACCATCAGAAAGGATATTCTCCAAGGCTGGATTTAGCATCAGGAAAACCATGATCGCACTTCTGCCGGCCAACGTTAACATGTTTCACGCATAGACTGGGTTTCACGTTAGAATGTATTTTATCCGCGCGCACAATTTGAAAAGACTCCAACGGACAGACAGAGTGAAAGACTTTCAGGATTTGTTCTCTCGATCAGGTACAAGTGATTTCAAAACTTTTCAGCCGGTTCTAATTTTATTTTTGGATGCTGTGAAAATTTTTAGCTAAAAAGACTGCCTCTCCAGTTTAGCATTTATTGTTGTTTCTGCAGTTAAAAAGACAAAGTTGAAAATTCTGGCTACTATCGTTATTTTAATAATTTCTTTATTTATATTTTATTTATTAATCTGTCAGGGTTATCTAATCTAACTATGTGTGGCTTGTGTTTTGAATATATGTTCCCCTGCACTTTAGGCATTTTGCACACATTTGCTCCTCATCCTGTGACTTGATTCTGATTTATTTCGTTTTGTATTTTTATTTATTAGAAAGGTATATTCTGTTCTAATTTAATTTAGTAAATTAATTGTTTATTTTTTCGGTGCATCGATGTTATGCTGTAGGCTGGCCTGCTCGCACAGGTAATTTAGCCGATTTAATTTGATTTGCATGTGAAATGCAAATCTGCAGTGTGGCCTTTCTGGAGTTATTTATGTTATTTCTTAGTTTTATTGATCAAAAATGTTTTTATACATTTTCTTCTATATCTTTGTGTGATCTTCTGTACATCGCGGCTTTGAAACGTTAAAGCCCCGCCCCCAGCCCCACCCCCATACACATGATTCGACTATTAGTCGACTATAGGCAAGACATGACGATTCTGATTCGACTATGAAAATCCATAGTCGGGGACAGCCCTAGTGTTTACCTGTGTCAGCTGTGTTGTGTATTTACATGTGTCAGCTGTGTTGTGTATTTACCTGTGTCAGTTGTGCTGTGTGTTTACCTGTGTCAGCTGTGTTGTGTATTTACCTGTGTCAGCTGTGTTGTGTATTTACCTGTGTCAGCTGTGTTGTGTGTTTACCTGTGTCAGCTGTGTTGTGTGTTTACCTGTGTCAGCTGTGTTGTGTGTTTACCTGTGTCAGCTGTGTTGTGTATTTACATGTGTCAGCTGTGTTGTGTATTTACCTGTGTCAGCTGTGTTGTGTATTTACATGTGTCAGCTGTGTTGTGTATTTACCTGTGTCAGCTGTGTTGTGTGTTTACCTGTGTCAGTTGTGTTGTGTGTTTACCTGTGTCAGCTGTGTTGTGTGTTTACCAGTGTCAGTTCTGTTGTGTGTTTACCTATGTCAGCTGTGTTGTGTGTTTACCAGTGTCAGCTGTGTTGTGTGTTTACCTGTGTCAGTTGTGTTGTGTGTTTACCTGTGTCAGCTGTGTTGTGTGTTTACCTGTGTCAGCTGTGTTGTGTGTTTACCTGTGTCAGTTGTGTTGTGTGTTTACCTGTGTCAGCTGTGTTGTGTGTTTACCTGTGTCAGCTGTGTTGTGTGTTTACCAGTGTCAGCTGTGTTGTGTGTTTACCTGTGTCAGCTGTGTTGTGTGTTTACCTGTGTCAGCTGTGTTGTGTGTTTACCAGTGTCAGCTGTGTTGTGTGTTTACCAGTGTCAGTTGTGTTGTGTGTTTACCTGTGTCAGCTGTGTTGTGTGTTTACCTGTGTCAGCTGTGTTGTGTGTTTACCAGTGTCAGCTGTGTTGTGTGTTTACCTGTGTCAGTTGTGTTGTGTGTTTACCTGTGTCAGCTGTGTTGTGTGTTTACCAGTGTCAGCTGTGTGGTGTGTTTACCTGTGTCAGCTGTGTTGTGTGTTTACCAGTGTCAGCTGTGTTGTGTGTTTACCAGTGTCAGCTGTGTTGTGTGTTTACCAGTGTCAGCTGTGTTGTGTGTTTACCAGTGTCAGCTGTGTTGTGTGTTTACCTCTGTCAGTTGTGTTGTGTGTTTACCTGTGTCAGCTGTGTTGTGTGTTTACCAGTGTCAGCTGTGTTGTGTGTTTACCTGTGTCAGGTGTGTTGTGTATTTACCTGTGTCAGCTGTGTTGTGTGTTTACCTGTGTCAGGTGTGTTGTGTGTTTACCAGTGTCAGCTGTGTTGTGTGTTTACCTGTGTCAGGTGTGTTGTGTGTTTACCTGTGTCAGCTGTGTTGTGTGTTTACCAGTGTCAGCTGTGTTGTGTGTTTACCTGTGTCAGGTGTGTTGTGTGTTTACCTGTGTCAGGTGTGTTGTGTGTTTACCAGTGTCAGCTGTGTTGTGTGTTTACCTGTGTCAGGTGTGTTGTGTGTTTACCTGTGTCAGCTGTGTTGTGTGTTTACCTGTGTCAGGTGTGTTGTGTGTTTACCTGTGTCAGGTGTGTTGTGTATTTACCTGTGTCAGCTGTGTTGTGTGTTTACCTGTGTCAGGTGTGTTGTGTGTTTACCAGTGTCAGCTGTGTTGTGTGTTTACCTGTGTCAGGTGTGTTGTGTGTTTACCTGTGTCAGCTGTGTTGTGTGTTTACCAGTGTCAGCTGTGTTGTGTGTTTACCTGTGTCAGGTGTGTTGTGTGTTTACCAGTGTCAGCTGTGTTGTGTGTTTACCTGTGTCAGGTGTGTTGTGTGTTTACCAGTGTCAGCTGTGTTGTGTGTTTACCTGTGTCAGGTGTGTTGTGTGTTTACCTGTGTCAGCTGTGTTGTGTGTTTACCAGTGTCAGCTGTGTTGTGTGTTTACCTGTGTCAGGTGTGTTGTGTATTTACCTGTGTCAGTTGTGTTGTGTGTTTACCTGTGTCAGTTGTGTTGTGTGTTTACCTGTGTCAGCTGTGTTGTGTGTTTACCAGTGTCAGCTGTGTTGTGTGTTTACCTGTGTCAGTTGTGTTGTGTGTTTACCTGTGTCAGCTGTGTTGTGTGTTTACCAGTGTCAGCTGTGTTGTGTGTTTACCTGTGTCAGGTGTGTTGTGTATTTACCTGTGTCAGCTGTGTTGTGTGTTTACCTGTGTCAGCTGTGTTGTCGATGCCTCGAGAGAAAAGAGTGCAGAGCACGAAAGCACCAACGCGACTGAAGGATTGCCGTAAAGCAGTATCTCTGGTCGTACG
Source organism: Leuciscus leuciscus (assembly GCF_965113295.1). Lineage (NCBI taxonomy): Eukaryota > Metazoa > Chordata > Actinopteri > Cypriniformes > Leuciscidae > Leuciscus > Leuciscus leuciscus. Next base: position 37,452,466 of record NC_138746.1, read on the forward strand.
ATGTGTATGACGTCATTGACATTTTAAAAGACTTTTTAAAGCAAATAAGTGACTCTAAAAAATCTAACACCCAGCAATGTGTAATTTCTTTGCATCTCCTTTCGAATACAACATTCAAATTACTAGACAAAAAATTATATCCTGAGAAAAGTGGATTTTGAGGGTTATAGCGCCATAGATTTCCATTCATTCTGCACTCGTCCTGTGAGCGCCCCCGCATGGACAGAGACGTGTTACTGCAGCCAGTCCAGAAACCGGAAGTAAGCAGAGAGTGCCAATTCTCTTCCTATTAGACATTCTCTGGTATAACCAAGCAACTTAATGCTAAATATACTAAATACTAATTTATGTTATAATACTAAAAATACTAATACAAAATACTATTTTTGCCTGTAACTTATTAATTGTGCATATATGATAAATAAATAAATAAAATCCCGTTTATATTACGATAAGTATGATGTAATCAGAGGTGTATAGTCAGCAGATTCGTCACGGTCATTTCCTGTTTGGACTGGACAGAAACTCCTCACCTGAGAACACATCTGTGGACCCGATGAAGGCAACTGTTATCTGAAAGGTAAGTTATAATGTTGTTTAATTGCTTCTCTAATAGCATGTGGGTTCGTTTGGCTGGTTTGTGCATGTTCTGTAAGCTCTTCGCTGCTCGTTTTACAGAGTTAGAGAAGCAGCTAGCGCGTGATGCTAAACTCGTTTTCGATTGCACTACAATTGTATAGTGGTGGGCAGATCGAGGCTTCGTGAAGCAATGAAACAGTTGAACCAAATGGGCCATATTGTTTCGAGGCTTCGAATCAATCCGACACCCGTCTCAACGGTGACACCTAGTGGTCACTTGCAGGTGTTGATCTGAAACAACCTTGACGAGCCATTAAAAAAATGTGTTGTTTTTTTATTATTGTATTTTTCTAATATGTGAAGCTTGTAACCTATTCATGGATTTCATCCGGTCCTTTTCCACAGGTGTATTAATCAAGCACAATGCAGTCTGCATTCATAATCTAGGTGCTTGATTTTATACACCTGTGGAAAGGGACCGGATGAAACCCATGAATAGGCTCCTCACTGTGCATAATGTTATTTTGGTCCTGCAAAATGAATATTAATAAAAGAAATCAAGCCACAATGTCTCACTTTTTTTGAGATTTTTATTAAAAAATATTAATTTCTCTGCTGTGGAAGGACTTAGCCTACTTCTTTTTTTTACAGGTAATTTCTCCAGCCTTTGAAAAAATCCTCTCACAATGGACACTTGTTGCTGGCATGCAAAGATATTTTTTAGCTAGGACATACAAATGAGGAAAGATTACTGCTCTCTCTTTCCAGTAAGTTAGTGGATCATGAGTTCTGGGCAAATACGCAAATTTCTAATTCTCCTCAAATGGCACATCATGGATGATGTATTGTTGCAGTAGGCTAGCTGCCAATCACAATACACACATCTCATATTTAGGGTTTCTAAACGGAAATGCTCCCACACCACAGATGTACTCTTCTGTGGAGCCTCCATTTTATCTATCTATCCAAATCTATCTATCTATGTATCTATCTATGAATCTATCTATGTATCTAGATATGTCTCTATAATCTATCTATGTATCTAGATATGTATCTAGATATAATCTATGTATCTATATATGTATCCATTGGCGTCGGAAGAAAAAAAAAAGTGGGTGGGTCCTCCCCCAGAAAAATGTTACTGGAGTAAATACCATTTAATTCTGGTGCCTTTTAATTAAACAAGTAAACTAAACTCCACTTAACATCGGGCGGTTCTTTGCCTCCACGTCGTGCATTAAATGCACATCTATCTGTGGATTATCCCCCTAATACGGTAATTTGCCAGCAATGACAGCTTAAGCTGTTATTGATGTTTGCAACGCAATATTTGACTGGAAAGGTACAACGGGCGGTTACTTTCGTCAGTCGCGGCTCGTTGAGAAATATAATGTAGCGATTCAGCGGAAATGGAGTCTAATTTATTAATTTTAATTAAAAAATATATTTATTTTAATTCCTCAAGTGGAATGGATTTGACTGACGGCGCTCTGAAAAGCAAACAGACAAATGCGCTGAATTAGAGACGGTAAAAGTGAGTGGGTCATTATCATTGATCTTAAAAAGTGGGTGGGTCCTGTCCCACCCACATACAATGGTTCCGACGCCCATGTATGTATCTATCTATAATATATCTATGTATTTATGTATCTATAATCTATCTATATATGTATCTATCTATTAATCTAGCTTGCTATATATATTTATATCTATGTATCTATTAATTTGTCACTATATAGCCTACTCTGTCTGTCTCTAGCCTATCAGTCAATGTGTTGTGTAAATTTAAATGTAAGCCATAAGCCTATAACTAATCAAATCGCACTATGCCACTATATCACCAAAAATCCGCTATCTCAAAATCAAACTCCTCTCACAAAAACCCACAAGGTCAATATGCGTTGATTTCACTTTTATACAGATGTGCGATTGTGTGGTCTGTTCCCGACCGTGTCAATCAAACGCTGATTCGGCGGATCACACCTGATGAAACACTAGTGAAACACTTCGAGGCTTCGTTTGGCCATAGTCACGTGACATGGGTGTTTTGAATCACGCTTCGGATCAGTGTTTCGAAACATCTGCGCTTCGGGATCTCGCAAAGCTTCGGAACGACTGTTTCGCGTCAGCCATCCCTAGCCCCAGCTTGGCCCCCCCAGTTGAAATGGTCTAGAACCGCCACTGGTCCGCCTGGACCGAGATGCGAGTGTTACTGGAAGGTCGCGAGGTGGGGGGGTTTGCCTATACGTGAATCAAAGATATTGTAAAAATGTCCTTGTTAGAGAAAGTTTATGCACTAAGGATGTTGAACTTCTGTCAGTGTCCCTGCGCCCCCCATACTTGCCCCGGGAGTTTCCCCAAATATTTGTGACAGTTGTGTATATTCATCCAAGAGCAAATGCGGATAAAGCCGCGGAGTCGATACTGCAAGTAACACAAAAACTGCAAGGAATATCGCCCGAAGAACCTGTCTTCGTTCTTGGTGATTTTAACCATTGTTCGCTGAAGAAATGTCTGAGAGACTTTCACCAATATGTTACGTGCCCAACCAGACAAAAGAAGTCATTGGACTTGTGTTACGGTTCTATCAAGGACACATATAAAGCTCTCCCGCTCCCCCCGCTGGGCGGGGCTGACCATAACTGCGTCCAGCTCATCCCGTCATATCGCACGGCCTTAAGGAGGGGAAAAACTATCATTAAACACGTTAAGAACTAGACTGAGGAAGCAATCCTGAGTTTACAGGGTTGTTTTGATTGCACCGACTGGGGCATGTTTAAGGAGTCCTGTACCAACATAAATGATCTTACAGATGTTGTTAGTTGTTATGCTTCCTACTGTTTTGATAATGTAATCCCTGATAAAATTGTACAGGTATATCCAAACAATAAGCCATGGGTAAGGAAATCATTAAAGCTGTTACTAAACAAAAAGAGGCAGGCATTTAGGGAAGGTAACTTTTTAAAATTGAATAAGTTGAAAAAGGAAATAAGAAGTGAAATAAGGAGGGCAAAGCAGGGTTACAAAGAAAAAATAGAGAAAGACTTTGGTGGTAGGAATTTACGTTCAGCCTGGGATGGTATGAGAACTGTTACCGGCACCAGGAGAGAAAAGAATGTCAAGGTTGTGTTAGAAGGTTTTAGTTGTGACAGCTTGCTTGCAACAGAGCTAAACAAATTTTATTTGAGGTTTGATACCACTAATTTTAGTAATGTTATTTTAGAACAGAAATCATATTTATCTGGAAATGGTGTTGTCCCCTTTTTTGACGAACAAGCTGTGGTCAATATGTTTAAGCACTCCAGATCAGGAAAAAGCCCTGGGCCTGACAATATAAGTAGTCGCCTGCTCATCTCTTGTGCAAAGCAGTTAGGTCCAATTTTTCATTATATTTTCCAGATGTCCCTAGAGCAACAGAGAGTGCCGAACATATGGAAACAGTCAACAGTTATTCCAGTGGCCAAACTAAATCATCCAAAAATATTACATGACTTTAGGCCAGTAGCTCTGACCTCCTTAGTCATGAAGTGTTTTGAAAAACTGGTTAAAAAAGTCATACTTACAAAAACAGAGAATCTCCTAGATCCAATACAGTTCGCTTATAGGGCTAAGCGAGGGGTAGATGATGCCACTACTACCTTGTTAAACTTATTATTTAAACATCTTGAAGGTAGTAAAACACACGCAAGGATTTTATTTGTTGATTTTTCATCGGCTTTTAATACAATCCAACCACATATTTTAGTTGATAAGCTCTTAAAGAACTTTGATCTTGATTTTAATATTGTGGGATGGATTCTTGATTTTTTAACCGACAGAACTCAGAGAGTGAGGGTGAATGGTTGCTTGTCTGAGGAGATGTCATCATCCATTGGGTCTCCTCAGGGGTGTGTCCTCTCACCTCTCCTTTATATTCTTTATTCTGACGATTGCCGTAGCCAGCATGAAAATAGACATATTTTAAAATTTGCCGATGATTCTGCTATTGTCAGTCTCCTCTCCAATGAGGAAAGTGACCATGGTCCTGTTGTGGATGATTTTGCACTTTGGTGTGATAGGGCATTCCTTCAACTAAATGTTGAAAAGACAAAGGATATGCAGATTGATTTTAGGCGAAAGTCATCAACTCCACAGACCACTATTATAAATGGGAAGACGGTGGAATTCGTAGAAACATACAAGTATCTAGGCAGTTTGATCGACAATAAGTTAACTTTTACCTCTAACACTGAAATGCTTTGCAAAAGAGGCCAACAAAGACTGTTTTGTCTTCGCAAACTGTCAAAATTTCGTGTTGATAAGACTCTCATGACCCTTTTTTATAAATCATACATTGAGTCTGTTTTAACATTCTCATTAACTTGCTGGTATGGTAGTCTCACTGTCAAGGCCAAAACTGCCCTCTCCAATATAGTGAAGGTCAGTAGTAAAATTATAGGTGTCCAGCAGAGTAGCCTTTCTGTCCTGTATGATAGACAGGTAGTTAGGAAGGCCAACGCAGTTATCTCTGATAGCTCCCACCCCCTTCATTCTGAGTTCCAGATATTGCCTTCCGGGTCTCGGTACAGATTACCTCTAGTGAAGAATAACAGATATAAGTATTCATTCGTCCCGAGAGCCATCTTGTTTATGAATTCTGCCCGGAGGAGTAGACAGACTATAACTATTAAATAGTGATGGGGTTATTATTATTATAATATGTATAGTATTGCTTGTTTTTGATGATGTTGTTGCTGAATTGGGGATGGTTATGGAAATGTTGCTATACTATGAATTGTCAGATGTTATTTTAACAAGGGCCTGTTACATTAAGTATTTCTTAAGTGTTTTTTGTCTTGTATTTGTGTATCTGTGACTGTTCTGTGTTTATCTTGCTGCAAAACCAATTGCCCTTTGGGGACAAATAAAGTCTAAAGTCTAAGTCTAAGTCTTTGGACCAGTTATACGATACAAACTATAAAAAAGTGATTACAAATATTAGTGAAGATGTAAATCGTTGGACAGCTCTCCCTCTCGCTCTCTGATTGGCCGTGTTGAATCTATTCGTATGAATGTCCTGCTGAGATTACTCTATCTGTTTCAGATGTTACCCATAGAAGTGCCAAAATCTGTCTTTGATTTGCTTAATAAAATAATTTCTGAATTTATTTGGCAAGGAAAACGGCCAAGAATAAGGCTTAACCCCCTGAGGTCTACGGTATCGCCGGCGATACCAGCTCGCTTTTTTTTTATTAGTGTAAAAGAAACTCATAAATACTCTGTTGACTTTGATTTTCCATAGGAGTTTCATACATCAATCGATTCTGTTAAATGTGTATTATTTTTGTGTATACTCACAATAAAAACAAAGTGTTGTGCTTTTTGCCAAATAAAGAAAAATAAACACGAAGCGAGTTCTGCCTTCTCTCTGCCAGTGAAGTCCATTCTGAAACGCGTCCGAAAATTAACAATAACTCAGCGAATACTCAGTCAAACAGACATACAGACAGACAGGCATGAAGCTTGAATTCTCTTCTTTTAAATGAAGTCATTTATATAAAAAAACAATTATTCTCATCTTGTGAAATCTGTATTAAAAGAGAGCGATTCCAGTCGAGCTCATCTCATCTCATTACGTTATAATCGGCCCCGCCCACGGAGAGCGCGCGCTATTCAAACGCAAATGGCTGGGGCAATCCTGTGAACGCCCCCATTAGTGCAGCAGATTAGTAAAAAAATCGTTCACTTTGGTATAGAAGCATGAAATTTGGCACAGATACTCTCTAAGGGCCACTATTTTGGAAAAAGGCGTTGGCCACTCAAAAATTCAATATGGCGGCCATTTTTCAAAATGGCCGCCATTGCTATTCAATGCTTATTATATCAATTATTCAAACAGTGATCTAAGCATAACATTTTATACAAATACGCTCTAAAGGACATGTTAATAGAAAAAGATGCTTGTCCCTCAAAAATTCAAGATGGCCGCCATTTTTAAAGATGGCCACCGTTCCTGTTGAATATTAATTATTTCAAGTGTTCAAATGGTGATGCAAGCATAAAATTAGGCAGAAATATTCTTCAAGGAACACTCTTTTGGAAAAACGTATGTGCCACTCAAAAATTCAGGATGGACACCATTTTCAAGATGGCCACCATTTCTGTCAAATAGTCATAATGTCTGCTTTGTCTGCCTCCTCTCCTTTGACCTGTCCAGCTTAGTTAAACTTGCCAGGGCTATAAAATCCCCACCGGCATAGGTCTCAGGTTCATTGGAGTACACAAGCCTCTCCACCACGGCAAGGTGTAGTCCACAGAGAGGAATTGCCACTGTTAGAAAAAGGATACGCTGCTGGTACAGGTTGCACATACAGTGGGGAGAACAAGTATTTGATACACTGCTGATTTTGAAGGTTTTCCTACTTACAAAGCATGTAGAGGTCTGTCATTTTTATCATAGGTACACCGAAACTGTGAGAGACGGAATCTAAAACAAAAATCCAGAAAATCACATTGTTTGATTTTTAAATAATTAATTTGCATTTTATTGCATGACATAAGTATTTGATCACCTACCAACCAGTAAGAATTCCGGCTCTCACAGACCTGTTAGTTTTTCTTTAAGAAGCCCTCTTGTTCTCCACTCATTACCTGTATTAACTGCACCTGTTTGAACTTGTTACCTGTATAAAAGGCACCTGTCCACACACTCAATCAAACAGACTCCAACCTCTCCACAATGGCCAAGACCAGAGAGCTGTGTAATGGGCTACAGGACAATAGGCAAGCAGCTTGGTGAGAAGGCAACAACTGTTGGCACAATTATTAGAAAATGGAAGAAGTTCAAGATGACGGTCAATCTCCCTCGGTCTGGGGCACCATGCAAGATCTCACCTCGTGGGGCATCAATGATCATGAGGAAGGTGAGGGATCAGCCCAGAACTACACGGCAGGTCAATGACCTGAAGAGAGCTGGGACCACAGTCTCTAAGAAAACCATTAGTAACACACTACGCCATCATGGATTAAAATCCTACAGCGCACACAAGGTCCCCCTGCTCAAGCCAGTGCATGTCCAGGCCCATCTGAAGTTTGCCAATGACCATCTGGATGATCCAGAGGAGGAATGGGAGAAGGTCATGTGGTCTGATGAGACAAAAATAGAGCTTTTTGGTCTAAACTCCACTTGCCGTGTTTGGAGGAAGAAGGAGGATGAGTACAACCCCAAGAACACCATCCCAACCGTGAAGCATGGAGGTGGAAACATCATTCTTTGGGGATACTTTTCTGCAAAGGGGACAGGACGACTGCACCGTATTGAGGGGAGGATGGATGGGGCCATGTATCGCCAGATCTTGGCCAACAACCTCCTTCCCTCAGTAAGAGCATTGAAGATGGGTTGTGGCTGGGTCTTCCAGCATGACAACGACCCGAAACACACAGCCAAGGCAACTAAGGAGTGCCTCTGTAAGAAGCATCTCAAGGTCCTGGAGTGGCCTAGCCAGTCTCCAGACCTGAACCCAATAAAAAATCTTTGGAGGGAGCTGAAAGTCTGTATTGCCCAGCGACAGCCCCGAAACCTGAAGGATCTGGAGAAGGTCTGGAGGAGTGTGCCAAAATCCCTGCTGCAGCGTGTGCAAACCTGGTCAAGAACTACAGGAAACGAATGATCTCTGTAATTGCAAACAAAGGTTTCTGTACCAAATATTAAGTTCTGCTTTTCTGATGTATCAAATACTTATGTCTTGCAATAAAATGCAAATTAATTACTTAAATCATACAATGTGATTTTCTGGATTTTTGTTTTAGATTCCGTCACTCACAGTTGAAGAATACATATGATAAAAATTACAGACTTCTACATGCTTTGTAAGTGGGAAAACCTGCAAAATCAGCAGTGTATCAAATACTTGTTCTCCCCACTGTATCTGCGAGACGGAAGGCGGAAGGACCATCAGAATTGAGACTGGTTTCAACAATATAGGTGACCAGTTCAGAAAGAGCCATAGGAAAGATGGCTGGTTGAATCGTTTCACTCTGTGACTCTTTCTCAAGCCTTCTGAGGTTTCTCTCTGTTGTAAAGATGAATGAGACGCAAATTATGGTATTTCAGCTCCTGTGCAATGGCATCAGCACCACTTAGTTGAGACAATAATTTAGCATCATTCAGTGTTTGTGCACATTCATGTAGTCTGTCATTCAGTTGCAGTTGCAGATATGTTATCACAAAGAAAGCAAACCTGATCATCTAGACTTTTCTGCATCATGGTTCTGCGATGCTTTGTTTGGCCTTCATCTATCTCACTACATTGAGCATCGGATTGTTGCTTCTGGGCACGAAGTAACTTTGTGTGGTTGAACCGAAGTCGACAATTGTAGTGATACTTTGCTTGGTTCCTTCTCAAAGCTTCTATACCACCACCTTCATCCAGTCGTTCCAGGTCCAGGGTCATTGGCATTTTGTTCATCTTGTGTAAGAGTGGAATGTTGGTGGCAATCATTTTATAGCCATCATGTTGAGAAACATGATGGGTAGGTGGCGATTGGAGGGGTTCCTTTGTGTCTGTCTGACAAAGACAACATTTCTTCCAATCAGTTGGCCTCTTGGCTGACATGGGAATTTCATTTGCCATTTTGGGGGTTTGTTGTCTGATTAAGGCCGAGGGGTTATCCTTTTACCACCTCAATCATAGACATAGTACACATTCAGGTATGGGATACAACTAGGTACGGGTCACCTACACCTAGCCCGATCATTCATCCAGTGCCATTTAAGTCCCGTGTGATCTGTACACCTTCCAGGTAAGCATACATGAACAAGTCATGTATTGCCCCGCTTACCCTTGGCTCGGCTCTCCCGCGCTGGCACAACCTGTCAATTCAGGTGCGGCTATCTAACTACATCTATTACTAGCTAATTGATGAGGGGCTGGTAGACAGCATTTAGGACACTAAACTTAGCTATACTATTACTACTAGTCAAGAACTACAGTGTAAGTAAAACTAGATCAGCTGACACTGAACCCCATGCTGAGTTCCACTGCAGTTAAGTCACCAGTGTGCCCTGGTTGTGTAATGACGTTCACTCTATTAAACAAAACCTTCCTTAACACATTCAATTGAGCTCTGACAGAAATGGTGGCCATCTTGAAAATGGTCACCATCTTGAATTTGAGCGGCACACACCTTTTTCCATGATAATGTTCCTTGAAGAATATTTGTACCAAATTTCATGATAGCAGCACCATTTGAAAAAAAGATGTAAGGATTCAAGAGAAATGGCGGCCATCTTGAAAACTGGTAGCCATCTTGAATTTTTGAGGGACAAGCACTGTTTTCCAAAAAAACATTCTGAAGAGAGTATTTTCACAAAATGTTATGCCTACATCACTGTTTTAACAATTGACATAATGAGCATTTTACAGAAATAGCGGCCATCTTGAAAAAATGGCCGCCATGTTGAATTTTTCGGTGGCCAACGCCTTTTTCCCAAAAAGTGACCCTTAGAGAGTATCTGTGCCAAATTTCATGCTTCTATACCAATTTGAACGATTCTCTTGAAATATGCCATTAATCTGCTGCACTACATCAGCTCGAGAAAACACACACGTTTATTTAGATCATTACTTGTTTACACCGTCTTGCAGCGCTGTGAGGAATAATACTAATCGAAAATGTCCCTCAGAAGTGCGGGTATATCGAGGAGCGAGCTGAGGAATACAAGTAAGTTTTTTCCTTCTCACGTGAATTTCTTCACGTGGGTTTCTGTTTATGAATGAATAAACGGCATGAATGCGCGCTGTTTACCACAGCTGGCAAAGACAGTTTAAATTTAAATCGCGTGTGTGAATGAATGATGATGTTTTAGCAAACTGTATTGCTATACTGAGATAAGTAAACATCGACTGAATGTTGAAATAAAATGTAGGCTATTTGTATAAGCAACGTATTAAACTGCAAATTAACAATATGCCCTAATATTTCATGAAAACAACGTTACAGTCAGACGAAATATGAAAGACAACATTTTGTTTAGTAGATTTGGGTACAGTTTTTACTGTAGAATATACTGCCACATCAAATAAGCTTTTGTTTAGCCATTTCTAAAAAAAATTTCAGATGGCATTTAGAGGCTTTTGCATCTGAACTCTTCATATAAAATACGATTTTTGTCAAAAATAAAGTCATCAACTAAGATGTTAGCTGTTCCAATGTTGGTTATATTCAAACTAATGAATACATAGATAAAATGTAGGGCCTATAATCATTTTTTTTTACAAAGAAAGAGTACACTTGAAATATTGTTGAAATTGTAATTATTGTTGTAATTGTAACCATTTTAATAAAATAGCAAAACATATTTACAAGATAGATGTAAGCAAAATCTTAAATGGTCAATATAAGTCTTCTTCTAAATATATCTTTTGTCCTTTCATTGTGGCTCAGTCAGTGTCACACCTGAGTGAATGGCTCATCATTATGCAGAGTGGGTGTATTCTAAGGTGTAAACCACTCCTTGTTCACGCCCCCCTCGCATATTGGCTTTCCAAGCAAAACCTGTTTTACATCAATTTAAATCAATGTATGGTTTTATGTGAACGATAAAGCAAGACTATTTTCACATAATTTTGAAGAAAAAACTATAGGCGACGACATCCATAAGTCAAAAGTCTTATTGCCACATATTTAGTATGTGTTTTGTGGTCTTATTTCAAAAATTTTAATTTTTAGTTTTTTCGATAACCACGCATAAACATTATTCTCTCAAAAATGAAAACATGTACATACATGTGGCTCACATATTATTGTAGTCCTGTTTGTGCTATATAGAGTGAATTTACACCTTTGCCATTAATATGTTTATAAGCAACTGAAAAAAGCACAAATGTCAGGGCATGTCAGAACACCCCCAGGGCCCAAAAAAACGCTCAGACTCCAGAGGGTTAAAATAATACAATCATCTAAAACAAATGGCGGGCTGGGACTCCCAAACTGTAGATTGTACTTCTGGGCAGCTCAACGGAGGCCCCTGGCTTCATGGATGAGAGAAGACACACAAACCTGGTGGATCGATATTGAAAAGAGCCTCTGTACATGCCCCTTAAAATAGTGCCCTTTTCCAGTGTATCATTAAAAAATGCCTCCATGGGTGAATGGACCAAAGTTATTTAAAAAATTTGGAGAACTATACAAAGATCATTTGGTTTGTCTAAGAGAATCTCATCCGCAGCCAGCATTGGCTATCTTAATGACTCTGCACCATCTCGTACAGACGTGGGTTTTAAAAAGTGGTCTCAATATGGACTTGATTATCTGCACCAATTATTTCATGATGACACACTTAAATCATTTGAACAAATAAGAAATGAATTCACACTCCCAAGGTCTGAATTTTTTAGATATTTACAACTGAGACATTTCCTCACAACGCATAAGGATCTAGAAATCATTAAAAAACCCTCCCCAATAGAAGTTTATTTTAAAGAAATACAAATTGGACGTGCAGTCCTTTTTTTCTAAAGGATATCTATTATTTTCGACTAAGAATTCAAATTACAGATCAAGGAAAAATGGGAGGCCGAAATTAATGAAACAGTTCCTCTTGAAACTTGGGAGGAAGCTTGTGGAGAGGGACATCTCCTGACCAACTCTAATGTCTGGAGGGAATTCAAATGGAAGATAATAACCAGATTTTTTCGAACCCCACAGATAATTGCAAAATGGAAGCCATCCTGCTCAGACAAGTGCTGGAGAAATTGTGGCCACAATTGTTGGTAACCACACCTATATCTTGTGGTCATGTCCAAAATTAAGAAATTACTGGAAAGATATATTTGATGCCCTTAAAGAAATCTTCCATTATGAAATCCCATAATAGCCCTTCCAGGTGTGCGTCCAGAGGGCCTTGAGGGTAGAGCTCAAATATATTTACTACAAATTTTACTTGCTGCAGCCATTAAGTGTATTACATGCAGATGGTTAACACCTGACCCTCCATCATACAATGCTTGGATTCAAAAAGTATGGGAGTTGTACGAAATGGAACAAATCACATTTGCATTACGACTTCAGAAAACGGTTTTCTTAAAGAGGTGGGCCCCTGTAATGCCTTTAATACTCCAGTGATCAAGAGTTATACTGTCATAACTGAAAACAAAACCATTGAGCGAAATACCGGAGTGAACATGGCTGTGAACGACATGTGAAGTACTTTTTTGTGAAGTAAATCTACACATCCTCGGTACAATCAGCGTCTACGTCACGGCTCTCAGCCCGCCCTCTGTTGGTTTATTGGCCGGCTGTTTTGAGGCCGGAGGAAAACTGGGAGATATAGGTCGCTATCTCAGACTGAGTACAGAAGCGAACTGAAATTGAGTGGAAGTACGAAGTCTGGCGTAGTCAGGCTACTCAAACCATGTTGTTGATGAAAATGATACAAGAACAATAAAAGTACTTATGAATAATAAAGCATCAGTGTTTTTGAAAACACATTAAACGTTTTAATATTACAGTAATATTAAACATCTTTAATATTTCTGTTTCAAATAATGTTGTGTTTGAGCTGCGTGTGCTAAAGCTAAAGAGCTGAAGGAACACCCCTAAACTGAAGCTTCGTTAGATGGTTTTAGCTCAACAGAACACTACCTTTATATGATAAATAAATTAGATACTTATACAAAATAAACACAATATTACAACTTATACTTGCACAAAATCATGCACAGATTAACTCGAGCTATTATTAATAGTAATCAACTATTGCGTAGTGAGACTCCTGTTGTGGATGCGCTCCTCCCAGGACAACACGCTGAAACACAGCAACTAAACCCAAAGAATTCACGACGTTTTTAATGCAATAGTTTGCTCATTATAATGTTATGTATATATGACAGTCCCAATCATAATTAATGTTCTGCATTGAAGCTAATGATCATCACCGGTAGAGTGAAGTGTGTTCTGCATTGCTGTTTTAGAGAGGACCACCGGTACAGTGAAGTGTGTTCTGCATTGAAGCTAATGATCATCACCGGTACAGTGAAGTGTGTTCTGCATTGAAGCTAATGATCATCACCGGTACACTGAAGTGTGTTCTGCATTGAAGCTAATGATCATCACCGGTACAGTGAAGTGTGTTCTGCATTGAAGCTAATGATCATCACCGGTACACTGAAGTGTGTTCTGCATTGAAGCTAATGATCATCACCGGTACAGTGACGTGTGTTCTGCATTGAAGCTAATGATCATCACCGGTACAGTGAAGTGTGTTCTGCATTGAAGCTAATGATCATCACCGGTAGAGTGAAGTGTGTTCTGCATTGAAGCTAATGATCATCACCGGTACAGTGAAGTGTGTTCTGCATTGCTGTTTTAGAGAGGACCACCGGTACAGTGAAGTGTGTTCTGCATTGAAGCTAATGATCATCACCGGTACAGTGAAGTGTGTTCTGCATTGAAGCTAATGATCATCACCGGTAGAGTGAAGTGTGTTCTGCATTGAAGCTAATGATCATCACCGGTACAGTGAAGTGTGTTCTGCATTGCTGTTTTAGAGAGGACCACCGGTACAGTGAAGTGTGTTCTGCATTGAAGCTAATGATCATCACCGGTAGAGTGAAGTGTGTTCTGCATTGAAGCTAATGATCATCACCGGTACAGTGAAGTGTGTTCTGCATTGCTGTTTTAGAGAGGACCACCGGTACAGTGAAGTGTGTTCTGCATTGAAGCTAATGATCATCACCGGTACAGTGAAGTGTGTTCTGCATTGCTGTTTTAGAGAGGACCACCGGTACAGTGAAGTGTGTTCTGCATTGAAGCTAATGATCATCACCGGTAGAGTGAAGTGTGTTCTGCATTGAAGCTAATGATCATCACCGGTACAGTGAAGTGTGTTCTGCATTGCTGTTTTAGAGAGGACCACCGGTACAGTGAAGTGTGTTCTGCATTGAAGCTAATGATCATCACCGGTACAGTGAAGTGTGTTCTGCATTGAAGCTAATGATCATCACCGGTACAGTGAAGTGTGTTCTGCATTGCTGTTTTAGAGAGGACCACCGGTACAGTGAAGTGTGTTCTGCATTGAAGCTAATGATCATCACCGGTACAGTGAAGTGTGTTCTGCATTGAAGCTAATGATCATCACCGGTACAGTGAAGTGTGTTCTGCATTGAAGCTAATGATCATCACCGGTACACTGAAGTGTGTTCTGCATTGAAGCTAATGATCATCACCGGTACAGTGAAGTGTGTTCTGCATTGAAGCTAATGATCATCACCGGTACAGTGAAGTGTGTTCTGCATTGCTGTTTTAGAGAGGACCACCGGTACAGTGAAGTGTGTTCTGCATTGAAGCTAATGATCATCACCGGTACAGTGAAGTGTGTTCTGCATTGCTGTTTTAGAGAGGACCACCGGTACAGTGAAGTGTGTTCTGCATTGAAGCTAATGATCATCACCGGTACAGTGAAGTGTGTTCTGCATTGAAGCTAATGATCATCACCGGTACAGTGAACTGTGTTCTGCATTGCTGTTTTAGAGAGGACCACCGGTACAGTGAAGTGTGTTCTGCATTGAAGCTAATGATCATCACCGGTACAGTGAAGTGTGTTCTGCATTGAAGCTAATGATCATCACCGGTACACTGAAGTGTGTTCTGCATTGAAGCTAATGATCATCACCGGTACAGTGAAGTGTGTTCTGCATTGAAGCTAATGATCATCACCGGTACAGTGAAGTGTGTTCTGCATTGCTGTTTTAGAGAGGACCACCGGTACAGTGAAGTGTGTTCTGCATTGAAGCTAATGATCATCACCGGTACAGTGAAGTGTGTTCTGCATTGCTGTTTTAGAGAGGACCACCGGTACAGTGAAGTGTGTTCTGCATTGAAGCTAATGATCATCACCGGTACAGTGAAGTGTGTTCTGCATTGAAGCTAATGATCATCACCGGTACAGTGAAGTGTGTTCTGCATTGAAGCTAATGATCATCACCGGTACAGTGAAGTGTGTTCTGCATTGAAGCTAATGATCATCACCGGTACACTGAAGTGTGTTCTGCATTGAAGCTAATGATCATCACCGGTACACTGAAGTGTGTTCTGCATTGAAGCTAATGATCATCACCGGTACACTGAAGTGTGTTCTGCATTGAAGCTAATGATCATCACCGGTACAGTGAAGTGTGTTCTGCATTGAAGCTAATGATCATCACCGGTACAGTGAAGTGTGTTCTGCATTGAAGCTAATGATCATCACCGGTACAGTGAAGTGTGTTCTGCATTGCTGTTTTAGAGAGGACCACCGGTAGGCCTACAGTGAAGCGCTTTACTGCAGCGCTCATTAACTCAGCCAAATGCATCCTATATGAGATCAATCAGATCTATTACAACTTACAATTCCACAAGCGAACTCTCCCTGTAACAACGCGCTGATTTCACAGATTTGTGATTCAAACATTTCAAAACCATCATGGTGAACAGCGCACATCTGAAGCTGAAGGAAGTAATCCGTTATTTATTAGTGTTAATATATCGGCCTAATTTTCTTATCGGATTGTCAACGATAACATTAATAATGAGCATTTATTTTCATGCATCCCTGATTGGTTATGACCATATATTTATAGGGTTTTAACTTTATACATGATTACAACTTATGTCACCCTGTTTTAAATCTAAAGTCACTATTCATCTCATTAATTTGATCACTATTAATACTGAGTGGTTTGAAATGTCCCATCATACCTGAATTTGTTTGGCGTCATCAGCCTTCTTTTGCTCAAGTATATCATTGATAATGTGAAATTGTTTTAATTGAATTGAATTGAATTGAATTTATTTCAGGATAACCCCTTGAGATGTATCATCTCATTTTCAAGGGGGTCCTGCGCATACAGACACAAAGGTTAATCACACAGTACATATACAAAAAACACAGATACAAACATATATACAAAACAATACCTCGCTCACCTGCCCTTGCACCCATAATTAACATAGCACACATATTAAAGTATATTCACAAATAATCAACCGAATACATAATAAATAATAACAGAAATAATAATAATAATAATAAATCGATTATCAATATGATACCTTATGACAAAATGTAACATACAGGATAACGTCACATCTCACATGGAAATGTAAAAGAATATCAAGATAAAGAAAATAACAAAGAAAGTCATAATTGTACACATATTACTAAATGTTTTTTACATGAACCAATTATATGTAATACCATTGGTGTCCCTAATTACAAGAACATGTAGTTTTAAGAAAAGAAAAAAGTGACGATTTGAATAACCCAAATGTAGAAATAGACCTCAAAAAAAGAGGAAGGTTATTCCAGTCATGAGGGGCTTTATATTGGAATGCTCTCCTACCAGCTACAGAAAGTAACCTTGGTACCAAAAAAAATGTTGAACATTGGAGGTGTCTAAGTGAGTATGTTGAGCAATAGGGTATTAAGTGCTGTTTCAGGTATGCAGGACAAATGGAATGAACACATTTAAAAATAAACAGAATCCAGTGGTAATCCCTACGTGGTTTCGGTTGCAACCAGTGTAGTGAATCATACATAAAACAATGATGAGTTTTAAATGGACAGTTCAATATAAATCTGCAAAGAGAATTGAATACAACATTAAGGGGTTTAAGATTGGACTCAAAGGTATTAGTGTAAACTATGTCTGCATAATCAATAATTGGTATTACCAGTTGAGAAATAATTTTTTTCCTGACTTGAGTCGAAAAACAATTAATTGATCTGTACAGAGTGTTAAGACATCCATATACTTTCTTAATAATATTAGCAATGTGTATCTTAAAGGTAAGGTTGGAATCGAGCCAGAGGCCCAAATATTTAAATTCCTCCACAATCTGCATAAGGGACCCATCTAAAAACTTTATTTCAAAACAGGAAGCACAACGGCGATTTTGTATCGTAGAAAACACCATGCAGCAGGACTTCTTCATGTTCAACAGAAGTTTATTAATGAACAGCCACTGTTGTACTTTATCAAAGTCAGATTGAAGAGTTCTTTGAACTTGCAGCAAATCCCGATCAGAGGTATAGATGACAGTGTCATCAGCATAAAGCTCTAATTCACAATGAGAACAAACATGTGCCAGGTCATTGATAAAAATAGAAAAAAGTAAGGGGCCTAAAGTAGAGCCTTGAGGAACACCTTTATCAACAATTAAATAATCTGACTGGAATTCTTGGTAAACAACACATTGACGTCTATTATGCAAATAAGAGTTGAACCAAAGCACAGCATGTTTATTCAAACCAATAGAGTAAAGCTTATCCAGTAGAAGATAATGGTCAACCATATCAAAGGCCTTTGAGAGATCAATAAAAGCAGCTCCAGTGAAATGACCATTATCAAAACCCGAGAAAACATCATTTGTCAATTTTAAGAGAGCAGTTGAAGTAGAAAAATTGGATCTAAAGCCAGATTGATGTGGAGATAAAATGTTATAATTATTAATGTACTCAGTTAGTTGATTAAAAATTAATTTTTCAAATATTTTAGCAACTACACAAATGATAGAAATCGGACGATAATTATTCACATCAGATTGATCTCCACCTTTGAAAAGAGGTGTCACTCTTGCAGCTTTCCAAATTTGTGGCACAGTACAAGTAGTTAATGATAGATTAAAAAGATCTGCAAGAGGAAACATCAATATGTGAGCTGCAATTTTGATAAACTTAGCTTCCAGATCGTCTGGTCCTATACTACACTTTAATTTAAGGTCCTGTAATACATTAAAGACATCAGTAGGCATGATCTTTTTAAATGAAAAAGAACCAGCAGGCATAGAAGAATAAGAAGACCATGCCAAACCATCAGGGCAAACAGATTTTAAACTACATAAAGACGAAAAATGATGATTAAAGGCATGAGCTATATGCAAAGGATCAGATAAAATGTCATTATCCTTGCATATTTGTTTCACAGAAGTTTTTTTATTTTTGTTAAGAATGTTATTTAAGTGATTCCAGAATTGCCTAGGATTATTGAAATCACGAGAGAAGCAGTCTCTATAATAATTAGATTTGGCATTCCTAGTTTCAGTTTTACATTTATTCCTTAACTGCCTGTATATTATCCCATCCGATTCATCTTTTGATAAACGATATTTAACCCAAGCTTTATCCCTTTGTTTGAATAGTTGGAGTAAATTAGAATTTATCCATGGTAAATGTCTACCTTTGACTTTAATCGTTCTCACAGGAGCATGTTTATCAATTACGGTTTTAACTTCAGTATAGAAGAAATCCCATGCCTCTTCCACAAGTGGAATTAGTTGAAGCCTGTCCCATCTAATATCTACTAGATCACGTATGTAATAATCAACATTAATATTTTTACATTGCCTTATTGTGATATATTTATAGGGGGAACTCTGTATTTTAATTTTCCAAATGCAGTATATTATAGAATGGTCACTAAAACAATCTGATAAAACACCCGATTTAATAATCCTATCCGGATTGGAAACAAGGATCCAATCAAGCAAGGTAGAAGAACGGCCATCAACTCTCGTGGGTTCTTTAATTAACTGAGTAAGGCTTACACTACCCAAAAGATTTCTATCACCTGAGGAAGATCGATCCAACCAGTTATTATTAAAATCACCTAATATGATCAGTTCATTGTGTCTATCAAGAGAATTAATAGTAGCCAAGATACCATTTAAGGAATCAGTGGGAGCAGAGGGAGGTCTGTAGATATTACCGATAGTAAGCTGTTTATTTTCATGAAAAATTATATTAGTAAAAAGACACTCAAAGTTAGTAGGCTCAACATTAGGAAAGACACACTCAGAAACCAGATTTGTATCAACATAAGTAGCAACACCTCCTCCTCTTGATGTCCTATCAGCTCTATATAAAACATAATTATCAATTCCCACCTCATTATTAGTGATTCTGTTATGAAGCCATGATTCAGAAATAGTGATTATATTAGGTTTATGTAAAACAGCCCATACCCTGAGAAGATCAATTTTAGTAGCAAGGCTCCTGATGTTGAGATGAATGACTTTTAATCCTTTAATTAAATCAATAACTCACAAATAAGTAGTAGGCATATAAAAAATAGGGTATAAGGAGCAGTGGCGAGGACAACACTGTTAACAAATTTTAGACAAACAAAAACAAAAACAAATATAAAACAAAAAAGACTAAACAAGCAAAACAAATAATCCATAATTGAGCAATAACTATAAAGAATAAATGACTCAGGGAGTCCCAAAACCCACATAAATAAGAATAATTGTTTTCTATAAAAAGAAAAATATTTTTACTTTATTTTAATCATTTATCGGTTCCTAATGGTTTCACAGTAAATAGCCTACATCAGATAAATTAATAACTAAACAAATTATGAGTAGTGTATGTGACAAAGACTACTATATTCTGGAGTGCCAAACTAAAAACTCACATTAGCTACTCATAAGCAGAGCAAAAGGACAAACCAGATCAGGTCTCAGACTATCAACCAGCCATCAGCAGGAACAAAAAAAAAAAAAAAAAAAAAAAAAAAAAAAAAAAATATTAGGCTAAAGCAGAAAAGTCGAGACAGAACTACTGCTGTCCAAACGGTATCAAAAAAACAACCAAGCCTTCAAAAGGAGCAATATGGCATATCAATGCAGTTGAGTAGCAAATTAAAATAAAACAACAAAGCCCAAAACTGCAACGCATAGTAAGGAAAAACAGCAGTAAGTTCTACGTTAATTAGCAGGAAGGAGTAATGCTGCATATATAGTCTCTGGCTTCATCAGCTGAGGAAAACATTTTCCTACCTCCCTCCTTCGCATTGATGGAAAGTCTTGCAGGAAACAGTAGCGCAGGCTTAATTCCAAGTTTATAAAGGTCCGACATAACTTCACGATACTTGAATCGCTGCTCCATTACTTCGGGAGTGTAATCCTCATAGATCGCGATAGATGTTCCACGGTACTGAAGCCTTCCCCTTCTAGCTCTAGCTTCACGTATGATAGTCACTTTCTGCTGGTACCTTAGAAGGCGTATAATAACTGGCCGAGGCCGCTGACCTGGGCTCGGCTTAGCAATGAAAGCACGATGAGCCATGTCACAATCCGGCAGAGAACCCAGAACACCCTCACCGAACACCTCCATCAGAAGCCCCGCGAAGAAGGAAGTGGGCTGTCCACCCTCAATTGATTCAGGTAGGCCGAGTAGCCTAATATTGTTGCGGCGACTACGTGATTCCAGATCAGCCACTTTAGTCAGCAATTTAGCGTTATTTGCCGACAATGAAACACAGGAAGTTTCCAAAACTGAAATACGCTCATCTTGCATGTTGGCATTGTTCTCAAGTGCTGAAATTTTCTGAGCATGATCAGACAAAGTCTCTTGCATACAGTCAAGTTTAGTTTCGAGCGAAGAAAAAGAAGCTTTAAAATCCACAGCGATTGATTTCCTGAGATCATCCAAGAGACTAGAAAGAGTCGCCACATTAAGCTCACTGCTGGTAATTTCATCAGTAGCAGCCAATCCTGCATTTTGATCCTTCCGATTTAATCTAGTTCCTTTAGCAGCCATAGTGAAATCAACTTATCAAGTTGTTAATAACAAACAAAAAAGTCGTGGGAGTGAGACTCATGGAGCTGCCGCTACACCAACGCACTCGCGGACGCCATTATGTATCTTTGTATGTTTTATGACAGAGATCAGTCAGTGTTAATGGAGTCAAGTATCTGTGCTGCTTCATTTGGAGAATCTCTGAATCCTTTGTCTGTACTAGATGTTTATTTTTTCTTTCTTTACCTTGCTTTCAGGTGAGCCCCGAGAAGGAACAGTCATCGTTGGAGGATCACGACTGTGTTGAGATGGTAATAAAAAGAGCATTGCATCATTTTAGAAAATGCTAGTCTAGTAAGAACTTTTTCACATCATCTTTGGGGCTGTTTTACACCTGGTCATTTCATTGTCCAAACAATTGCATTTACACTTGGCCACATAAATGTGTCTTCACAAAACGGATATAAATCCAATCTTCAATTCCCGCGCTATATCAGATTTAACGGTGTTCACGTCATCGAAAGCTACCGCTATGAGCAGCATTTTGTTGTATCATCACCTAATTTTAAGATCAATAGGAGAGAGAGTAGCATCAGCACTGGTAAAAGCATTTATTCTCACTACTTTTAATGAAGATGACTGTGTGTTGAGCATCTGCGACTTTAATTTTCACTTTGTATTTTGTGCATCAGCATGCTGAAGAGATCCTCAGCTACTCATCTGCAGTGATGCGTGTTGCAGAAGCGCTGTCATATCTCACTATAACGTGTCATATAGCCTAAAATACGCTCTGACCTGTTTATTATTTGGCATTTTTGGGAGGAGTAAAATTCATACAGTGTTACCATTAATAACCTTTACTCTAGTGACCCACCACAGTCTAATCTGTCCCTCCACAGTTTGAACCAAAAGAACCGAAAATATTGTTATGTCTCATAATAACATAAATTGTCTTTGTGTTTTGCGCCATTGCTTTGGCAAAGCATCTCTCAAACAAACTAAAATCAAAAGCATAACATGGCTTAATGCCCTTATCAAATTGCAAAAGACGATGATAAAGTAAGTCTGTAGTCTGTTGTGCTGTGTGTTTCACACTGAAGAGCACACTTTGCTCGCTCGATCCGCTCATGATCTGGCTTTTTCCACACCTCGTTTCACAGGGAATGAATGCAGTGAACTCCATCTCTGCGTGTGCCATGAGTTTAACATGCATTTGGGAACGCAACCAGCACCAGTTACTCTCTATTTTCACATTCGCATTATATCCACATTTTTTGTGGTAATACAATTTTGTAATAAGATGCATTTATAAACCTGTTTTCACTGAAACTGCAGGTTTCTGCCAGTATAACAGCTTAAGTGAAGACATTAAGAAAGTATTATAACCTCTTATAAAATAATATACTCATTATAAAATATTCATTTTTCATTGACAGTATTTAGTATATCACTGTCTTAGCATGTTTCATAAATGACTTCTGAGTACAGGTTAAACCGAAGATGTTCTTGTTTTAAATGTCTCTTTCTCTTTAAGATGAGATCAGTATGACGGACTCTGATGCCAGTGATCCTGATGAAAGCGGTTCTGAAGGTGATGTTCCTGCTGGAGCTGCAGGCGTCTCCAGTAATGTTGGTATGTGTCAACTAATGCTGGGTACACACCAAAAGATTGTTTACATCTTATAAGATTTTCAAAATGTGATAGACCACAAACATGAGGACAAAAAATCCTAGATTTAAGCGTTTTGCTCCTATAGTGTGTGGTGTGCCATGATGTGACAAAGACCATTAGGGTTGGGTATCGTTTCAATTTTAACGATTCCGATTCTGCTTATCGAATCCGGTTCTTAACGATTCTTAGTTTCGATTCCAATATTTATTGGAGAGAAAAAAGAGAGCATATACTTGTACAAATTCTACCTTTTATTCTTGTTACATTTAGGCTATTACCAGTAAAACTGTGACAATGCGTCTTAATTTACAATATATATATATATATATATATATATATATATATATATATATATATATATATATATATATATATATATATATATATACATATAACACTTTGAGGAATTATAGACTCGACTCGTATTAATTGTCTGATGTATTTATTCATGATGGTACTGTGGTACTGCTGCTGAGAGATCGCACCGAATCAAATGCGGAAGCAAATGTTTCATCATATAGGTTCTTCCTCCTGTGCATGAAATGTCTTTCTTGCATGTGATACAATTCGCTGTATTTGCATCTTTTTTTGAAAAGCTTAACCAAACTTTCGAACGTCTGCCGCGATCCGCCATCGTACATATAACGTAGCTACAGCGCATGTGCGGCAGGCAGGTCCTGGTAGGTCAATACAACTGTAAACAAATGCTTGCATGTGCGAGCATCACCAAAGTAAGGAATCGGAGTGCGCGCGTCTTATCGAATCCCCGGTTTTTGGCATTTTGGAACCGGTTCTCGATACCCAACCCTGAAGACCGTGCACAAACAGATTTTCAACCAGAGTCTCGACTGTGAACACTCGCGAGACCTCAGAATAAGCATGGCGGACGATATGCAGGAAGAAATTGCGATGATAGTGTTTGGAAAAGTTTTACACGACACGTTGTATAAACATTTGTGCCACAAATCAACAAGCTGATCCTCCATCTCTGCTGTCCACATCAGTTTCACTCTGGAGGCGGGGTCAAGATGGCGCCGCATTAACAGAAACTTCGTCGCGCTCTAAATCTATTATATATGCGGTGCTTGAAGCTTTGACTTTCCATGTTCAGTTTTTTTCTATAACTTGTTTCGGAAGCTCAGCATATTCTGTTAAGACTGCCTTTAATGATTTTGGGACCCCTTTTAAATTAATTTTGTTAGTTTCCATGCCTGGGAAAAGTAGCTCGGTTGCTACAAACATGGAGGAAGATATGGACACGGCCTCTGTTGAGGCTTCTGCAAACAGCGATAATCTCAAGATACACAACTATGCAAGACGCCTAGAAAACGCTTTTGGGAGCTCTCCGGACACTCCTAGTAAATCCCCTGCTCAGAAGAAATCTCGAACAAACACTCCTGACACGGTATCTAATTCTGTGCTGCTAGCGGCAATCGAAAAGGTTAGCAAGTTACAAGAAGACCCAGACAGCAGCACAGTGTCGGCCCAGATCCGGCCCACATCTGCTACACTCGGCCCAGATGTGGGCCGGGTCTGGGCCGACACTATGTTGCTGACTGGGGAGTCGTTGGTTAAACTGCAGTCCGTCAAGGTGTCGGTGAAGGAAAACACATCTTCAATCTACAAACTCACCTGCTCGATTGAAGCCATTAACAAACAGGTGGAAGACGTGACGGAGAAGGTGGTTTCTCTGCAACCTGGAAAAGGAAAACCAGTCTCTCAAGTAGAAATGCAGCGGTTTGGATAGCTACAAACGCAGATGGATCCTCCGTGTAGCCGGGATACCTGAGCGAGAAGGGGAAAACGTCAAAATGATTGTCATTGAGCTGTTCAGGAACCTCTCTCCACACTCCGCGGAGAAACTACAGGACATGGTCGACATCGCGCATAGACTGGAAACTCCAACCCGCACGTGCCGTGATGCAATATGGACAGAAGCCAAACGATCCGAGCTACTAGAACAGAAAAAAGTTCGGATCCTGGAAGATCTCACTCAGGAAGACAAGGAGGCAAGAAACAAACTCTGGCCACTGGTCGAAAAGGCAAGAAGGGAAGGAAAAAAAGCTGGGTTTAATGGGCCAGTTGCTTTTATTAACGGGAAGAGAATTTCTGTGTATGACATTTAGTACATTTTACTATCTGACTCTTATTGTCAGGGGATTAAGAAAATCGCGGATAATCTGATATCTCGGACTAATATCTCGGCCATTTCTAAATGGGAACTTTTTAAATACGAATGTAGAAAATTTTCTATACAATTTGGCAGAGCCGATCCTGACCTCCCTGGGGCCCTAAGCAAAATTCTGTTTAGGGGCCCTCATACCTGACCCGTGAGCCATGAACCATTTGCCATTGCCACACAGTCACACCTGACACCCCAGTGTTCCCACTACAATCCCTCCTTTAACTAGTTCTAGTGAAAATGTAATTCCTGATATCAGAAGACATTGTTACAAGTAAAAAGTTAATTCTTAATATCAAGAATTCACATTTTAAATAGTACAAATTTAATTATTGATATCAAAAATGCATAATTATCCTGTGAATGAATAAAAGCTAAAATGGCGCCATAGCATGTCACTGTGTTTTAAATGATAAAAGTAATTCTTGATACTCTTGATTCTTGATGGTTATTATTTACTGAGGGATGTGCATCCATATTGACCAGAATCTCCAGCCAATCAACATTTTAAATTCAATGGAGCCTATCAATAGTCAATGTCAATACATTGCTTTCCATATTGCATTAGAGCAGAGTTGTAACTAAACCTTGACTGAGCGACTAGATAATCATCGTCTTGTTTTAAAACTATAATGAGGAGTGCCATCACGCCCGTATTGTACTGGTCCCGACTCACAACAGATGTTTCTGCTGGAAAGTGCGCGTTTCATTTCATGCACGTGTATATGATATGATCGCATGTTAACGCGCGACGCGGTTATCTTTTCCGAGCTGCAGTTTATAAACAAACACCGTTGTCCTTTGTCGTTTATTAAACATAATAAATCAACTCGCATCAACTTAACTTTAGCCTACTGTTCTTTGCTGACATCAAACTTTGAGAGGAGAGTCACAAGTCTGCCTGATAACTGTTCCTGCAATGAACTCTTATGGTGTTTTTTTCTCTCTCTTTTCGTGACCAGAAGGATAGTTCCGCTTCATTTTCTCATCGATATTGTAAACATTGATTGACGCGCTTTGACACGAGGGGGAGGCGGGGCCTTGAGTAATTTGCGGGGCCCTACGCACTTTGCGTAGTGTGCGTATAGGGCTGATCGGCTCTGCAATTTGGAAAGAATAGAGTGTCTGTTAGAAATAAGGAAATTACAGAGTTAATTAGAAATATGAGTGAGATTTTAAGGAAGCCTAACCCGGGAGAGGATGACAAGGAATCTCTTTATACTTTACAAAGCAGTCTGGATGATTTACCTTTAGAGAAAGCAAGGGGTGCATTCATTAGACCAAGAGCAAAATGGCTTGAGTTTGGTGAAAAAAAACGTCTGCTTATTTTTTTTAACCTAGAGAAAAAGCGTGGAAGTAATAGGAGGATCTCCTCTCTATATATCAATGATACATTATCTAATGACCCCTCTGCGATCTCTTCTCATGTTTTTAATTTTTATCAAAATCTATACACCTCTTCCTTTGATCTTAATGCTTCACCCTTGTTTTTCCATAAGATTGACCCTGTGATTCCTAAAATTAATGACCAGAATAGAGAACTTTGTGACCTTTAATATAGAGGATCTGTTTAATGTAGTAAAAAGAATGCCAAAAAATAAATCTCCAGGACCGGATGGCTTATCATTTGAATTTTTTTAAGTCTTTTGGGACTTTGGGTTAAGTTTCTTCTTTACGAAGCCCTTGTTGAGTGTTTAAACGATGGTGAATTGGCCGAATCAATGAAACAAGGTCTCATTTGTCTTATTCCTAAGCCTAATAAAGATTCCAGTCTTTTGGATAATTGGCGCCCAATTACCCTTTTGAACTCTGATTATAAAATATTGGCTTCTGTATATGCTGACAAGATCAAACATTGCTTAGCAAACATCATTTCTAACACTCAATCTGGATTTCTAAAAGGTAGACATATTTCTAACAATATTAGATTAATTATAGATATATTAGATGATTCAGAACTCATAAATAAAGGGGCATTAATTTTGTTTATTGACTTTTATAAAGCTTTCGATACAGTTGAGCATTTTTATTTTTTATTTTTTTAAGCCCTTTCTAAGTTTGGTTTTGGAAGATCCTTTATTAATGCGATTGGAACTCTATATAACAGTAGTAACAGTTGTGTTCCCCGAGCTTCTGGCACTTCCCCCTGATTTTGTGTGGGCCGAGGTATTCGCCAGGGATGCCCTATCTCTCCTTTTCCTTTTCTATTGGCCACCGAGCTATTAAGCCTGCACATAAAGCATTCCAATATTGAAGGGATAAATATTGGAGGGCATACATTGATCATAAGTCAGTTAGCTGACGATACTTGTCTTTTTCTTAAAAATGAAATTTGAATGAATTTAAGCTTTTCTCCAAGGCTTCAGGTTTAATTCTATATATACATGATTCAAATAAAAATTCTGTTGTTGGTATTAAAGTTAAATGTCATGTAAAATATCTAGGGGTTGATATCCGCAGATCTGACTCAGACCGTCTCCATCACAATTTTAGGCCAAGGCTAGATAATATTTTTTTTAAATTATGTTGCTGGCTGCAGAGAGACTTGACTATTTATGGGAGAGTCCAGCTGACAAAAGCTGAGGGTATATCACGCTTAGTTTATCCTGCTTTTTCCCTTTATGTTGATCAAAAAGCTATCAAATCTATTAACTCTCTGCTATTCCGCTTTATTTGGAAGAATAAGACAGAAAGTGTTCAAAGGAAATCTATAACTAGGAATCATAAGGAGGGTGGTCTTAACGCGTTAGATTTTAAAACCATTAACCAGACTTTCAGAATTAACAGGATTAAGAGCTGTTTATCTAATGATGAGTTACCCTGGTTTTGGATCCCTAACCTAATATTCAAGTGTTGTGGTGGCCTTACATTTTTATTATCCTGTAATTTTAAGTGTAGTAAATTACCTACTAAACTCTCAAATTTCCATAAACAAGCCCTAGAATCCTGGAAGATTGCTTTTAAACATAATTTCTCCCCGCACACATGTATTATTTGGAACAATGAAAATATATTGTCTGGTGACAAATCACTTTTTTTTCATTGAATGGGTGAATCAAATTTTTTTTTTTGTTCCTGATTTATTCAATGCTCAGGGAGACCTTCTTTCTTTTCCTGATTTTGTGTCTTTAAAAGGTGCAACAATCTCATTAAGAGATTATAATAAAGTGATTAAAAGTATCCCTGTCAGCTTAAAAAATTTGTTTAAAGCACATTTATGTTATGGCTGTGTAAACAACCATTTTCTCTTGCATTTAATGGAGTTTATATATTAGATAAAAAATGCAATAACGTCTTTATCAGAAATGCCCTATCTTCAGCTCCAGGACGCCCCTCTAAAGCACAATCTAAATGGAGGATCTGTTATCCGGACTCTGATTTGAATAACTTATGGACCTCTCCTCACAGATTTTTTTATTCCAAGTAAAATTAAAGAACTCCATTTTAAAATTGTTCACAGATACTACCCTTGTAACTTAAGTAGGTTTTTTGAGAATATAACTTCATTGTGTTCATTTTGCAATACTGATGAAGAATCTATTCTACATTTGTTTGGTCATTGCCCATCTCAAAATCTTTTTGGTCAGAAGTTAATGTGCTAATTTATTTCTTCCTGTTGTAACAAAATGATGGAAATCACAGAAGCTATATCATCTTCCTGTCAGATTTTCACTCTAATGTCAACAATCTTGAACATGCTGTATTATTGCTTTGTCTTCTGGGTAAATTTCACATTCATAAAGCCAGAACCATTCAATGTAAACCTAATTTTAGAATGTTTTCATCTGATGTAAAATCTCTTTATTCTTCTTTTAAGAACGTGTCCAAACCTTTGAATTCTGTCATGATTCTGCCTTCTAGTCTTTGATTTTCCCTGGTCTTGAGGCAGGATCATGACAGGCCCATGTTTTATGTGTAAGCACATGGCCATTTGTTTGGGCTGTGTGCTTGAGTTGTCTTGTCACCTTACCCCGCCCCCTTGTTATCTCTTCTTGTTATCATTATTGTATCATCGCCGTCACCTGTTTCCCTCATTAGTTTCTCCCTATTTAATCCCCTTGTGTTTGCTGTCTTGGGCCGGTTCATTGTTTGATTCTCAGTGTGTGTTAACCTTCCCGTGAGTACCTTGTGAAGAACTCTGTCTTGTAAAGTCCTGATCTTGTTGTTGCTGTTAGTTATTTGTCTAGTTATCTGTCAAGTCTTGTGTAGTTAGTCTTTGTTTTTGCCCTCCAGCCTTGTTTTGCCTAGGGATGGGGAAATGAAGCCTCATGAATCACTGAGGCTTTCCCCTGACTGTTCCGGGAAAAGATTCAAAGCTTCGAGAGTGTCGAGAACAGCGCAGAGAGCAGCGCCATCTGGTGCTTATTTAAAATAAAGCAGCCAGAAGCCTGTGTTAGAAGCTCTGGCAGATGAAGCAACCACAACACACTCCATAGTTTCAATGTTATGTGTACAAATAAAAACCTTTCATGTTTGTGTTTGATTTGTTCATTAAATAAATTATTTTACCCATTAAAGTGTGACAATTAAAATATAAAATGAGCTTATATGATTCAATAAGATCTAATGTAGGCTCTCTCTCTATATATTTCTCTCTCTCTCTCTCTCTCTCTCTCTCTCTCTCTCTACACACACACACACACACACACACACACACACACACACACAATGAATAAGGACATTGTCTGATAGGATCATCTGTTATTAAATGTGCTTATGACACTTGTTACTGATAGTGCTTAATCAACTGTAGGAATGACAGAAATTGATAAAGTTTTTAATTATTTACCACCAAACACCAACACCACTCTCCCCTAATCCCACCCTAAACCCCAATACCAACACCAAATTACCTAAAATCACCAAAAAGTGCAAAGATTTTACAAAAACAAAAAGACACAACAACAAAAAATAATAGCCTAAGTAGCGAAAAATAAATTTTGCTTATTTAAATGTAATATATTGTTTAACTTTCAAAGTAGGCTACAGCACTCTCCTCACAAACACATCAACCAGACTGAGGCAACGACTCGTTAAATACGATCTGGAGTTCGAGCCTTCTGACACCCAAAGCGAAACGCGCACGTGACTGGGGAGAAAGTGAGGCTTCGTTTGTCATCGATCACGTGACTCTAGTAACTAGAGACTAGAAATTGTTTCGCTTGTGTGATACGCGCATCGAAGCTTCAGTGTCATATGTAACATCACTAGTTTTGCCCCATCGTGGGTTTTGTTTTCCCTGTTTTGTCTGAATAAATCTGTGTTTATTGCATTCTGTCTGCGATTGGGTTCATCTCTCTCCAACCTCATAACAAATTCAAAGGCTTCTAAAACATTTAACATTCTTGAATCTGTTGTAAGGTATCTGTTGTATACCATGATGATTTATGTTGCCCGTATATCTACATGTGATATTGTCCGTATCCCCCCCTTATTAATTTTCAAGTACTGTAATATTTTTGATTTGCAATAATAAAAAAAACTGTTTGACTGTGTGCTGCGCCATGACTGCGTTTGTTATGCTTCCGTCTTCCATCATCTCGCTTTCTGATTGGATATTGTTTCCTTTCACGTGATAATCTCCAGAGCGTGCCACACGTTTGTCCTCGGGGTTCCCCCACACTTCAGGATTTCTGTTTGTCCTCGGGGTTCCCCCACACTTCAGGATTTCTGTTTGTCCTCGGGGTTCCCCCACACTGCAGGATTTCTGATCGTAAATATTCAACATGTTGAATATTTGCGATTCGCGATCAGGGCGGCTCCGACGTTCTTCCGATCAGGTTCGGACACTCTTAACACGCCTCACACCAAGGGGAAATCTGATAAGATAATCTATAACCATCAAGATAATCGGGACACAGCTAGGATTGCCCAAAATCAGGCCGATTATCTTTTGGTGTGAACTCAGCATAACAAGTTTGTGTTTATGAAGATGTTTATTATTATTTTAACCCAATATATATTGTAGTGCAATTTTATATAGTATTTTCACCAAAGAAAAATGGTTTTAAGCCAGTTATATACACTGAACAAAATTATAGAACTAACTCAAAGATCTAAGACTTTTTCTATGTACACAAAAGGCCTATTTCTCTCAAATATTGTTCACAAATCTGTCTAAATCTGTGTTAGTGAGCACTTCTCCTTTGCAGAGATAATCCATCCACCTCACAGGTGTGGCATATCAAGATACTGATGAGACAGCATGATTATTGCACAGGTGCGCCTTGACCAAGTAATGTTTATGATGATATTATTGAAGTCATAATTAAAGCACTTCTAAATCACTTCTGTTCTGTCCCTGTAATGTTGTATGATGTTTTCTGTATTGTATTGGAGATCCGGTTTCTTTAATCACCTTAGTCTTGGTAATACACTGTGTTGTCAGGTTTGTGTGTGTGTGTGTGTGTGTGTGTGTGTGTGTGTGTGTGTGTGTGGTCATGTACCAGTAAAACACATTGGTCCCTGTAATCCACTGAAATTACATATTTAGTGTATTGTGTCCTCATAATCAGGTCGGCCCCAAAAATCACAATTATTTAATAGACGGGAACATTTTAGGATGGGTGGGAATGTCCTTGTGTACCATTTTCTGTTCTGTTGTGTGTATAGAACATTTGAAGTTTGATAGTTTTATCATCACTGTAGGGCATTGGGAAAGGTGTGTCCCCATATACCACCACCAAACTTGTTTGGGCATCAATGTCCTTCTATACCACAAAAACAAGTGTGTGTGTGTGTGTGTGTGTGTGCCGTATATACTGTAAATATGGGAAATTATTCAACTGTATATACGGCCATTCTACAGAATTGGTGCAAACTGCTGTCCCACAACCAAAGAGCATTTAAGTATTCAACTTTGGGGTGTTTACTAAGATCCCTCTATTATATATTGAATCCCTCAATAATATTTAAAATATCAGTAAGCTTAATATATATAAAATCATAATTTATTGATAGATTTATTTGTCACATGCATAATGTACAGGAACATCAGCAGTGCAATGAAATTACAACACTCCTGACTGCAAATTAACAAGTAATGAAAAGTGAAATACAATTAACAAAGAGTACAAAACATGGAAATATAATACAGTTAATCAGATTTTTAGTTTAAACTATGAGATGAATGATATATACAGAGATTAAATCTAGAGGCGTGTTTAAGATATATTTACAGAGGATAAAAACCAGAGGCACTTCTACTTAGCCCAAGCTTTTACAAGTGGCCACTCTGATAGTTTAACAGCAGGCATGCAACTGCATAAAGCTGATTTCTGTTACCTAACATGTTTAAGGGGACGACAGTATCAAAGAATTTAAATTCCTTCAGTCTACGAATTAGGCGCTCAATGTGCACTCTGAGATGTGCAATCGCTTGGCTCTCCCTGACCTCATGCTTCGGCATCTGAGGTCTCCCAGCGGGGAATGCAGGCCTGTACACCTTACAGGGCACACAGTCATCCACAAGGAAGCCTCTGTCCACCATAACTGCCATATCTGGCCTAAGCAGAGCAAGAATACCTGACCCTACAAAGGTCTGTTTGTCACTTACTGAGCCGGCAAAAAGAGAGGAAACAAAGGTTACAGCGCCACGGGGGGCATGCCAATCATTCCCTTCAGGGTATAGTGGGACTTATAGTTTGAGTAGACCTCAGTCTGAAGGAAAGGGGAGGAGGGTGTTGGACACCGGAGCTCTGTGCAGTCCAGAACTGTGGTGGTGTCTGGGTAGTCTTCAAACTCTGATGGCAAGTGTTCCTTAATTTTGTCTTGAGTTATCCAAATGCATTGTGTACAAAAAATTGCTCCAGGTCAGAATGATTCTGCGTACAGTAGACTGATGCCCCCCACACCGCTCCGCTGGGTCCCTCTGCTTCAGGCCCAGGGCAAGGTAGTTCAGGAAGAGGAACAGTTAATCTATTGCAGGTAAGGGCTGATAGATCACAGCACAATTACATGTACAGTACAGTTACAACAACAGACATCTGATGGTGTGGAATTTATTTCCATTCGTACATTCAGTTCTAAAAGTGCTATTGTTGGTCATAAGGTGAACATCCTGGCTTCAGAAAGTAAAAGTCCAACCATGTATTGAACAAGTATATGACAGGATGCATAAATTCTGAGAGTTTGGTCATAATAGCACAGACGACAGACCTACCATGGAAGCACTTTGCCTTTCAGATTCAACGTTTGCAGTTCCTGTTCTGGTTACCCGAACCATGAATCTTAGTGATGGTTCAATGACCTGCCATCAGATGATCATAAGATGAAAACCTGTAAAGAGTGAAAATGTCAAAGCATTGACATTTCTTGTATAATTTAGCACCATACATGTTATTACATTTATAGGTTCTTATTTTGACAGTGCACACCAGGTCAGAGGTGAACCTGAAGTAGGAAGTGACTTGCACTGGTCTATTTGACATGCTGATTATATTTAATCTTCAATGTTTGTGGTATGGACACCCTAGTGCAAAAAAACCCTAAACCAAAATGTATTTAAAATATATTTATTTCATACTAAGTATACTACAAATCGATATTTACTGACATAATTCTTGAAGCTTACTGATAATATTACAATTAAACTTTATTTGGAGGACTTCTTTATTGCACGATGCACATTAAGCCTAAAAGTGTTTTAATATTAAATATTATTTTATCTTAAATAGACTTAGTAAAGATAGTATGATCACTGTATAATATCAGTCTTTAAATGCAAGATATGTAAAGTGTTCTTAAAGTATAATGCGTTTTTATTAAATTAAATATTTCTACATACCTGGTGTAGAAGCGGATGTCCCTGTCAGAACCTGTAAAGAGCTGTTTGAGTGACATCTGTTCCTGCCTCACATGGACGGTTTCTTCCAGAAGCGAGTCAACAAACGTTGTGCTGTAATCCTGGTCGTTGGTAGATAACCGTTTAGAATATTCCCCAGTTTCCATACTCTCTGGTCTCGTTCTCCTTTCCCAAACCCCAAGCCTTCTCTCTCCAAGAGAGTAATTACTCCAAGGGAACAGTACAGGTACGGCCCCAGACTCCAGCCTTCGCCTCCCTCCGACTTCAGCAGCTCTTCCCCCCCTTCAGCTCTTCTGGCACAAAGTGCCGACTGCACACGCGTGTATAGTGAGATATAACTAAATTGTCTCTTCTTATATTTATTATCCATTTCTTTCTCTGTTGTACGTCGGAAGGGAAAGTATGAAAACTAATGATTGAATTAAATTTGAATTAAATTTCGGGGAACATTTCATGGAGAGAAGCCCGGGACGCGTGTGTAGGGCCGGGCGATTTGTGTTTGTCAGTAAGCGTGATCGCTTGCGAGCGGGCACAGGACTTACGTTTATACCATAGCCGGTGTGTGTCGGCTTTATGTGTTTTGTTCCCTGTGATAACTGTGTAGCAGAGCGGGCAGTGAGTAGGTGTGGGCACTGTACCGTGGGCACATTTCCTACATCTAACACTCGAGCGGCACATGCCAGCTTTATGAGAGTGGGCTCTGCGAGAGTGAGTGACACAGGGGGAACCATGCTTGTGTGTAGGGGTGAACACTGGGAAGCGGGCACATTTTCTACACTCAAAACACTATCGGCATGAGCCGGATAACCAGAAATTACACTCTCTATGAGATATCTCTGGGTCGCTGTAAAAAACGGCGTTTGGGTGCAGGCGAGCGGGCTGTACAGCGCGCTCGTTGGCTGCAAAATACACATCTGCGGTCGCCTCTTTAAAGGGAACTGACAGAGCGAGAAGCTTTGATGGCGGTCCGGCCGCGGCGGGACTCAACCATCTTTTCCTCCTTGCGGCTGCTAGGAGGACTTCGCGGGCTCAGGTTTCAGCACAATCTTAGGCCGAGGTCCCCGCGGGGGAGGCGGCCTGTGACGGCTTGACGAGCGTGATCTCTGGCGAGCACCTTGGCGTCGTTGCGAAGGCAGAGGCTGGGAGGGCTGATGGGTAGAGCTTTGTGCAGGAGGCTATTTTTAAAGAGTGAGGCTGAACGAGTGTGTTTTAAAGAGTGAGGCTGAAGGAGTGTGTGTTAAAAAGTGAGGCTGAAGGAGTGTGTGTTAAAGAGTGAGGCTGAACGAGTGTGTTTTAAAGAGTGAGGCTGAACGAGTGTGTGTTAAAGAGTGAGGCTGAACGAGTGTGTGTTAAAGAGTGAGGCTGAACGAGTGTGTTTTAAAGAGTCAGGCTGAACGAGTGTGTGTTAAAGAGTGAGGCTGAACGAGTGTGTGTGTTAAAGAGTGAGGCTGAACGAGTGTGTGTTAAAGAGTGAGGCTGAACGAGTGTGTTTTAAAGAGTGAGGCTGAACGAGTGTGTGTTAAAAAGTGAGGCTGAACGAGTGTGTTTTAAAGAGTGAGGCTGAACGAGTGTGTGTTAAAGAGTGAGGCTGAACGAGTGTGTGTTAAAGCGTGAGGCTGAACGAGTGTGTGTTAAAGAGTGAGGCTGAACGAGTGTGTGTTAAAGAGTGAGGCTGAACGAGTGTGTGTTAAAGCGTGAGGCTGAACGAGTGTGTGTTAAAGCGTGAGGCTGAACGAGTGTGTGTTAAAGAGTGAGGCTGAACGAGTGTGTGTTAAAGCGTGAGGCTGAACGAGTGTGTGTTAAAGCGTGAGGCTGAACGAGTGTGTGTTAAAGAGTGAGGCTGAACGAGTGTGTGTTAAAGCGTGAGGCTGAACGAGTGTGTGTTAAAGAGTGAGGCTGAACGAGTGTGTGTTAAAGCTGGAAATCGTAATAATGTATGATTTGCAAAAATGAGAACTGCTGCGTCTGTGTGTAGATGAGAGAATCAAAGTGTATGTGCACACGCTACATTGATTATGGCCAAGCATGCGCCCTTAAAATAGCATATGAATAACATGCGCAACGTGCCACTGACTTTAAACTGGGGTTTTTTTCGGTCAGTGGCGGAATTGTTTTCTAAACCTGTAAAATAGCATGAGGGAACGTTTGCGCCGGAACACGCCTCCTCTTTGCGCTGAACCGCCCCCGGGAGCGCAAGTGTATTTCTTAGTTAACCGACGTGCGTCTGTGGAGGGAAAAGTCCGCTTTGCGCGGGTGCAAAATAGGAATGATACATGCGTCGGTGTACAAAGTCAATTGCGCTGGGTGCAAGATAGGGCCCTAGATCTAATATTATCACACGGAATCAATGTTGATGGCATTGAAATTCTGCAGCAGAGCAATGACATCTCAGATCATTATCTAGTCTCGTGTAAACTTCATTTAGCCAAGGCTGCAAAGCCGACTCCGTGTTACAAATATGTGAGACCTATCACTTCTGCCACTAAACTAATCTCAGCATCCCGGATAGCTTAGAAGAACTCGATATTGCGACAGAAACTTTTTAACTCTCTCTTTTCCAGCTCTTTAGACATAGTTACTCCATTGCGCTTAAAGAAGATTAAAGAAAATAGTCCAACGCCGTGGTACAACGAGCACACTCAGGCCCTTAAGAAAGCAGCCAGAAAAATGGAGCGCAACTGGAAGAAAATAAAACTAGAAGTATTCCGCGTTTCATGGAAAGAGAGTTCGATTGCATACAGAGAGGTCTTAAAAGCTGCTAGATCTGCTTATTTTTCAACCCTATTACAAGAAAATAAACAAAACCCTAGGTATTTATTTGAAACAGTGGCTAAACTAACGAAAAATAAAGCTTCAAGCCCAGAAGTTTCCAAGCAGCACAGCAGTAATGACTTTATGAACTTCTTCACTTATAAGATTGATAATATCAGGGAGAAAATTATAACATCGCATCGCATCAGGCAGTGCATTGTAGCCTTTTTAGAAAGAAATGATATCTGTGAGGATTTACAGTCAGGATTTAGACCGTACCATAGCACTGAGACAGCTCTCGTTAGAGTCACACATGATTTGCTCTTATCATCCGATCGTGGTTGTATCTCTCTATTAGTGTTACTCGATCTTAGTGCTGCATTTGACACTATTGACCACAACATTCTTTTAAATAGACTCGAAAATGATGTTGGCATTTGTGGAATTGCATTAGCATGGTTTAAATCATACTTATCTGACCGTTATCAGTTTGTAGCAGTAAATGAAGAGATGTCTCATCGATCACAAGTTCAGTATGGCGTACCACAAGGCTCAGTACAAGGACCATTGCTGTTCACTCTGTACATGCTACCCTTGGGAGATATCATTAGGAAGCATGGCATTAATTTTCACTGTTATGCTGACGATACTCAGCTCTATATTTCTTCACGCCCAGACGAAATTGACCAGTTCACAAAATTAACGGAATGCATAGCTGATATAAAAAACTGGATGACTAGTAATTTCCTACTACCTAACTCTGAAAAAACAGAGATTCTAATTATTGGACAAAAAACGTCCTCACGTAATAACCTAGAATACTGTCTAACACTGGATGGCTGCTCTGTGAAGTCTTCGTCGTCCGTCAGGAACCTGGGTGTGCTCTTTGATACCAATCTTTCATTTGAAAGTCACGTGTCTAGTGTCTGTAAAACCGCATTCTTCCATCTTAAAAATATATCTAAATGACGTCATATGCTCTCATTGACAAATGCGGAACAATTAGTCCATGCGTTCATGACCTCAAGGCTAGATTATTGTAATGCTATTATGGGTGGTTGCCCTGCACGCTTAATAAACAAACTACAGCTGGTCCAAAACACAGCAGCTCGAGTTCTTACCAGAACCAGGAAGTATGACCATATTAGCCCGGTTCTGTCAACACTGCACTGGCTCCCTATTAAACATCGTATACATTTTAAAATATTGCTGATTACTTACAAAGCACTAAATGGTTTAGCTCCGCAGTACTTGAGCGAGCTCTTAACGCATTATAGTCCTTCACGTCTATTGCGATCTCAAAAAACTCTGGCCAGTTGATAATACCTAGAATATCAAAATCGACTGCTGGCGGTAGATCCTTCTCCTATTTAGCACCAAAACTTTGGAACAGTCTTCCTAACATTGTCCGGGAAGCAAACACACTCTGTCAGTTCAAAGCTAGACTAAAGACACA
Source organism: Leuciscus leuciscus (assembly GCF_965113295.1). Classification (NCBI taxonomy): domain Eukaryota; kingdom Metazoa; phylum Chordata; class Actinopteri; order Cypriniformes; family Leuciscidae; genus Leuciscus; species Leuciscus leuciscus. The sequence goes on from NC_138746.1 coordinate 37,490,448, forward strand.
TCTCTTTGACCTGGAATACACATAACACATTATAGACTTCTATAATTCAATATTAGGCTGCATAGATTAGGTCAGCCGGAACCGGGAACACTTCCCATAAATCCTGATGTACTCGTTACATCATTAGAATGGCGTCTACGCTAATATTAGTCTTTCTGTTTATCCCGAGGTTTACTGCAGTCCGCCGGATCCAAATCTGATGAAGGACCTTCGGCTGGACACGATGACAGCGCAGTCCTGAAATGTCCACTAGTCTCTCCTCTGTGAAGGCCTCCCTCCTTCCCTCCCTTTACCTATCTACAGATAAAGCGTTGTCGGGATAATTCCGGTTCGCATGGCAACGTGGAAGCGATACAAATTCTGTATTATTAATTTTAAGGCCAGACAAGTAGTTTGTTGAGGGCTGATTTGTAGGGAAGGACTACACGCCTGCGCACATATATTCAAACGCACATACCTATAGACTGAAGTCGTAATACGCATGTGCACGCCATCGGCGTTCTCACTGGTTCGCGTTTTTGACGTTTGCGCAGAAAGAACTTAGAGTTTTCTGTTAGAACGGTGTCGTGTTAGCGGCCCCTAAGTTAATAACAACATTTTACATTTACATTTAGTCATTTAGCAGATGCTTTTGTCCAAAGCAACTTACAAATTAGGACTAAATTATGCGAGTCATCGTGAAGAGGCAAGAAACAACACAAGAAGTGCTCAGAATACGAAGTTCAGGCATTGGTCAGAGTAGCATAAGCCCGATAAGCGAGGATTTAAAGGAAAAAGGAGATATTAAAAAAAAAAAAATGAATGAGGTTCAGTGCTCATGGAAGAGATGGGTTTTCAGCTGTCTTTTGAATGTTGTCAGGGATTCTGCATTCCGGATGAGGGTAGGGAGAGCATTCCACCAGCATGGAACTGTGAATGAGAATGTTCTGGAAAGTGATTGTGTGGCTCTCTGTGATGGAACCACGAGCCGTCGCTCGTTGACCGATTGTAGGCTTCTGGTAGGGATGTAGGCTCTTAGGAGTGAGTGAAAGTAGGAGGAGCTGAGCCTGTGATAGATCTGTAAGCAAGCGTCAATGCCTTGAACTTGATGGGAGCAGCGAGAGGTAGCCAGTGCAGAGAGATGAACAGAGGAGTGACATGGGCCCTCTTGGGCTCGTTGAACACAAGACGAGCTGCAGCATTCTGAATCATTTGTAGAGCTTTGGTTGCACATGATGGAAGTCCAGCCAGAAGAGCATTGCAGTAGTCAAGCCTAGAGATAACCAGGGCCTGGACGAGAAGTTGTGTTGCATGCTCGGTTAGGAAAGGCCTGATCTTCCTGATGTTGTGCAGTGCAAACCTGCATGATCGAGCTGTCTTTGAAATGTGGTCTGTGTAGGTCAGCTGGTCATCCAATATCACTCCAAGATTTCTGACCGACCTTGATGGGGTGATTGATGATGATTCTAGCTGGATAGTGAAGTTGTGCTGTAGAAACGGATTGGCAGGGAGGACGAGAAGCTCAGTCTTTGCCAGGTTGAGCTGCAGGTGATGTTCCTTCATCCATGTCGAGATGTCCGCCAGACAGCTTGAGATCCGTGCAGCTACTGTGGGATCATCTGGTTGAAATGAGAGGAAGAGCTGTGTGTCATCAGCATAGCAGTGGTATGAGAAACCATGTGCCTGTATGATGTGTCCCAGTGATGTGGTGTAGATGGAGAAGAGCAGGGGTCCAAGAACTGAACCCTGAGGAAACCCTGTGGTCAGTTGATGTGCTTTGGATACCTCGTCTCTCCATGCTACCCTGAAGGACCTACCTGTGAGATAGGACTCGAAACCAGTGGAGGGAAGTTCCTGTGATGCCCAGTGATGAGAGGGTGGACATAAGGATCTGATGATTCACAGTGTCGAAGGCAGCAGATCCAGGAGAATGAGAACTGAAGAGTTGGAAGCAGCTTTTGCGATCCGTAGGGCTTCTGTGACCGACAGTAATGCAGTCTCAGTTGAATGCCCTTTCTTGAAGCCGGATTGGTTGACATCCAGCTGGTTGGTCAGAGACAGGAAGGATGTTACTTGGTTGAAAGCAACTCGTTCAAGTGTTTTCGCAATGAATGGTAGGGGAGAGACAGGTCTGTAATTCTCTACAAGTGATGTGTTTAGTGTTGGATTTTTAAGCAGTGGAGTTACCCGAGCCTGCTGGAATGCTGTAGGGAAAGTGCCAGTATGGAGGGATGAGTTGACGACGTGTGTGAGTGCTGGTAGAAGTGTGGGAGAGATGGCTTGTAGAAGGTGTGAGGGGATGGGGTCTAGAGGACAGGAGGTAGGATGACTGGAGAGGAGAAGTTTAGATACTTCTTCATCGGTTAGCGGAGAGAAGGAGGAGAGAGGGTTATAGTTGTTGTTTTGGTGAAGAAGTTAGCAAAATCATCAGCAGTTAAAGAGGAGGCGGGTGGAGGAGGAGGACAGAGGAGAGAGTTGAACGTCTTGAAGAGTGATTGTGTGTTAGATGAGCTGCTGTTGATCTTGTTGTGGAAATATGAAGAAATGAACATCAACAAAAGGTGACAAGATCAACAGCTCCTCTAACACACGATCACTCTTCAAGACGTTTAACTCTCTCCTCTGTCCTCCTCCTCCACCCACCTCCTCTTTAACTGCTGATGATTTTGCTAACTTCTTCACCAAAACAACAACTATAACCCTCTCTCCTCCTTCTCTCCGCTAAACCGATGAAGAAGTATCTAAACTTCTCCTCTCCAGTCATCCTACCTCCTGTCCTCTAGACCCCATCCCCTCACACCTTCTACAAGCCATCTCTCCCACACTTCTACCAGCACTCACACAAATCATCAACTCATCCCTCCATACTGGCACTTTCCCTACAGCATTCCAGCAGGCTCGGGTAACTCCACTGCTTAAAAAACCAACACTAAACACATCACTTGTAGAGAATTACAGACCTGTCTCTCCCCTACCATTCATTGCGAAAACACTTGAACGAGTTGCTTTCAACCAAGTAACATCCTTCTTGTCTCTGAACAACCAGCTGGATGTCAATCAATCCGGCTTCAAGAAAGGGCATTCAACTGAGACTGCATTACTGTCGGTCACAGAAGCCCTTACGGTCGCAAAAGCTGCTTCCAACTCTTCAGTTCTCATTCTCCTGGACCTGCTGCCTTCGACACTGTGAATCATCAGATCCTTCTGTCCACCCTCTCATCACTGGGCATCACAGGAACTTCCCTCCACTGGTTAGAGTCTTAACTCACAGGTAGGTCCTTCAGGGTCGCATGGAGAGACGAGGTATCCAAAGCTCATCAACTGATCACAGGGGTTCCTCAGGGTTCAGTTCTTGGACCCTTGCTCTTCTCCATCTACACCACATCACTGGGACACATCATACAGGCACATGGTTTCTCCTACCACTGCTATGCTGATGACACACAGCTCTTCCTCTCATTTCAACCAGATGATCCCACAGTAGCTGCACGGATCTCAAGCTGTCTGGCGGACATCTCGACATGGATGAAGGAACACCACCTGCAGCTCAGCCTGGCAAAGACTGAGCTTCTCGTCCTCCCTGCCAATCCGTCTCTACAGCACAACTTCACTATCCAGCTAGAATCATCATCAATCACCCCATCAAGGTCGGTCAGAAATCTTGGAGTGATATTGGATGACCAGCTGACCTACACAGACCACATTTCAAAGACAGCTCGATCATGCAGGTTTGCACTGCACAAAATCAGGAAGATCAGGCCTTTCCTAACCGAGCATGCAACACAACTTCTCGTCCAGGCCCTGGTTATCTCTAGGCTTGACTACTGCAATGCTCTTCTGGCTGGACTTCCATCATGTGCAACCAAAGCTCTACAAATGATTCAGAATGCTGCAGCTCGTCTTGTGTTCAACGAGCCCAAGAGGGCCCATGTCACTCCTCTGTTCATCTCTCTGCACTGGCTACCTCTCGCTGCTCCCATCAAGTTCAAGGCATTGACGCTTGCTTACAGATCTATCACAGGCTCAGCTCCTCCTACTTTCACTCACTCCTAAGAGCCTACATCCCTACCAGAAGCCTACAATCGGTCAACGAGCGACGGCTCGTGGTTCCATCACAGAGAGCCACACAATCACTTTCCAGAACATTCTCATTCACAGTTCCATGCTGGTGGAATGCTCTCCCTACCCTCATCCGGAATGCAGAATCCCTGACAACATTCAAAAGACAGCTGAAAACCCATCTCTTCCATGAGCACTGAACCTCATTCATTTTTTTTTTTTAAATATCTCCTTTTTCCTTTAAATCCTCGCTTATCGGGCTTATGCTACTCTGACCAATGCCTGAACTTCGTATTCTGAGCACTTCTTGTGTTGTTTCTTGCCTCTTCACGATGACTCGCATAATTTAGACCTAATTTGTAAGTTGCTTTGGACAAAAGCATCTGCTAAATGACTAAATGTAAATGTAAAATGTTGTTATTAACTTAGGGGCCGCTAACACGACACCGTTCTAACAGAAAACTCTAAGTTCTTTCTGCGCAAACGTCAAAAACGCGAACCAGTGAGAACGCCGATGGCGTGCACATGCGTATTACGACTTCAGTCTATAGGTATGTGCGTTTGAATATATGTGCGCAGGCGTGTAGTCCTTCCCTACAAATCAGCCCTCAACAAACTACTTGTCTGGCCTTAAAATTAATAATACAGAATTTGTATCGCTTCCACGTAGCCATGCGAACCGGAATTATCCCGACAACGCTTTATCTGTAGATAGGTAAAGGGAGGGAAGGAGGGAGGCCTTCACAGAGGAGAGACTAGTGGACATTTCAGGACTGCGCTGTCATTGTGTCCAGCCGAAGGTCCTTCATCAGATTTGGATCCGGCGGACTGCAGTAAACCTCGGGATAAACAAATGGAGCGCAACTGGAAGAAAATAAAACTAGAAGTATTCCGCGTTTCATGGAAAGAGAGTTCGATTGCATACAGAGAGGTCTTAAAAGCTGCTAGATCTGCTTATTTTTCAACCCTATTACAAGAAAATAAACAAAACCCTAGGTATTTATTTGAAACAGTGGCTAAACTAACGAAAAATAAAGCTTCAAGCCCAGAAGTTTCCAAGCAGCACAGCAGTAATGACTTTATGAACTTCTTCACTTATAAGATTGATAATATCAGGGAGAAAATTATAACATCGCATCGCATCAGGCAGTGCATTGTAGCCTTTTTAGAAAGAAATGATATCTGTGAGGATTTACAGTCAGGATTTAGACCGTACCATAGCACTGAGACAGCTCTCGTTAGAGTCACACATGATTTGCTCTTATCATCCGATCGTGGTTGTATCTCTCTATTAGTGTTACTCGATCTTAGTGCTGCATTTGACACTATTGACCACAACATTCTTTTAAATAGACTCGAAAATGATGTTGGCATTTGTGGAATTGCATTAGCATGGTTTAAATCATACTTATCTGACCGTTATCAGTTTGTAGCAGTAAATGAAGAGATGTCTCATCGATCACAAGTTCAGTATGGCGTACCACAAGGCTCAGTACAAGGACCATTGCTGTTCACTCTGTACATGCTACCCTTGGGAGATATCATTAGGAAGCATGGCATTAATTTTCACTGTTATGCTGACGATACTCAGCTCTATATTTCTTCACGCCCAGACGAAATTGACCAGTTCACAAAATTAACGGAATGCATAGCTGATATAAAAAACTGGATGACTAGTAATTTCCTACTACCTAACTCTGAAAAAACAGAGATTCTAATTATTGGACAAAAAACGTCCTCACGTAATAACCTAGAATACTGTCTAACACTGGATGGCTGCTCTGTGAAGTCTTCGTCGTCCGTCAGGAACCTGGGTGTGCTCTTTGATACCAATCTTTCATTTGAAAGTCACGTGTCTAGTGTCTGTAAAACCGCATTCTTCCATCTTAAAAATATATCTAAATGACGTCATATGCTCTCATTGACAAATGCGGAACAATTAGTCCATGCGTTCATGACCTCAAGGCTAGATTATTGTAATGCTATTATGGGTGGTTGCCCTGCACGCTTAATAAACAAACTACAGCTGGTCCAAAACACAGCAGCTCGAGTTCTTACCAGAACCAGGAAGTATGACCATATTAGCCCGGTTCTGTCAACACTGCACTGGCTCCCTATTAAACATCGTATACATTTTAAAATATTGCTGATTACTTACAAAGCACTAAATGGTTTAGCTCCGCAGTACTTGAGCGAGCTCTTAACGCATTATAGTCCTTCACGTCTATTGCGATCTCAAAACTCTGGCCAGTTGATAATACCTAGAATATCAAAATCGACTGCTGGCGGTAGATCCTTCTCCTATTTAGCACCAAAACTTTGGAACAGTCTTCCTAACATTGTCCGGGAAGCAAACACACTCTGTCAGTTCAAAGCTAGACTAAAGACACATCTCTTTGACCTGGAATACACATAACACATTATAGACTTCTATAATTCAATATTAGGCTGCATAGATTAGGTCAGCCGGAACCGGGAACACTTCCCATAAATCCTGATGTACTCGTTACATCATTAGAATGGCGTCTACGCTAATATTAGTCTTTCTGTTTATCCCGAGGTTTACTGCAGTCCGCCGGATCCAAATCTGATGAAGGACCTTCGGCTGGACACGATGACAGCGCAGTCCTGAAATGTCCACTAGTCTCTCCTCTGTGAAGGCCTCCCTCCTTCCCTCCCTTTACCTATCTACAGATAAAGCGTTGTCGGGATAATTCCGGTTCGCATGGCAACGTGGAAGCGATACAAATTCTGTATTATTAATTTTAAGGCCAGACAAGTAGTTTGTTGAGGGCTGATTTGTAGGGAAGGACTACACGCCTGCGCACATATATTCAAACGCACATACCTATAGACTGAAGTCGTAATACGCATGTGCACGCCATCGGCGTTCTCACTGGTTCGCGTTTTTGACGTTTGCGCAGAAAGAACTTAGAGTTTTCTGTTAGAACGGTGTCGTGTTAGCGGCCCCTAAGTTAATAACAACATTTTACATTTACATTTAGTCATTTAGCAGATGCTTTTGTCCAAAGCAACTTACAAATTAGGACTAAATTATGCGAGTCATCGTGAAGAGGCAAGAAACAACACAAGAAGTGCTCAGAATACGAAGTTCAGGCATTGGTCAGAGTAGCATAAGCCCGATAAGCGAGGATTTAAAGGAAAAAGGAGATATTTAAAAAAAAAAAATGAATGAGGTTCAGTGCTCATGGAAGAGATGGGTTTTCAGCTGTCTTTTGAATGTTGTCAGGGATTCTGCATTCCGGATGAGGGTAGGGAGAGCATTCCACCAGCATGGAACTGTGAATGAGAATGTTCTGGAAAGTGATTGTGTGGCTCTCTGTGATGGAACCACGAGCCGTCGCTCGTTGACCGATTGTAGGCTTCTGGTAGGGATGTAGGCTCTTAGGAGTGAGTGAAAGTAGGAGGAGCTGAGCCTGTGATAGATCTGTAAGCAAGCGTCAATGCCTTGAACTTGATGGGAGCAGCGAGAGGTAGCCAGTGCAGAGAGATGAACAGAGGAGTGACATGGGCCCTCTTGGGCTCGTTGAACACAAGACGAGCTGCAGCATTCTGAATCATTTGTAGAGCTTTGGTTGCACATGATGGAAGTCCAGCCAGAAGAGCATTGCAGTAGTCAAGCCTAGAGATAACCAGGGCCTGGACGAGAAGTTGTGTTGCATGCTCGGTTAGGAAAGGCCTGATCTTCCTGATGTTGTGCAGTGCAAACCTGCATGATCGAGCTGTCTTTGAAATGTGGTCTGTGTAGGTCAGCTGGTCATCCAATATCACTCCAAGATTTCTGACCGACCTTGATGGGGTGATTGATGATGATTCTAGCTGGATAGTGAAGTTGTGCTGTAGAAACGGATTGGCAGGGAGGACGAGAAGCTCAGTCTTTGCCAGGTTGAGCTGCAGGTGATGTTCCTTCATCCATGTCGAGATGTCCGCCAGACAGCTTGAGATCCGTGCAGCTACTGTGGGATCATCTGGTTGAAATGAGAGGAAGAGCTGTGTGTCATCAGCATAGCAGTGGTATGAGAAACCATGTGCCTGTATGATGTGTCCCAGTGATGTGGTGTAGATGGAGAAGAGCAGGGGTCCAAGAACTGAACCCTGAGGAAACCCTGTGGTCAGTTGATGTGCTTTGGATACCTCGTCTCTCCATGCGACCCTGAAGGACCTACCTGTGAGATAGGACTCGAAACCAGTGGAGGGAAGTTCCTGTGATGCCCAGTGATGAGAGGGTGGACATAAGGATCTGATGATTCACAGTGTCGAAGGCAGCAGATCCAGGAGAATGAGAACTGAAGAGTTGGAAGCAGCTTTTGCGATCCGTAGGGCTTCTGTGACCGACAGTAATGCAGTCTCAGTTGAATGCCCTTTCTTGAAGCCGGATTGGTTGACATCCAGCTGGTTGGTCAGAGACAGGAAGGATGTTACTTGGTTGAAAGCAACTCGTTCAAGTGTTTTCGCAATGAATGGTAGGGGAGAGACAGGTCTGTAATTCTCTACAAGTGATGTGTTTAGTGTTGGATTTTTAAGCAGTGGAGTTACCTGAGCCAGCTGGAATGCTGTAGGGAAAGTGCCAGTATGGAGGGATGAGTTGACGACGTGTGTGAGTGCTGGTAGAAGTGTGGGAGAGATGGCTTGTAGAAGGTGTGAGGGGATGGGGTCTAGAGGACAGGAGGTAGGATGACTGGAGAGGAGAAGTTTAGATACTTCTTCATCGGTTAGCGGAGAGAAGGAGGAGAGAGGGTTATAGTTGTTGTTTTGGTGAAGAAGTTAGCAAAATCATCAGCAGTTAAAGAGGAGGCGGGTGGAGGAGGAGGACAGAGGAGAGAGTTGAACGTCTTGAAGAGTGATTGTGTGTTAGATGAGCTGCTGTTGATCTTGTTGTGGAAATATGAAGAAATGAACATCAACAAAAGGTGACAAGATCAAAAGCTCCTCTAACACACGATCACTCTTCAAGACGTTTAACTCTCTCCTCTGTCCTCCTCCTCCACCCACCTCCTCTTTAACTGCTGATGATTTTGCTAACTTCTTCACCAAAACAACAACTATAACCCTCTCTCCTCCTTCTCTCCGCTAAACCGATGAAGAAGTATCTAAACTTCTCCTCTCCAGTCATCCTACCTCCTGTCCTCTAGACCCCATCCCCTCACACCTTCTACAAGCCATCTCTCCCACACTTCTACCAGCACTCACACAAATCATCAACTCATCCCTCCATACTGGCACTTTCCCTACAGCATTCCAGCAGGCTCGGGTAACTCCACTGCTTAAAAAACCAACACTAAACACATCACTTGTAGAGAATTACAGACCTGTCTCTCCCCTACCATTCATTGCGAAAACACTTGAACGAGTTGCTTTCAACCAAGTAACATCCTTCTTGTCTCTGAACAACCAGCTGGATGTCAATCAATCCGGCTTCAAGAAAGGGCATTCAACTGAGACTGCATTACTGTCGGTCACAGAAGCCCTTACGGTCGCAAAAGCTGCTTCCAACTCTTCAGTTCTCATTCTCCTGGACCTGCTGCCTTCGACACTGTGAATCATCAGATCCTTCTGTCCACCCTCTCATCACTGGGCATCACAGGAACTTCCCTCCACTGGTTAGAGTCTTAACTCACAGGTAGGTCCTTCAGGGTCGCATGGAGAGACGAGGTATCCAAAGCTCATCAACTGATCACAGGGGTTCCTCAGGGTTCAGTTCTTGGACCCTTGCTCTTCTCCATCTACACCACATCACTGGGACACATCATACAGGCACATGGTTTCTCCTACCACTGCTATGCTGATGACACACAGCTCTTCCTCTCATTTCAACCAGATGATCCCACAGTAGCTGCACGGATCTCAAGCTGTCTGGCGGACATCTCGACATGGATGAAGGAACACCACCTGCAGCTCAGCCTGGCAAAGACTGAGCTTCTCGTCCTCCCTGCCAATCCGTCTCTACAGCACAACTTCACTATCCAGCTAGAATCATCATCAATCACCCCATCAAGGTCGGTCAGAAATCTTGGAGTGATATTGGATGACCAGCTGACCTACACAGACCACATTTCAAAGACAGCTCGATCATGCAGGTTTGCACTGCACAAAATCAGGAAGATCAGGCCTTTCCTAACCGAGCATGCAACACAACTTCTCGTCCAGGCCCTGGTTATCTCTAGGCTTGACTACTGCAATGCTCTTCTGGCTGGACTTCCATCATGTGCAACCAAAGCTCTACAAATGATTCAGAATGCTGCAGCTCGTCTTGTGTTCAACGAGCCCAAGAGGGCCCATGTCACTCCTCTGTTCATCTCTCTGCACTGGCTACCTCTCGCTGCTCCCATCAAGTTCAAGGCATTGACGCTTGCTTACAGATCTATCACAGGCTCAGCTCCTCCTACTTTCACTCACTCCTAAGAGCCTACATCCCTACCAGAAGCCTACAATCGGTCAACGAGCGACGGCTCGTGGTTCCATCACAGAGAGCCACACAATCACTTTCCAGAACATTCTCATTCACAGTTCCATGCTGGTGGAATGCTCTCCCTACCCTCATCCGGAATGCAGAATCCCTGACAACATTCAAAAGACAGCTGAAAACCCATCTCTTCCATGAGCACTGAACCTCATTCATTTTTTTTTTTTAAATATCTCCTTTTTCCTTTAAATCCTCGCTTATCGGGCTTATGCTACTCTGACCAATGCCTGAACTTCGTATTCTGAGCACTTCTTGTGTTGTTTCTTGCCTCTTCACGATGACTCGCATAATTTAGACCTAATTTGTAAGTTGCTTTGGACAAAAGCATCTGCTAAATGACTAAATGTAAATGTAAAATGTTGTTATTAACTTAGGGGCCGCTAACACGACACCGTTCTAACAGAAAACTCTAAGTTCTTTCTGCGCAAACGTCAAAAACGCGAACCAGTGAGAACGCCGATGGCGTGCACATGCGTATTACGACTTCAGTCTATAGGTATGTGCGTTTGAATATATGTGCGCAGGCGTGTAGTCCTTCCCTACAAATCAGCCCTCAACAAACTACTTGTCTGGCCTTAAAATTAATAATACAGAATTTGTATCGCTTCCACGTAGCCATGCGAACCGGAATTATCCCGACAACGCTTTATCTGTAGATAGGTAAAGGGAGGGAAGGAGGGAGGCCTTCACAGAGGAGAGACTAGTGGACATTTCAGGACTGCGCTGTCATCGTGTCCAGCCGAAGGTCCTTCATCAGATTTGGATCCGGCGGACTGCAGTAAACCTCGGGATAAACAGAAAGACTAATATTAGCGTAGACGCCATTCTAATGATGTAACGAGTACATCAGGATTTATGGGAAGTGTTCCCGGTTCCGGCTGACCTAATCTATGCAGCCTAATATTGAATTATAGAAGTCTATAATGTGTTATGTGTATTCCAGGTCAAAGAGATGTGTCTTTAGTCTAGCTTTGAACTGACAGAGTGTGTTTGCTTCCCGGACAATGTTAGGAAGACTGTTCCAAAGTTTTGGTGCTAAATAGGAGAAGGATCTACCGCCAGCAGTCGATTTTGATATTCTAGGTATTATCAACTGGCCAGAGTTTTGAGATCGCAATAGACGTGAAGGACTATAATGCGTTAAGAGCTCGCTCAAGTACTGCGGAGCTAAACCATTTAGTGCTTTGTAAGTAATCAGCAATATTTTAAAATGTATACGATGTTTAATAGGGAGCCAGTGCAGTGTTGACAGAACCGGGCTAATATGGTCATACTTCCTGGTTCTGGTAAGAACTCGAGCTGCTGTGTTTTGGACCAGCTGTAGTTTGTTTATTAAGCGTGCAGGGAAACCACCCATAATAGCATTACAATAATCTAGCCTTGAGGTCATGAACGCATGGACTAATTGTTCCGCATTTGTCAATGAGAGCATATGACGTAATTTAGATATATTTTTAAGATGGAAGAATGCGGTTTTACAGACACTAGACACGTGACTTTCAAATGAAAGATTGGTATCAAAGAGCACACCCAGGTTCCTGACGGACGACGAAGACTTCACAGAGCAGCCATCCAGTGTTAGACAGTATTCTAGGTTATTACGTGAGGACGTTTTTTGTCCAATAATTAGAATCTCTGTTTTTTCAGAATTAAGTAGTAAGAAATTACTAGTCATCCAATTTTTTATATCAGCTATACATTCCGTTAATTTTGTGAATTGGTAAGTTTCGTCAGGGCGTGAAGAAATATAGAGCTGAGTATCATCAGCATAACAGTAAAAACTAATGCCATGCTTCCTAATGATATCTCCCAAGGGTAGCATGTACACAGTGAACAGCAGCGGTCCTAGTACTGAGCCTTGTGGTACGCCATACTGAACTTGTGATCGATGAGACATCTCTTCATTTACTGCTACAAACTGATAACGGTCAGATAAGTATGATTTAAACCAGTGGTTCTCAACTCCAGTCCTCGGGACCCGCTGATCTGCACATTTTGTATGTCTCCCTTATTTAACACACCTGAACCAGATCATCAGCTCGTCAGGAGAGACTCCATGAACTGATTTGAGTGTGTCAGATAAGAGAGACATACAAAATGTGCAGAGCAGCGGGTCCCGAGGACTGGAGTTGAGAACCACTGATTTAAACCATGCTAATGCAATTCCACTAATGCCAACATAATTTTCGAGTCTATTTAAAAGAATGTTGTGGTCAATAGTGTCAAATGCAGCACTAAGATCGAGTAACACTAATAGAGAGATACAACCACGATCGGATGATAAGAGCAAATCATGTGTGACTCTAATGAGAGCTGTTTCAGTACTATGGTACGGTCTAAATCCTGACTGTAAATCCTCACAGATATCATTTCTTTCTAAAAAGGCTACAATGCACTGCCTGATGCGATGCGATGTTATAATTTTCTCCCTGATATTATCAATCTTATAAGTGAAGAAGTTCATAAAGTCATCACTGCTGTGCTGCTCGGAAACTTCTGGGCTTGAAGCTTTATTTTTCGTTAGTTTAGCCACTGTTTCAAATAAATACCTAGGCTTTTGTTTATTTTCTTGTAATAGGGTTGAAAAATAAGCAGATCTAGCAGCTTTTAAGGCCTCTCTGTATGCAATCAGGCTCTCTTTCCATGAAACGCGAAATACTTCTAGTTGCGCTCCATTTTTCTGGCTGCTCTCTTAAAGGGTTAGTTCACCCAAAAATGAAAATTATAGTCCATGTGACTACAGTGGGTTAGTTAGAATTTTTTGAAGCATCAAAAATACATTATCGGTCCAAAAATAACAAAAACTACAACTTTATTCAGCATTGTATTCTCTTCCGGGTTGTGTTATCTGGTGTTATCACTTACGCACCATTTTAAAAAATATAGCAATACCAAAATACAAACAATGTAGAATAGCTTGAATACAGCGTGCGTCTCCCTCAGACTGTAAACGAAGCTCGGGCGCTGCTTCGTTTACCGTCTGAGGGAGACGCACGCTGTATTCAAGCTATTCTACATTGTTTGTATTTTGATATTGCTATATTTTTTAAAATGGTGCGTAAGTGATAATTTACATTTTCAATGGAGGGACAGAAAGCTCTCGGACAAAATCTAAAATATCTTAAACTGTGTTCCGAAGATGAACGGAGGTCTTACGGGCTTGGAACGACATGAGGGTGAGTCATTGATGACATAATTTTCATTTTTGGGTGAACTAACCCTTTAAGGGCCTGAGTGTGCTCGTTGTACCACGGCGTTGGACTATTTTCTTTAATCTTCTTTAAGCGCAACGGAGCAACTGTGTCTAAAGTGCTGGAAAAGAGAGAGTTAAAAGTTTCTGTCGCAATATCGAGTTCTTCTAAAGAACTGGATATTACGAAAAAAATACTTGCGCGCCCTTGACGTTTCCACGGACTGACTGCCTGTTCTTCTGGAGAGGGGAGACGTTTCTCTCTGCCATCCAGGCTCTTTCGATGACTCGACTGGCGTATTTCTGAAACTGGTTTTCCTCCTCAACCAAGAGAGCCATGGTCTCCTCCGCAAAGTCGTTCTGTTCTTTTCTCTCATGGAGATCCCTTGCACGTTTTTCAGCCTTTACAAAACCAATGTTGCATTAGAGAGAAATTACAATTTCTGAAAGTTCAAAAGTTCAATGCATAAAATAAAACATATTAAAATAATACCCACCATTTGTTGTATGTGGCTGTCATGGAGTGCTGTTCTTTCTTCTCTAGATTTTTGAACTTCAAGTTGTTCCTTTTCCTTGAAGAGTTTATCTGCTTCCTTCAGTGCATACAGCGTCTCCAGAGAGATATGTTTTTCTTCCTCTGCCTTTCCTTGCAGCTCTCGCGTCTGATATAGAGTTGAGAAAAATGTTTATTTCAATAAATGCATTTCAAATTATATATATAAACAGTGTGACGCTCTAACCCTGTGGTAAAATGAAGCCATAAGCCCCGCGCAGCCGTGTGTTACAGTGGAGCGGCTGAGGGGCGATGTGAGGCACGACGCGGAGCGCAGATTTAAACATGTTCACATGTATAAAAACATCAGGAATAGGCCATTTACCTTGGATTCTCTGTGTGCAGCGATAGAGTCCAACATGGCTGCATGTTTCTCCTCTTTCTCACACTGCACTCGGGCATGTTCGGCCTCACGTTCAGCGACTACTTTAGCGATGCGCGGTTCCTCATGGCTGATTTCTTGCTGCTTCTGCATGGCTAACTTCTGCACAACAGTGTCTCTGGGTCTTTGACGCTCTCTAAAGCAAACATAAAGACAAATACAAGCTCAGTTCTGAGACAAAGCAAGCAGTGGGAAGAAGTATACTTTCTCTCCAGGCTTCCCACACTGATTTCAATAACCTTCCCAGTTAGGTGTGATTCATGAATGAGCAAGTTGTAAGAATGTGGATGTCGAATGGTTTGTCAGGTAGCAATCTTTTGAATTAGTTTATTTTGAATTTAGGTTTATACACTAATTTATTTACATTTGTATAAATGTTCCCAAAAGACCTTTCACAGACAAATTAAAGATTGGAACTGGTTTGCAAGCAAGTTTGAATTTGAAACAAACACTCAGAAAGAGCAGTTTCTAGTTGGTTAAATACACTGTAAACCCGAATAAAATTGGCAAAACTCAAATAATTTGAGGTAATCAGTACATCAAATCGTTTAAGTTAAGAAATTGAATGTTTAAGTAAGCAGAGCTTGCAGATTTTTGTTTTGTAATCATACATTTTAATTGCTCTAAACTTGAAATATTTGAGTAAGATAATTCATACAACAACTTAAAATTGTCATGTAATCTCAACTTCAACATTTTTAGTAGTGGAAACTTGGTTAGATTTAACCAGCTAATTCAGTAAGTGCTACCTTGCTAATACGCTGATTTCACGCAGCCGCCATTTTGAAATCGAAAGTGAGGCTCCGGTGGGTAAAACCCCGGAAGTAAAGATAAACAACAGTGCCTTGGATTACCATCCTGAAGCTGCTGCCGCGATTTACACTTTTGGATGTTATTATCCAATATAGGATATGTATATAGTTCATTCCTGCTTCGTTTTTTATATTCTGAATTATATATAAAAAAAATTTTTTATTTATAAATGAATTTCACTGTATATAGTCTAAAGTATGAAAGACATGTTTGTACATTTTTAGAATTGACACAACATCATTAAACACAACAATACGCTATCACATTCACGACTCTCCTGTGATTAAAGGCGACACTTCCGGTTTTCTTCCCACCGGAGCCTCGCGTTCGATTTCAAAATAACGGCTGCGTGAAATCAGCGTATTGGTGACACGATGCCTTGATAGCATCAGCATATCATTATACTTGCGGAATGAGTACAGCAACTTAAAACATTTAACACACACTGTTCTCAAACCAAGCTCATGCTCCACTCGTCACCAGCCATGATGATAACTCCCCAAAAAACCCAACATAACAGAAACTCTTATAAACTAGCATTACAAAACATTAAACAATACTAAATCTCCCACAAAAAATCCCAGCCTAGTTTCAGTTAAATTTAAGTTTGTCAAAATGAAAAGAAACAAGTTCATAGAACTCAAAACCCCGAACAATTCAACTTACTTAAAATGTGTCAGTTTTGTGAACTCAAAAGAAAAAAGAAAGTTTTAAATACTCATAAAATTGTAAGTATCTTTTGTTAATTTGATGGAACTAATTTGTATAATTTGAGTTGGCCCTACTCAAAACAATGAATTATTTTGAGCGTTAGGGTTTACAGTGTTATGGAGCTAAAAATAAAAAATAAAAATATTAGATGAGAAACTTAAACCTTAAACTTAGAAATGTTGCCTTGGCAACTCACTGAAATAACATTTCAATTTGTAAGTTGAAGTACTAAAATTACTAAAATTACTAAAACTAAAACAGAAATAAATATAAAATAAAGCTCAAAAGAAATCAAATAAAAAACAAATAAAAAAAATGACAAAAGCACATACTCACAATTCCTAAAACTTAAACTATAAAAATAAAAGGTAATTAAAAAAAAATTCTAAACACTGTATACTATAAATAAATAACAGCCCATGATCTCTAGAGATTCACAGTTTTAAAGTAACAAAATGCGTTGTCTAGCATTTAATATATCAAGTTGAGTATGGGTTGGAAGTGTTTAACATAAATAATCAGCATGCTGTGTGTTTTATACGTGTTAGCCCTCATACATGTACAATTTAGCAGGGAGCAAAATAAATAAGTTAATTTCTGGCACTAATGAGAATCCTGTAATCTCCACCACAGGACGCATTTGTCTGATGTACAATACCTGATTATTTCCATCCGCTTTTCTTTCCACACTCTCCTCTGTTCTTCTTTCTGGCTGACGATCTGCTTTCCCTTCTCCTCCTCTTCCTCAATCATCAGAGCCTCTGCTGCTCTCATCAGCTCTCTTTCGGTCCGAAGGTCCTGATGGAAGACAGAAGAAGGGATTTCTAAACCGCATCTGATTCAGTCTGCTTTCACAGTGTGGATGTTGTCCAACAACCGCCTTACCTGATAAGCTTTCATCGAGCTCCTCTTCTCTTCTTGTTTCTTGCACTCTTTCATGGCCTGTTCCCTCAGATTATAATCTATGAGTTGCTCCATTTCTTCAGCCTCCCTCCTCATCTCCTGCCTCTTCTGCGCTTTCTTCATCTCATTAACCTTACACCTAATAAAGCAGGAAACGTCAGACACCTTGTGCTTTAAGGGAATTCCCAGCTTTAGAGAAGGTTCTCTCATGGTTACGAACAAACGTTCTTCTAGTAACATTAATAGAAAGTTCGTTCAAAGTTTTCTGGCCTTTAATCATGTTCTCAAAACATTCACATAAAAACATTATTTATACATCATTGGTGGAGTGTATTTTTGGTGCGGGTGAGGGCGGGGTGCGGGTGAGGGCGGGGTGAGGGTGCGGTGAGGGCGGGGTGCGGGTGCGGTGAGGGCGGGGTGCGGGTGAGGGTGAGGGTGCGGGTGAGGGCGGGGTGCGGGTGAGGGCGGGGTGAGGGTGCGGTGCGGGTGAGGGCGGGGTGAGGGTGAGGGTTTGCGGTGCGGGTGAGGACGGGGTGAGGGCGCGGCGCGGGTGAGGGCGGGGTGCGGGTGAGGGCGGGGTGAGGGCGCGGCGCGGGTGAGGGCGGGGTGCGGGTGAGGGCGGGGTGAGGGCGCGGCGCGGGTGAGGGCGGGGTGCGGGTGAGGGCGGGGTGAGGGCGCGGCGCGGGTGAGGGCGGGGTGAGGGCGCGGCGCGGGTGAGGGCGGGGTGCGGGTGAGGGCGGGGTGCGGGTGAGGGCGCGGCGCGGGTGAGGGTGCGGGTGAGGGTTTGCGGTGCGGGTGAGGGCGGGGTGAGTGTGCACTGAGTGTGTTGTTAGCTGTGTGTGCACTGAGTGTGTTGTTAGCTGTGTGTGCACTGAGTGTGTTGTTAGCTGTGTGTGCACTGAGTGTGTTGTTGTTAGCTGTGTGTGCACTGAGTGTGTTGTTGTTAGCTGTGTGTGCACTGAGTGTGTTGTTAGCTGTGTGTGCACTGAGTGTGTTGTTAGCTGTGTGTGCACTGAGTGTGTTGTTAGCTGTGTGTGCACTGAGTGTGTTGTTGTTAGCTGTGTGTGCACTGAGTGTATTGTTGTTAGCTGTGTGTGCACTGAGTGTGTTGTTGTTAGCTGTGTGTGCACTGAGTGTATTGTTGTTAGCTGTGTGTGCACTGAGTGTATTGTTGTTAGCTGTGTGTGCACTGAGTGTGTTGTTAGCTGTGTGTGCACTGAGTGTGTTGTTGTTAGCTGTGTGTGCACTGAGTGTGTTGTTAGCTGTGTGTGCACTGAGTGTATTGTTGTTAGCTGTGTGTGCACTGAGTGTGTTGTTAGCTGTGTGTGCACTGAGTGTGTTGTTGTTAGCTGTGTGTGCACTGAGTGTGTTGTTGTTAGCTGTGTGTGCACTGAGTGTGTTGTTAGCTGTGTGTGCACTGAGTGTGTTGTTGTTAGCTGTGTGTGCACTGAGTGTATTGTTGTTAGCTGTGTGTGCACTGAGTGTATTGTTGTTAGCTGTGTGTGCACTGAGTGTATTGTTGTTAGCTGTGTGTGCACTGAGTGTATTGTTGTTAGCTGTGTGTGCACTGAGTGTATTGTTGTTAGCTGTGTGTGCACTGAGTGTATTGTTGTTAGCTGTGTGTGCACTGAGTGTATTGTTAGCTGTGTGTGCACTGAGTGTATTGTTAGCTGTGTGTGCACTGAGTGTATTGTTAGCTGTGTGTGCACTGAGTGTATTGTTAGCTGTGTGTGCACTGAGTGTATTGTTGTTAGCTGTGTGTGCACTGAAGCATAGATGATTTCTCCTTACTGTAGTTTCCAGCTGTCGGAGATGGCCTGGCGGTCTCGGCTCCTCTGCTGGGCGATCTGCTGATCCCGCTGGACCGCCAGCTCTTCTCTGCGAGACCTTTCAGCCAAGAACTCTTTGTCTTCGTTTCTGCTGGCAATCGCTTGCATGCGCTTCAGCTCGATCTGAGCCTTCCTCTCCTGCTGGACCTCCGTCAGGAACAGAGCGCTCTATAAAACAAGAGGATCGTTTAATAACACTTCACCACAGAAGAAGATTTGTGATGTAATACCGTAAGACACACACATGGAAGCCTTTCACTCTGTCGGTCTGGAAGAACTGCTGGGTACGTGCTCTCTCGAGGGCCTCCTCTCGTGTCTGCGCCCGGTATTCCGCTTCTTCCTGGTCCTGCTGTTTCCTCTTCTCCTCTGCCATCGCCTCTCGAACTCCTTTCGCCTCGAGCTTTACACGCCGTTGTCCCTGTAAGGATGAAATCAGATTTGTTTGTTGTACTTTGTTACTGTACACATCAAGTCTCATATTAACCCTCAGAGACACAGGTATTGGTTTATTTATTTTCTTTTAACGTAGAAAAACTAAAACATCACATCAAGATGACATTCAAATTACAATTTAACATTATACCAAACCATAACTTAATATTATAATAGGGGCACAGACACAAAAAGAAAATTAGACAGCGAGAAGTATAAACAAGGCTATATAAATAAACAAATAAAAGTATCTGCACATGTTCAAAAGAATAAATAATGGTAACATTTGTTTGTATTGTGTATGTTCTTTTTAGGGTTAGTTTGTGTTTTAGTTCTGTTCCCGTTCTCCTGTGTCATTTGACCTAGTTTCCCAGTGTGTTTGATTAATCATTCCTCTAATCTGTTGTACAGTTAATGATCTCTTTTGTGTGCTATGTGTGTTTAAGCCCTCAGTCTGAGGTCGTTCCCTGTCCAGTATAGTCTGAGTGTAATGACCCTGTGTCTCCTGCATGTTCCCATTGGTGATTAAAGCACTCTTAGTTTATCTCTGACTCGAGCGTGTGGAACTACATGTGACAATCGTATAGTAAGTTCACCATTAGTTAAGTACGAACTAACAATGAAAAATAATTCTAAACACAAACGGCATACAAAATAAACCGGAGTATTATCAAAATATTATAATACGTTATACATACGAGCTGAAAAATCCAACCAAATAACATATTTTTTTTAATAAATTATTCTTATTTCTTAAGAAAGACTTATAAAAAGGCCTATTTTCTTTCTTAAAAGGCAACTTGGGTCCTGGAGGGCCACTGTCCTACAGAGATTAGCTCCAACCCTGAAAATAAATCGCCTGCCTGTAATTTTCTAGTAATCCTGAGGACCTCGATTAGCTTGTTCAGGTGTGTTTGATTAGGGTTGAAGCTAAACTCTGTAGGACAGTGGCCCTCCAGGACCGAAGTTGCCCAGGTCATTAAAAAGCATGATGTTTACGCATATTTAGTATGGAGACACGCAAGAAAAAAAGTTTGTGTGCACGATTTACTAATTCGTTCCCTCGATTTAGCCTACTATTTGTGTCATGTGCGGGTCTGTAATCCCAGTGCTCCCACTCACCGCGATGGTGTTGGTCCATTGTGCGGCGGCCTCTTTAGAGCGCATGTACAGCGCCTCCCTCTCTGCCTCCCTCTCTTCAGCGGCTGATGTGACACTGCTCTTCTGGAGATCCACACCGTTCACACTGTCCTGTATCCGCTGCCATTCAGATTTGGACAAAGCTACCTTTTGACAGAGGTGGGTAGAGTATCCCAAAACTGATAAGTACTTATAGAAATATTTACTCAAAGTAAAAGTAATAATCTTAATAGTTACTTGAGTAAGAGTAAAAAAGTATCCAATGAAAAAACTACTCAAGTAGCGAGTTACTTCGGATCATATAGGCCTATATATATATATATGAAGACTTCATGATGCAAAAGCCTCTGAGTGCCATCTGAAAAGTTCTTCTAAAACAGGCATTTTTATCAAGCTCGTATATTTAAGTTCAGTAATTTCACTTTAATGACAATTAATATGTACTGTTCATTGCCATTTAAGTGAAATAACTGAACATAAACATACAAGCTTGATAAGAAGAACATTTCAGATGGTACTTAGAGAGGCTTTTATATCTGAAGTCGTCATATATATATAAAATTATATTATTTAGATTTGTTTTATTTAAATGACTATTATTATCATAAATAGGCTATCTTTGCAACACAAACAGAAGAGACCAGCATTATTTCTGCCATCTGTAGCCCTAAAATCATTGCCTGTTCTTTGGTTTGTATAATATGAATTTATACAACTACATTTGGATTATTAGACAATGTCGAAATAAAGTGAATCTGCAAGAGTGTTTCATTCAAAGGCATGTAATAGACAGAGAAGAAAGAGTTAAACTCTATACATGACTGATACTGAACATCTGAACACATCGACGGATCTTCTTCTGTCTGGTCTCCGAAATATAATCAAATGTATATTTCATCACGAACCGATTTAGACAGATCTGTCAACTTGTTTGATGAAGTATTTGAACAGAATCGACTCAAAAGAGTGATTCATTTGTGAATTAAGCCCAGAAAAAAAGATACAGCGCGCTTGGTATAAACTACGCATTTAACAACACATATTGCATTAAAATAAAGTAACGAGAGGAACGTCGCTCAACGTAACGAAGTAAAAGTACAGCTGTTTCATTAGAAATGTACTCGAGTTAAAGTAAAAGTACCCACATCTACTCTTAAAAGTAACATTTTTCCAAAAAAATACTCAAGTAAATGTATGTAAACGAAGTAAATGTACTAAGTTACTACCCACCTCTGCCTTTTGACGAAGGTCTGCTTCGGTTTTCTCCATCTCCAAACTCCCAGCTGCAGTAGACAACATCATTATTTACAAGTTATTAAAAAAAATGATTATACATTATTTTCAAATAATTTTTAATTATTACCTTGGCTATCTCTCCGACCGATATTGATGACACTTGTTACTGAAAATTTTGACATTTTAACTTCACGAATTCGTTGAATTAGCAAGAAGTATATCGACAGACAAATTTTTGTTTTATGCTCTGACTCTTGTGACTTGCTAACACTGTTGCCTAGCAACCCTTAGTTCCCGCGAAATAGGGTGAGGTCATGGGAATGTGATGACGCAATGCGCGGCACATCTCAGAGATGGTACAGACGAGCATTTGTGATTTAAAAAGTGTATATTATATTATAATATTATTATTATTATTCTATATATATATATATATATATATATATAATATATATAATTTTTTTTTTTTTTTTGAAAATGACCGATCGTTTCGTAAGACTCTTATTTCTCGACTGGGATCGTGCCGTGACTTTGAAGCTGCATTGAGACGGACATTTGAACCTTCTTTGAACAGTTGGTTGCAATTTAAGTCCATTCTGTGGAGAAAAATCCTGTAATGTTTTCCTCAAAAACCTTAATTTCTTTTCGACTGAAGAAAGAAAGACATGGATATCTCGGATGACATCGTGGTGAGTAAATTATCACAGGGTGTCCGTGTGGTGGTTACAAAAGTAGATACGTAATTGTAAATCATTAAGTAGATAAATAGTAGTAAATATGTTATATGTAAGATATATGGATGACAAGAGAATTTATTCCTTAAATGTGTTTATTTCGTTGATTAATGTTCCCTGCTCAATCGTTCGATTATTTGATTGCTTTTCCTTTGGGAGGTGTTCGCCTGCTTGAGGAGGGGGCGCGCGCGCGCTGCTCAAACAATACAGACTTTGATGATATGCAGCAGCAGCAGCTCCGTGTCTGTGTTAATTTATTCATCTATTTCCCCTCATCAGGTATGAACTATGGATAGTAAAACAATAAGAGTATGTTTTTAATATGTAAGAGTTTAAGAAATGTTAACCACATTGTTTAAAGTGTTTAAGTTTACTGTTATTACGGACATGTAAAAGTTCGCTTCAAGTCACGTCTGTGTGCTGCGTCACGCGTGCTAGTTACACATTTCCATGCTAGTGATGGAGACCATGCGGTCTCAGAGAAAATACGCAATATTAGAGTAAAGTCCACAAATAACATGTGTTTTGGTGAAATAATACAATGAGTAAGTTGTAAGGGCCAAATAACTGTGAAAATGAGTGTCTGTACTAAAAAGTGTATCAGAAAGAATAATTCTGGCTAACATGAACACATTTTTAGGATTTATTCACATGGAAAATGTTATCAGTGAATATCTCATAGTACATAATGCTTAATCTGTAGACACAGCAGTAAAGGGAAAATATTGTATGTATATGTAGTTCTGTTCTATATTTTGTGATTACTACTCTTGAAATGATGCGCTGTCATTGATTGACATAAGAGTGATAACTGTTTTACATTGACATAAGAGTGAAAACTGTTTTACATTGTATAAGAAAACAATACAGACTTTGATGATATGCAGCAGCAGCAGCTCCGTGTCTGTGTTAATTTATTCATCTATTTCCCCTCATCAGGCGGTGAGGGTACTACATCCGCGGATCCTTAAGTCTTAAAGTCTTAAATTAGATTTTTTTAATTTAAGGCCATAAAAAGTCTTAAAGTCTTATTTTTACTTATGAAAGGTCTTACATTTTCGATGGCAATTTGACTTATGACATATCTAAATATTTTCCAAATTACAACCATTTAATTAGCGTCCTTTTTTATTTCTTCTTCTTTCTTTGTGGATTTGCTTGTTCACGTGACATTTGGCGTCTCATTGGCGGCAGAATTAGGTCCGTCTCCTGCACGCGGAACAGGAGGAGAGAAGGAGAAGCGAGTTGGTAAATGTCAGTTCAATTCTAAGTTCATTCTTTATGTGCGTAGTGGTGTGCGATGTGTATTGTCTATTATGATATTGTAATCATTGTTTAACGATGTACGAGGCACTGCGAGCTGACATCGCTTTGGTCTCTCGTGCTTTCACTGTGTGATGTGTACAGTTATAGGTATGTTCCCAAATGAGTTTTTGTCTTATATTTATATCATATTATGTTGTTATCATAGGCCTACAATATCACATCAGCAAGAGTTCCGTTTTCCCGTGCACAATTGCAAATGTGATATTTATTTTATATAACAGTTAAATTAACAATAAATTAACATTATGAGTTACATTTTATAAACAATATTGTCAATATTTTTTGTTTTCCCTTTATTTCGCTGACGAGAATTTCAAAATGAAGCCCTAGCAGAGTCTCAACTCTCAATGCAATAGACAGTGATGATTTTTTGATTGGAATCCGCGTTTTGAACGAATCAATGTAATGATTCAATGAACAATCACTTGGGCTGCGTCCCAATTCGCCTACTTATACTACGCCCTAAAAGTATGTACTATTTTTGTGAAGAAAAAGTACATACTTTTGAGTGTGTAGCAAAAGAGTAGAGTAGGCAAGCTTTGGGACATACTACTTAACGGACAGATCTGTCGTGTGTATCCTCATCCTGCCACCGCAAACTGCCCTGTCAATCATCTCGTCACAGTTAAAATCCTCCATTCAATCTAATTTAATTTCCTACCGTTTCGGAGAGAAATGTATTAGCACGTTGATCTGCCAGTCGTGGGTCTTTCATACGGAGACTCTCCTCATGTGCTTGCAATATGAATATAATGATGCATTTAAAAGTTAATGGATAAACGTATCTTTACAAAAGTTCACAATGCATCTGCAGATGCAATATAATGTAGACAACATTGAATAAATACATTTTCGTCAGGTTAGATACTGATAATTAATCACTCAAACCCCTTGATCTAATTATGACGCATTTCCACTGCATGGTACGGTACGGCTCGGTTCGGTTCGGTACGCTTTGGCGCTTTTCCACTCCATGGTACGGTACGGCTCGGTTCGGCTCGCTTTAAGTGGTACCACCTCTGTTGAGGTTCCAAGCGTACCGTACCGATAACAAAATGTGACGTGCAAACGTAGTATCGGTACGGTACACTTGGAACCTCAACAGAGGTGGTACCATTTAAAGCGAGCCGAAGCGAGCCGTACCATGCAGTGGAAAAGCGTCATAGTGAGCCGTACCGAGCCGTACCGTACCATGCAGTGGAAAAGCGTCATAAGTGAGCCGTACCGAACCGAGCCGTACCGTACCATGCAGTGGAAAAGCGTCATAAGTGAGCCGTACCGAACCGAGCCGTACCGTACCATGCAGTGGAAAAGCGTCATAAGTGAGCCGAACCGAGCCGTACCGTACCATGCAGTGGAAAAGCGTCATAAGTGAGCCGAACCGAACCGAGCCGTACCGTACCATGCAGTGGAAAAGCGTCATAAGTGAGCCGTACCGAACCGAGCCGTACCGTACCATGCAGTGGAAAAGCGTCATAAGTGAGCCGAACCGAACCGAGCCGTACCGAACCGAGCCGTACCGTACCATGCAGTGGAAAAGCGTCATTAGAAAAATTAACATCTTCCCTTCTGATAGCATTTTTAGATAAAACTATTCCGAGATATTTAACTTCAGATTTAACCTCGATTGAAGAGATGATGGAATCCGTTGATGAGTGAATGGGAAGTAGCTCACATTTTTTAACATTGAGGGTTAATCCTGACGCTTTAGAGAAAATCGAAACTGAATCAAGGGCAACGTCAACCATGACTTTATTCCTTAAGAGGATTGCTGTGTCATCTGCAAATTGACTAATTTTAAATTCCTTGTGAAATATAGAGATCCCATGCAAACCGGGGTTGTGATTAATGAGCATGATGAGTGATTGGGTGGCTAGAATAAACAGTTTGGGAGAGATCGGGCACCCTTGTCTAATACCGCGGAGCACCTCAAACCTAGGAGTCATATCAGGATTCAGGGACACAGAACTATATATGTCAGTATAAAACATCTTAATTATTTTACAAAAATTGTTCCCAAAACCTAAAAAACCTAAGACTTCAAATAAAAAGGCATGTTCAACAGTGTCAAATGCCTTATAAAAATCGAGAAATAAAATAAAGGCATCAGTATCAATGAGATCTCGATAATCAAGCATGTCTAGAAGCAATCTGGTACGATTATGTATATTTCTACCCCTCATGAAAGCTGATTGACACTCATCAATAATATGTGATAATCCCTCATTCAGACGATTAGCATAGACAAGTGCCAATCATTTATAATCGTGACATAACAAGGTCCAATATCCAATAACAGATTATCTTTGTTAGGTTTGGGAATTAGAGTGATGAGACCATGTTTCATAGTGGGAGAAAGATTACCTTTTGAGATACAATCTAAATAGGCATTATAGAGCATTTCCCTGATATCACTCCAAAAGAAAAACTCCATGGTTATCCCATCTATTCCCGGTGATTTCCCCTTAGACATCTGTCGAACTGCCAAGTCTAGCTCCTCAATTCTTAGCTCATCTTCCATAGATTGTTTAAAGTTATCATCCATTGTCTTTTTAAACCCCTGAATCCTATTTAAGAAAAAAACAAAAACAATCTTCTTTAGAAAAAAGGGATTTATACAAATTACTATAAAAAGCTTGATTTTCAACAATAACATCATTGATATTTAACTTCCGAATTTTTTTCTTCGACTGTCTTTGTTTTTCCAGACTAAAAAAATAGGAAGAGTTTTTTTTTTTCCCTTCTTCGATCCAACGAGCCCTTGAACGAATAAATGCTCCCTTGGCCTTTTCCAAATATATATTATCAAGATGGGACTGTAAATTGTTTAATTCAGTCTGTTCTTCCAGTGTCAAATCATCTTTACAGCACAACGTATTAACCCTCTGGAGTCTGAGCGTTTTTTTGGGCCCTGGGGGTGTTCTGACATGCCCTGACATTTGTGCTTTTTTCAGTTGCTTATAAACATATTAATGGCAAAGGTGTAAATTCACTCTATATAGCACAAACAGGACTACAATAATATGTGAGCCACATGTATGTACATGTTTTCATTTTTGAGAGAATAATGTTTATGCGTGGTTATCGAAAAAACTAAAAATTAAAATTTTTGAAATAAGACCACAAAACACATACTAAATATGTGGCAATAAGACTTTTGACTTATGGATGTCCTCGCCTAGAGTTTTTTCTTCAAAATTATGTGAAAATAGTCTTGCTTTATCGTTCACATAAAACCATACATTGATTTAAATTGATGTAAAACAGGTTTTGCTTGGAAAGCCAATATGCGAGGGGGCGTGAACGAGGAGTGGTTTACACCTTAGAATACACCCACTCTGCATAATGATGAGCCATTCACTCAGGTGTGACACTGACTGAGCCACAATGAAAGGACAAAAGATATATTTAGAAGAAGACTTATATTGACCATTTAAGATTTTGCTTACATCTATCTTGTAAATATGTTTTGCTATTTTATTAAAATGGTTACAATTACAACAATAATTACAATTTCAACAATATTTCAAGTGTACTCTTTCTTTGTAAAAAAAAAATGATTATAGGCCCTACATTTTATCTATGTATTCATTAGTTTGAATATAACCAACATTGGAACAGCTAACATCTTAGTTGATGACTTTATTTTTGACAAAAATCGTATTTTATATATAGAAATGGCTAAACAAAAGCTTATTTGATGTGGCAGTATATTCTACAGTAAAAACTGTACCCAAATCTACTAAACAAAATGTTGTCTTTCATATTTCGTCTGACTGTAACGTTGTTTTCATGAAATATTAGGGCATATTGTTAATTTGCAGTTTAATACGTTGCTTATACAAATAGCCTACATTTTATTTCAACATTCAGTCGATGTTTACTTATCTCAGTATAGCAATACAGTTTGCTAAAACATCATCATTCATTCACACACGCGATTTAAATTGAAACTGTCTTTGCCAGCTGTGGTAAACAGCGCGCATCTGTGCCGTTTATTCATTCATAAACAGAAACCCACGTGAAGAAATTCACGTGAGAAGGAAAAAACTTACTTGTATTCCTCAGCTCGCTCCTCGATATACCCGCACTTCTGAGGGACATTTTCGATTAGTATTATTCCTCACAGCGCTGCAAGACGGTGTAAACAATGATCTAAATAAACGTGTGTGTTTTCTCGAGCTGATGGGGGCGTTCACAGGATTGCCTCAGCCATTTGCGTTTGAATAGCGCGCGCTCTCCGTGGGCGGGGCCGATTATAACGTAATGAGATGAGATGAGCTCGACTGGAATCGCTCTCTTTTAATACAGATTTCACAAGATGAGAATAATTGTTTTTTTATATAAATGACTTCATTTAAAAGAAGAGAATTCAAGCTTCATGCCTGTCTGTCTGTATGTCTGTTTGACTGAGTATTCGCTGAGTTATTGTTAATTTTCGGACGCGTTTCAGAATGGACTTCACTGGCAGAGAGAAGGCAGAACTCGCTTCGTGTTTATTTTTCTTTATTTGGCAAAAAGCACAACACTTTGTTTTTATTGTGAGTATACACAAAAATAATACACATTTAACAGAATCGATTGATGTATGAAACTCCTATGGAAAATCAAAGTCAACAGAGTATTTATGAGTTTCTTTTACACTAATAAAAAAAAAGCGAGCTGGTATCGCCGGCGATACAGCCGACCTCAGGGGGTTAATGTGACTAATGATGTCCCTTTGAATTATCTTTTTAAGTGTTGATGATTGCTTACTTTTCTTAATAGCTATCGGTTTAACTGTGAACTTGAACCATTCCCATTTACTCAGAAAACACATTTCCAATTCACCTACTTCTTTAACCAGTTGTCTAACTAAATTACAAAACTCAGTATCTTCCAAGAGGGTATTATTACATTTCCATATGGGGTTTATGTTATTCTCTCTTCCACCCGGAGAAAGTGTCAAAAATATTACACAATGATCAGTTAGGGGTGATGCTGAAATTTCACATCTATTTACCTCATTAACTAGATTGTCTGAGATGAACCAATAATCCAATCTTGAGCACTGGCCATTATTAGATGAGTTAAACCAGGTAAATTGTTTTCTGGTTGGGTTTTTCATTCTCCAATAATCTATTAGATTGGCCTTTGTGATCAATTCAACTATTGTTTCATCAAATGTGTGGCAGTGTCTTTTTGATGGAAGGTGGTCTAACCACAGATCAGGGGCCAGGTTAAAATCTCCCCCAATTATTATTAAGCATTTTCCATTCTTCTAAGCACTTACTTAAGGATGAGAAGAGATTTTTGTTCTGTGCTCTTTTGTTATAACCATACACACATAATAAAATGTAGTTTATACCATTAATTTCTGTTGCGACCATTATCCAATAGCCGGTAGGGTCACTTTTATGGTCAATAATTTCCCCAGGAAATCTATTTAACAAAATCATAACTCTTGCCGAACGTGACGTTCCATGACTGAAAAAGATAGAGTCTCCCCATTGCAATTTCCACAATTTTGTGTCAGCCTCAGCTGAGTGGGTTTCTTGCAAAAAAACACAATTAGCCCTTTGCTCCTTACAGAAAAGAAAAATAGCCTTACGTTTTACATTATCTTTCAACCCCCTAGTATTTAAAGAAATAAAGGACAACATTTAGGTGATAAGTAGATAACCTATAAACAATGCACAAAAGAGTATTAACGATGCGCAGGAATGAGTCATTAGTCCTAAATCTACATGTTTAGTGTAATCCTCTATACACTATAGAGGGAGTAAAGGAAAACTACAAACCGAACAGCTATTGTAACAAAGGTCTATTTAAATATGGACTCAACTTCGTCTACTTTGTTGTGTTTTTCTTCATTTTGGCAGCCATAAAGCTATTGTTAGTAAGTTAGACTACCATAGAAAAAAAATCAAAGTATGACCAGCTTTAAAAACATTTAACAGGTAACCAAAGTAAACATTCAGTGTCCTCCATATGCTGGCTTTTGGAGTCATCAACGTAACATTGAGTCAAATCAAATCAAATCAAAATTTATTTATAAAGCACAGTAAAAACAACAATAGTTGACCACTGTGCTGTACAATATCATACTAAAAAGGTATAAAATAAGTGATATACACATATGCATATATACACATATACATGTACACATGCACAAATATACATACATGCGCATATACACACAGTACACACCTATACACAAAAACATGCATAACACATACATACATACATACATACATAAATATAATAAAGACCGCAATGCAAAAAAAAAAGAGAGAATGAGTAAATCAGAACACTGATAAATGGTCTAAAAAGTCTAGGAACAGTTTTATGCCTGAGAAAAAAGGTATGTTTTTAGCTTAGATTTAAATTCAGCTTCTGATGAAACTGATCTGAGGGAGACCGGGAGACTGTTCCACAACTTTGGCCCAACAACAGAAAAAGCCCGGTCACCTCGCAGTTTTAATCTAGATCTAGGGACCATCAGTAATTTTTGTTCAGATGATCTCAGAGATCTAACAGAGGTTTTTGGGTTCACAAGGTCGCAAAGATAAGTAGGGGCTGAACCATTCAAAGCTTTAAAAACAAAAAGTAAAATTTTAAAATCAATTCTGTAGTGGACCGGCAACCAGTGCAAAGAGCGCAGTACAGGGGTAATATGTTCGAACTTGCGAGTACCAGTCAAAAGTCTGGCAGCTGCGTTCTGAACCATCTGAAGTCGATTTATATTAGATTGACTAATTCCAACATAGAGAGAATTACAATAATCCAGCCGAGATGACACAAATGCATGGATCACTCTCTCAAACTCAGAAAAGGTTAAAAAACTCTTGGTTTTAGATAACAATCGTAGTTGGAAAAAACAAGATCTAACTACAGAGTTTATCTGTTTGTCAAATTTGAGTGAGGATTCAAAAATGACACCCACATTTTTTGTAGAGGGTCTTTCATAACAAACTAAGTCTCCCAAATCATAATTAAAGGTGCCTGAAGGCTCAAAAACCATAACCTCTGTTTTGCTCTCATTAAGGTGCAAAAAATTTGAAGAAAGCCAAGACTTAATATCAGCCAGACATGCAGCTAAGGATCTCAAAGCTGTTTTGTCGTTGTGCTTCAGGGGCAAATAAATTTGGGTGTCATCAGCATACAAATGAAATGACAACTTGTGCTTGGTAAAGATAGACCCCAAAGGAAGCATATATAATGAGAACAAAACAGGAGCCAAAATGGAGCCCTGAGGAACTCCAAACATCAGGGCGCAGCTGGATGAAGAAAAACCATCAAGACAAACAGAAAAAGTCCTATCTTCGAGATATGATTTGAACCAGTCCAGAGCGCGACCTTCAATACCCACATATTTTTCTAGGCGCGATATAAGAATTTTGTGATCGACGGTATCGAAAGCAGCGCTTAAATCTAAAAGTAGAAGTATCATTGAGTCCCCTGAGTCTACAGTTAATAAAATATCATTTAAAACTTTTAAAAGTGCAGACTCCGTACTATGATGCTTCCTGAAACCAGATTGAAATTTTTCAAATATATTGTTTGATTCTAAGAAGCTCTGTAATTGTACTTACAACCTTTTCTAAGGCTTTAGAAATGAAAGCCAAATTTGAGATCGGTCTATAACCTGATAAGACGGCCGGGTCGAGATTAGGTTTTTTAAGCAGTGGTTTAACAATTGCGTGTTTAAAATATCTTGGAACGGTTGCTGTAAGAAGTGACTTATTTATTATAGCTAAAACACTTGGTCCGACAACATCAAAGACCTCAAGAAAGAACCGAGTAGGAACAATATCAAGTGGGCATGTAGTGGGTTTCAAATGCTTAATTATGTCTTGAAAGGAACTTAAAGAGATTGTCTGGAATTCATTACAAATTGGAGTGCAGAGATGCGGGACAGATAGGTCATAATTTGAAGATACTATACACTGTCTTATGTCAACTATTTTATCTGTGAAAAACCTGAGAAAATCTTCACATACTGCAGCTGAGGCATTCAAAGAAACAGCACTATTTGGATTTAAAACAGAGTTTAAAATGGTAAAAAGAGTTTTAGGTTTATGACAATTTTTTGCAATGATATCTGAAAAATACTGAGATTTTGCCAGTTTAACTGATTTTTGATACCCAATTAATGATTCACGTAAAATTTCAAAAGATACTTGTAGTTTATCTTTTTTCCACTTCCGTTCGGCTCTACGACAAACTCGTCTATGTTCTTGTGTGGTACTGTTTAACCAGGGTTCAGGTTTAGATTTTAGTCGTTTTTCTCGGACAGGAGCCACAGAATTTAAAATATCATTTGAAATGGAATTAAACAATGAAAGATGTTCATCTACATTTGAATTATTTAAGGAGGAATCAAGG
This sequence comes from Leuciscus leuciscus, assembly GCF_965113295.1. Classification (NCBI taxonomy): domain Eukaryota; kingdom Metazoa; phylum Chordata; class Actinopteri; order Cypriniformes; family Leuciscidae; genus Leuciscus; species Leuciscus leuciscus. The sequence goes on from NC_138746.1 coordinate 37,522,586, forward strand.
TTGTACATCAAACAAGCCTCCTTAAAATAAACAGCAAAATCATCATTAGATGAAGGATTAAAAAGCCGAGTTTGCTGTAATAACCTCTTAGATTTCATAGTTTTACCATTTGGAAGAAAGCAAGTGAACATAATAGGCATATGATCTGAAAAACTCAATTCAAGAGTTTCAAGTTTGCAAACTGGAATACCATGCAATAATACAAGATCTAAGGTATGGCCTTGTTTGTGAGTGGGACCATTTACCACTTGAATGAAGTCCAGAGAGTCAACCAGACTAAGAAAATCTTTAGCCAGGGAATTTGACTCGCAACAAACATGAATATTAAAATCCCCCACAACTAAAAGCCTATCATATTTAAGAACAGCTTCGCTCAAAAAGTTTGAAAACTCCTTTAAAAAGTCCTTGTTTGGTTTCGGAGGACGATAAACCACTGCAATCGATAACTGATGTTTATTTAGCTGAAAGAGTAGTATTTCAAAGCTTGAGTAGGATTCAGTCTTTAGGGTATGACAACAAAATCGGCTTTTGAACACCGACGCAAGCCCACCGCCCCTGCCAGAAGTTCTAGGGCAGTTTAAAAACAAGCAGTTTGTTGGCACAAGTTCGGAAAAGGGGCTTGTATCCCCCGCAGTCAACCAAGTCTCAGTGATTAACAGAAAATCCAATTTATTTGAGGTAAAGAAATCTCGCAAGATGAATGTCTTGTTGATCAACGATCTTGAATTTACCAAAGCCATCTTTACCTGTACCGAATCGCAGTTCGTCTGTGTAGCACAGCACAGCGAGCGAAGATTGTTGAGATTTACACCCCCGCGACGAAGACGTGGTGTCCGAAGATGAGGAGAGCTGGAAAACTTGCCCTGAGTCACAGGTAAAATCCAATAATACGCCACTTCGAGCGAGCGCCATGATGCAAATCGGCCACATCCCAACTCAAAGCGACCCAAGCCGTGGCATGATGGATGTAAGCTTGTTAGATGCAACTTTAATTTGACCGCAATACCCCCTCTTTTCCCCCTTCTTCTGCGGCGCTTCTTTTCAGGAAAGCTCCATGGCAGCTGGCTTCGAAAGGCCGGGACATTCGTCAAGAAGGGAGGGGGTGGGCTGTTAAAATTCTCAGATCTCAAATCAGTGTTTGATACAGCCTCAATAGAGTCTCTTATGTTTAAAAGCAATTGACGGTCATACGTAATCAATGTAAAAACTTTAGGAATAAAAATAAAAAACAAAGCCAGGACGGAGAGCAGACGGCCAGCCAAGCACACCGGCGCCATCTTTTTTCGTAGGTAAAGTTGTAGGTGAGTGACCATGCTCCGATCATAACATAGGGTTACTAAACCCCGGATGTTCAGTGATGCATTAACAAACAAAGTGCGGGTAGTGTTGATATTTACATATCGGAGCGTTTATGTCAACCAACAATTACAAATACATTTCTCAGTCAAACGTGAGTGCAGGCTGAATTTCTGACAGCCATTCAAATGATAGCAAAACAAGTGATCAATTGGGGTCCACTCTCCGGTTATCGATCAGCGCGTATCCTTCCTTTAAAGCCACACTAAGTAGAAATTGTGTTTTTGTCAAACAGCGACCCCTAGAGTCGCTGTGGAATACTTGCACTGTGTCGTAAATATGATTGCAGCTAAATCACAAGTAAATAGTCTATAGTCTAGGCCTACTGTATAATTTAATTTGTGTTGTTTTTATTGGAATGTAAACATTACAAAATGCCAGATAACATCAATTAAGTTAAATGTACGTCGCATTATTTCATAACATTGGCCGTTATGATGTCATTAGACATGATTATTGCAATTTATCATAATAGTTTGCAAATTGTGCTCGTTTACACTATTTACAACCTCTACGTTAGGCTTATTTATGATAATTATGTGAGATATTGAAAGCTGTTCTCATGATAATCGCAGGAATCAACATCAAACGGCGTTGTGTGATATCCCTCAGGACTACGTGATAAATACACCTCACAACACCTGAGTTCAGCTGGCAAACTAATTCGTGAGGCATAGCTATCTGATTTATCAAAACGATTGCATTTACACCTGGTCACATACATGTATTTTTGCGAAACGGATTTAAATTCGATCTTCAATTCTCGTGCTATATGCAGATTTAATGGAGTGCACGTCACCGCAATAAGAGAGAGCAGTAACAGCCCTGGTAAGAAAATTTCGTTTCTTTACTTTTAATGATGAAGATTGTGTGTTAAGCGTCTGCGACTTACTTTCACTTTGATTTGCGATAGTTTGCACGTTGGCTTGATGCAGTTGCTCATCTGCGGTGATGCGTGTTCCAGCGCGTCGTCATATCTGGATATAACATATAGCCTTTACAACGCTCTCACACGTTTTTATTTATTTATTTTTTTTAGCATTTTTGGGAGGAGTACAATTTACATATGTGGTTTCAACAACCATATGCATTTACACTTGTCCAGTTTCGTCTGGAATGCGTCCCAGATCTCCTCCTGAAGTGGTTTGAGGGATCGGATTCAAATCCGTTTCGAATGCGTTTCGGAGGGCATTTAAACCTGGACTTTTCACGATCGGATAGCTATCCGATCTGAGAAAATGCATAAAGTGGCCAGGTGTAAACAACCCCCATGACAAAAACATACACACGAAAGCCGAAAACAAACGCTGGTTGGCCTCTCACGTCCAAATTTGAGGAAGTGGTGGGGGAAGTGGGTGGGGGAAGTGGTTGAGGAAGTGGTGGGGGAAGTGACGTATGCCGTAAAGCAGTCGAATTTTGTAGTTCTTTTTGTGATCTGGTTACTACCCGAACCCCGAAGTTACATAGTGCCAGTAAAAGCGATACAGACCCTGTCAGGCTATGGCAGACGTGTCATTCAACCTATTGTAAGTCGATGTACCATCACAAGGATCTTGGAAATATATTATGAAGGTTGAAAAGTTACATAGTGTTGCTTTAAGAATGCCCTTTAACCCGTCTTTCTGGCTTCTTGGACCAGTGGCCACAGCTTTGCACGCGCCTCCCGGTCTTCTTTCGAGAAGTCTTCTTTGAAACGTATGTGCATGTCTCTACACACTCTCGCATCCTTTGACTTCTTCCAAACATCATCCCGCACCGTTCTCATCCCGAACTGAATGATGATCGCTCTCTGTGTGTTATTTGAGGTAGCGGCGTCGCCTTTCCTTCCCAGCCGGTGAACGGTGTCTACAGTGTCTCGCAGCCGCTCCACAGACATTGGAACAACTCTTGTCAGTATCCCGATGACAACTTCTCTCGTGTCCTCTCCATCCTTTTCAGGGAGACCAATCATCCTCAGATTCCACCTTCTTTTATATCGGGTTTGCTCTGCACATGCTTCTTTTAACAAGCTGTTTTCTCTCTGAAGTCCTCCTATTTTTTTTTTTAAGCGCGCAGATTTCTTCTCGGTTTTCTTTAGTTGCGGTTGTGTTAGCTTCAATACATCTGTCGAAACTTTTCAAAAGTTCCGTCTGCTCGTCCATTTCTCTGGTCAGAGTTTGTACTGCATGAAGAATTGCAGCGCCAGTATTCACGTCCTCAATTTCACTTTGGTGTCTCTGTTTCTTTGGATTTGGCTGTTTAATCGGCGTATGTTCTTTGTTAATTTTGTCTTCTTTGGATGAATGTTGCTCTGCTTCCATTTCTCCCTCAATGTCAAAATCGTCACATGCCTCGTGGAGAGCAGCCAAATTGTAGTTGTGGTCTGACATGATTCCAAAAAACAAAGAAAATTTTGACACTAAGCCTACGTTAAATATCTGTTTAGTAGAGGGGTTGTTACACTAGACTAGTTTATCACATTTCAAGGACTAAAAATAAACTTTTTACCGGAGCCTGCAAAAGTGCTACCACTCACTCCGCCATCTTGAAACCCCCACTCATATTAGCCGTTAGAGTCTTACTGTTTATAATTATATTGCGCATCGATCTGCACTTCGGATTCTGACCGGAAATAGTAGACCATCCGGGTATCTTTGGAACACTCATTTCAACATACTAGGATTTGGGATGTACTAATTCTATTTTCGAATGCTATTTAGGACGGATAGTATGCGAATTGGGACGCACCATTGCTTCTTTGCCGAATGAATCAGTCGTTTGATCAAATCGGTGGAATGAATGACTCCCTCAACTCACTTATTAAGACAGTGACTTGCCGCCACCTACTGGCAGTTTTAGTTTCACATTTAAAGTACCCTTTAATTAGAACTTTAAAATTAGAAATCAGTTCATATTTAACAATCTCATAGCTTTATTTATGCAATTGTGAAATGCAGTGTAAATATATTAATGCCAGATCTGATGCCACTTCTGTGTCACCTCTGCACTGCAAAGATGGATTTTGATTTAATGATTTAATTTGACTGGTAACAGTGCTGTTGTGTAATTATTCTAATTGAATTTAATTTGAATGTTAGAATTTGACATAAAAGGTGATGCATACATCTACAAATGTCCATATAAAGGTGAAAATGCCCCTTGAAATCAATTTAAGGTGGCAAATATTGCCCCTTAATAAAAAAAATTAATTTATGTCACTGCTGTGAACTGACCACTGCATAGAATATGAAAAATATGAATATCTTCGTGAGTCTGGTGTCACCAACAGGCCTAAACCAGCCATGGCACCAAGCACAGAAACACAATCAGTAAAATATTATCTAATTATTATCAACAAAACTTTGAAAATATTGAGACATATTTTGTCAATATTGCACACCCCTAATGCATGGTATTAATTTTGATTTCTTCGGGTCTTAAAAAGCCTTAAATTTGACTTTAAAAAGTGTGCAGAAACCCTGTATCAGCAAGAGGGGTTAGGGTTAGGTAGGGCTGGGCGATATGGCCAAAAAAAAAAATCACAATTTTTTTTTATATCAGTCGATATCGATAATTATCACGATAAAAGTCAAATCTTTATTTCTTTCAAGTTTAAAGGCATATTTTTGCTCCTAAGTAAAAGTTGTAGAAACCAGAGCGTTAACTGTGGTTTTAAACTACTCTTTATTGTCAGAACATATCATGACAAACACTTGCATATTTATAACATATTAAAACATATTTATCACAAAATAAATATATTTATTGGACAATTTCTTAGTTTCTGCATGTGCTATTTTTTTTTTTGTTGTTGTTGTTGGTAAAATGTAATATTCTGACTGTTTGAGTTTTATTAAACTTAACTATTGGTCATCCAGTATCATGCATTTAGATATGATAACCACAGATGAAACCAGGCATAGTCTACAGCACCTCACTATCATGGCAAAATGTAACTTTATGGTTTCTATGGTATTTGTATGAAAAACAGTATACAAAACCTAATACATTATTAAATACTGTAATTATATTCCATTAGTCCTTTAATACATTGTCTACATTAATAATATAATACAATTCAATATGTATATCCCAGATTTCATGGTGCAGTTAATATAGGCTAACGTTACAGTAAATCCATGGTAAATGATGGGAATTTGTAGATGGGAAAGTCTTCAGACTGTATCGTTGCGCACAGTGTTGCTCCTGTTTGTCAGCGCTGTTTCATCTGCCTTTAAACTGGTGAGCTCGCGCCCGCGCTGCCGTTTGGACTTTGAGCCGAGCGGATTAAGGGTCCGTGTGGCGCACGGTTCAAATGAGTTTTGTTTCACTTTTGGCGCATAAACATTATCGAACATTTATCGACCTCTTGATATCGTTTTATCGAGAAAAATTATATCGCGATAATTATCGTTATCGTTTTATCGCCCAGCCCTAGGGTTAGGGTTTGGGTTAGGTTTGGGTTAGGGTTGGGTTAGGGTTAGGTCCCTGCCCTGATATACAACCACTGATGAATATAATCGGTTTTGATGAGAAAAAAACAGTTCGAGTGCGGATTAGAACCCAGAACCTCACGCTTGGCAACAGTTCTGCCCCTGGACCATTTAGATACACACTTAAATCAGTCAGATCTATGTTTTTATTCACGTGAAAATTCTCGCCACAAACAACATATATTAGGCCTCATTAAATGACAAATTAAACCCAATGTACTATTTAGATCTGAGTCATTTCCAATTATTTAAGTTGTACATATCCAGTTATATTCATGACTGTGAAGGTAAGTTATTGATTATCAAGACTGCTGTTATGATGTTGTTTATGAGATATGATCGCTAGCAAACATCCAAACAGTTAACGCGTTAACATAGTTTTTAACGTTAGTTGTCAGCATTTAAATGTACAATTATGTGTCTAGGTACTCTCCCGTGATTACCAGGCTCGACATATACACTAGTATGTTGTTAAATAACATGAAACTGTAAAATACCACAATCGTTACTATAGCTGCTGTCTGTTACTTTTTTTTTTACTTTTTTTTTATTTACACAATTTATATGATGAGCGAGTACATCATGACTTCATTTGCCAAACTGTGTTTTTGTCTTATCCTGAATCACTACGTTACACACCTATAATAGTGTTTATATTGGGACTATTTTAGACCAGTCGGCTCGTATCACTATGTGCATGGACTGGAGTAACCGCATACCCTGCGTGACTCGCCGTAGACATAAACATAGAGAAGTAGCTCCGGCTACAGTGTTCTTCCGCAAGACACCTGCAGTTCTGTTTATTAGCCGCTAGAGTGCCAAAGGTTACAGACTTTCCCTTTTGAATGATGTACTCTTCTTATCTGTATGAGCATAAATAACAGCAGGCAGTATTACGATGTTTCCACTGCTGAGGAAAATCCAAGTGCATGTGTATTTATATTCCATGTGTTGTAATTATTTTGTTTCTCAGTTTCTGACAAGAACAAGGCAGGAGAGGTTTCTGTGAAGGCAAGATGCTTCCGGTCTATGAGGGAAAATGAGAGACCACACAACTTGAGTGTAGGGGAATGAGATCAGATTCAATGAATAAGGTTTACAGTGTAAAACAATATTTTTTTAATGCAGATAGTGATTGTAATAGACCACTGTTTGGAGTTTACAAAGGCTTACAGCCTAACTGTTGCTGTCAGGACAGTAGTTCACTGTACCACTAACTCATCTGCACAGCACACTGTGTATTCTAACAAGTATTACTATTTACACAGTAATTCATTACAAATACGGCCTATTAAGATTCCCAGAGAGTAGAGTTAGTTAGCTTGCCAACATTTGACACTGTAGCCCAAGGAAGGTTCTAACACTAGCTACAGTGTAAACCAACATAATTCAACTAATGATTATTTATTCCAGTAATTCGTGACTATGATTGCCTGAATCCTAAAACACAGAATATATACAGTTGATATGTTTCGTTTACAGGTTGTCCTTAAACACACTAAACCTGTTGAGCTGATGGGCCTCTCAGTGCTCGTGTGTGGCAGGGCTTGCTCTATGTGATCACACTGCAGCATTGCTCTTCCAAACAGCACAGTACAGCCAACAGGGAGCGGCGACATAATCCTACATCTTCGTTACGTAAGTTTTGTTCTTGTTCTCACATCAACTTCCAATAACACCGATAGTGCAGCATCTTTTTTTTGAGAATAGGTAAATTATTGAGCTAAAGTAAACTAGATCAGTGGTTCTCAAACTTTTTACACCAAGTACCACCTCAGAAAATATTTGGCTCTTCAAGTACCACCATAATGAATATTAAATATTATTTTAATATTAAAATACAGTAGCATAGTAGGCCTAACTATTCAGCTACAGTTATGCACATTGCACAGCCCAAAAACCAGGCAGTTTTATTTATAATAAGAATATTTATTATTGTCAGCCACTTTAAACTTTGTAACAACACAGTTTTAACATCAACACTGCACTGTGTGCTGCTTGCATACACGTAATTTTTTAATGATTAAATAAAAATGTATAGCACCTAAAAATGAAATAACAACTGTACTTACAGATTAAATACAGCTGCTCCCCAAGCGTAAGCTTTTCAAGGCGACCGTTATAGATCGTATTACTTTGTTTCCATGGTGACGCGTCATTGCCTGTCACGCGACCACTCAATGACTGATGATCTGCTTTCATTTTTTTTTTTTTTTTTTTATATTCACAAATTTGTTAACTATAGCATTGAATCGCCTTTATAATGATCTCGTTAGTTGAAAAAAAAAGCACAGTTTGAATTTAACAGTCGATCACGTTCTACTCACACCGGTGAGATCGAAATTCAGTGTTTCCTCTGCGTACCACTAGAGAGAGCCTGCATACCACACTTTGAGAACCACTGAACTAGATACAGCACAGATAAGCTCTTATACAACATTCGTTTACAGGGCTTTAAGCCTGGTATTGTCAGCTAGGCCAAAGGTGAGAAGATTGGCAGAAGGCATCAGGTAAGGTGTAGAAATGGGAAGTAGTTTTACTACATCATGCATGTGTTGAAAATATGTATTCAAATGTAAAATACTTTTTTCAGACTGGTTTATGATCACTGTAATCGACACATTACATGAACACTGTGTGCATGTCTTTTATGTATGTTTTCAGGAGCAACCCGCCTGTAACCTGACCTGTGGCCTTCCAGACATGTCAGTTCTACGGGTGAAGGCATGTCAAGAGAAACTGCTCCTTTAACAGCCACCATGGGGATTTCAGGGGATGTGCCTTTAGTGGACAGTGCTTTTGGAAAAGTCCAAGAAGGGAGTTTACTCTCCTATCAACTTCCAGCATGGAGCCCACCAAAGACCTGTCCACATGGCACTGCTCCACCACGACCATACTTACCCCTGGATGCCTACTGTCTAGGTCCCTCAGAGGGCCTCACCATCAGCAGCTGCTCAACACTTCTCTAGCAACAACAGAGGTCATGACCAAGGCCGCCTTAATGCACGGGCTTACCTGGGCTGAAGCCCAGGGGCCTCCCAAGTTCAGGGGCCTCCCATGTTCAGGTTCATGATGAGCTGAAAAGGTCATATTGTTTTAACTTGTCAGATTTTGTCGCTGTATGTCGCTAGTCGCTTGTGGGCGTTGGTAGTGCTGTCGCTCTAATGTTATTGTTATGGTGCGTTCACACCAAACGCGAATAGAGCGTCTGGCGCGAGTGATTTCAGTGTTGTAAAGACGCGTTTACGCGCGTCTAGAGGTCCCGCGGCGCGAATGAGGCGAGACTGCTCGTCTGGCCACATCTATACAAAACACCACCACAAGTGATATTATACAACTATATCATTTTAATTTGACTAGGAATTAGGCTCAAAAGAAACAGTATGCTGTTGGGAGAGTGTTTTTATATCTACCACACAGCAGTGTTCAGGGATTAAATCATTTACTAGATTAACGATCGATCAATCTACAAATTAAACTCACTCATACTGTCATCAATTACTAAAACGTCATCTGAATTTGACAAATAGGCTAATACATTTTCTTGTCCCTAATAGTCAACATAATGCACTGTAAAATGAACTGCAGCAGTGCTAAACTTGCATCATAAAACTACAACACTCGAACTATAAATGTATGAATTAAACTCACTGAGACTGTCGACAGTTTCTTTTCCATGCATCATTTTATTATATCCATGTTTGTGGTTAGTTACAGTCAAATCATATAAAACAGTGAAATCGCCCTTGAACTCTTCGGTCTTGCCGATTCACATGCAATTTCACTCGAGACGGTGACGGGAGCTGAGCTCCACTGAAAGGCTTCTTTCCTATTGGTCGTCGCTCGCGCAAATCGCTTCTCATTTGCATAAAGTTGAAATTTAGTTGCTGTGTGTGGTTGTTAAATAAAGTGTCTTGTGTTTATGTGCTCAGTGATATGTTAATAACAATATTAAAATGAAAAACAATATTTAAAAAAAACACTGTTGTAGGTCTCGAAAGAAACTAATGCATTTTGTGATGTAGATTACCTATAGATAGGCTATTACACTTTTTTTTAAATGAGACTCTTTAAATTGAGGGGATGGGGGGCCTACAAAACCTCTCAGCCCCGGGGCCTAACATTAGGTTAAGGCGGCTCTGTACACCAAACTGAGATGGGCACAAGACAACAAAGCACAATGAGGGAATGGCATTTATTGGGAAAGCCACGTGTGACCTCCTCTAGATTCAGGTAACTGTAAACTACACTGTGACATTCAGCACATTTTGTTTTCTCATTTAAATACTCATTTATTGTCATCTCATGTAAATACTAAAGTTATTTTTATATGTATCAATTTATTTGTAGAGAAGTTTGCCATGTGAGAGGGCAGTCCTCAGCGGCGAGAATTTTGAGGTCAGGCTATCAGTCTGCAGAAATGAAGATGGAGCCCAACGCTATTGAGGACATATACTGCTGCATTCAGGAGGTAAATCACTACCCTTGTGGTTTTCTCATCCACCCCGATGCACCTTGGCCAGATGGGTTGGTGTACGACCCTAAAGCTGATCCTGTGTTTGGACTGGTAGAAGTGAAGTGCCCAAATTTGAGAAGCTATGTGGACTGTGCCTACCTTAGGGTCTCTGGTGGAGTGAGCCTACAGCTCAAACAGTCTCACACTTACTCCTGGCAGGTGCAGGGCCAACTATTCATTTCCGGGATGAAGTGGTGTGATTTTTTGTGTTTACTGAAGACGACACGTTCATACAAAGAATATACAGTGATGAGGGAGTCATTAAAACAATGAAGCAAAGGGTTGATTACTTTTACTTTTATCTTCCAACACTTTTGGCTTGAAACATTTCAATCAGTTTCCATCAATTTGTACATATTTTTTGGCCCATGTTTTATTTTTAACTGTTTCCACAAATGTACAGGATCTGTTGTTAACTGATTAAATTACGTATTTTCATATACATGTTATTTGTTTGTGTGTGTTCTGAGTTTATTCTTCATTAGTACTGTCTGTGTGTGTGTGTGTGTGTGTGTGTGTGTGTGTGTGTGTGTGTGTTTGTTTGTTTGTTTAGGACTTTTCACCTGAATACGCACCAGCACTATGGGGACATTTGGGTTTATGAGGACAGAGGTCATGTCCTCATAATTCCGACAGTGTAGAGCTGTGTCCCAAAGTGAAGGCTGTGCCCTTCGAAGGACCCAGCCTACCCAGCATTCCCAGCATTCGAAGGACGCTCCGAGTCTAGCCTTTGTAGGATTTGTAATTGCCACCAGGTGTTCCCCATTATTCTGTTGCCTAGCAACGCTGCGACAGGAGAGCTGCCATCCTACGTGGGGCGGCAGTGGCTTAGTGGTTCATGTAGGTTGTCTACAAACCGGAAGGTTGGTGGTTCAATCCCCGGTTCCACCTGACCAAGTGTCGAGGTGTCCATGAGCAAGACACCTAACCCCAGCTGCTCCCGACGAGCTGGATGGCGCCTTGCATGGCTGACACCGCCGTCGGTGTGTGAATGGGTGAATGTGACGCTATGTAAAGCGCTTTGGTGGCCATAGGTCTGTGAAAGCGCTATATAAATGCAGTCCATTTACCATTTACCATTTACGTGGCATTTATTTAAAAAATATGGAGCAAGATTTCATCATTTTACTTTTTTTATTTTATGTTTTACTGGAGGAGATGGTGCGGATGTTTCATCCCCGTTTTTTTTCTCTCTCACAGGACAGCAACACTACAAAACCATGGTATTTTACAATATGATGCATTGTTGTATAGTAAACTACTCAACAGTAAATTGAAAATTACTTTAAATATAACAACCTTCAACATATTCAGAATTAAAATGCAATGCACACACATAGCCAAGCAGTAATATGAATGCAACAACATATCTAAAAACCCTGACAAGGAGGTTTTTTATGCAGAATACATAACTTTACTTCTACTCTTGATATCTTAGGTAAATTAAATACAAGTACCGTATGCAAGATAACACTTGTACATAAGTAAGGTTTTAAAGGGGGTGTGAAATGCTATTTCATGTGTTGTGGAAAAATTCATCTTTTCTTTGTATTTTATTTTCAATGATTTAACAAACGAATGCCATGCGTTCTTTGGCTGTATTTTGAGTTTCTTTTATGATATTGATACAGCTGCAGGGTGTGTGTGTGTGAAATTTCAGAGGTAAGGAGATTCCCGTGCTGGGGAGGGGTCAAGGGGGGTCCCTTTTGTTCCTTGTGCTGTGGTGGGTGACAAGAGATAACACTATAAAAATGCTGGCCAACCTCTGCTCTGGGTCTCACTCCGCCTGCAGCTGGTCTGTGGATGGATTGGGAACATTTCTTGCAAGAAATAAATATCTTTTAAGGACAATTTGAATCCTAATGTCTCTTATGCTGTGATGCTGTTATTGTTAATTATTGTTTTGCTTTTACACATGCATACTGAGTTTTTTACACTGTTAAAGAGTTGGATTCCCATGCTAAACATGGACAAAGTTTCAAAAATTAAGTTGTACGTTTGATGGAGTATTTCTGTGCCAAAAATACTCCTTCCAGTTTGTCACAAGTTTCGGAAAGTTTTTTTCGAGTATGGGCGTGTGTGACGTCAGATGGGGCGGTCCTAATAAGGGCACTTCTCCCGGAAGGGCACGCGCGCACCCGTAGACCAGAGCGAGAGAGCGGAAGCAGTACGCCCATCAAAGCGCTGTGCTCGGCTTTAGGGAAGTCCTCAACGGAGTTGTGGAAGTGTTCTTGGTTGTTCCCTGCATTTCGACGATGATTGTTTTATAATCAAGGCCCAGTTCGACGCCGGATTTGCAGATCGTCTAATGCTTAAGGATGGAGCAGTCCCGACGATAAAGGTTCACGGTCGTGCGTTGGAACCACAGGCGGTGAGTAAAACTGCTTCAAATGTCTGTGTGTTGTTAGCTATCGGTGCGTAAGCACAGCAAGTAAACAACATGATCACGTATAGTTAATGTATCTATGGAGCATGCGATGTATGGTGTGTGTGTGTGTGTGTGTGATTCACGCTCGTGATTCTTTAGCTCCGCCCACACGGCACGCCCACAGCCGCTCGGTTTTTTCTGTAAAAAGACTCGGTACAGCCTATCTTTCTTTTATAAATATAATAAAACTAAAGACTTTTTGGAGATATGAAGGATGCAATACTACTCTATAGGTACTCAAGATTAACATGAGATTGACTGAAACTGAGTGCCCCCCCCCCCCTTAAATATAACTACTTAGATTTCACAATGTGCCATTAAAACTTACTAAAAGTAATTTAAGTATCACTATATCTTCCAACAATTACTTTGTCACAACTCTAAACAATTTCTCTTTTCCTTCTTTCCCTAAATCAGACCAGACCACTGTACTGCTGGATAGACCTGAGCGTGCCAGTGCTGGACAGGTTTTTTAATGACATGGAAGACACTTGACCTGATGTTCGCCTGAGCAGGGAGGCCCTGAGAGTGGTCCTGGACCTGTTGAGAAGTGACCGGCAACACGGATTCCACAATAGAGACCCTGGTATTGATTTTCTGGCTGGCGTGCGGTACATCCTACAGGGTCGTCTCCAGAGCATTTGATATACCTCGTTCCACTGTCCACCGCATTGTCCACTGGGTAATCTGCCACCAGGTCATTCACCTCCCCAACACCCCAGAAGACCTGGAGGCAGTTTGCCATGGGTTTGCAGGGCTGGCCAGACACAGAGCTTTCCTGAACGCTGCAGGAGCAATCGACGGCTGCCATGTCCGCATCAAGCCTCCAAGCGGCTCTGATGCTCAGAGCTACAGGATCAGGATACTGTTCCTGTCCATCATCCTGCAGGCTGTTTGTGACCATCAGTGCCGCTTCATTGACACCTACGTGGGCTGGCCCGGGTCAGTGCATGACGCACGAGTGCTCCGCCACAGCTCACTGTACAGGAGGTCAGTGTACCCTCTTCCAGGGCACTTCATCCTCACAGACGGAGGGTATCCATGTCTCCAACACCCACTCCCCCTCATCACTCCCTACAAGAGGCCAGTACGAGTTGTGGGAGCCCAGCGCTTTAATCTCCATCATTCCAGGGCACGCTCTATTATAGAGCGGGCTTTTGGGATGATGAAGACCGGGTTCAGGGCCATCTTCCTGCAAGCGCTGGAGGGGCACCACACCAAGTTAAAAGAAAAAAAAAAAAACATTTTCAAAAAACATAATTAACTTCTTTCTTCCAGACCATATAATTTTTTTGTTTTGTTTTTCATTTCAGGTCATCACAGCCTGTGCCATCCTCCACAACATCTGCCTTGGGGTTGGTGACATCATGGCCCCGGAGGATGAGCACGAGGAGGATGAGCACGAGGAGGATGAGCACGCGGAGGATGAGCACAAGGATGATGATGCGGAGGATGAGCACGCGGAGGATGATGCGGAGGATGAGCACGCGGAGGATGAGCACGCGGAGGATGAGCACGAGGAGGATGAGCACGAGGAGGATGAGCACGAGGAGGATGAGCACGAGGAGGATGAGCACGCGGAGGATGAGCACGCGGAGGATGAGCACGCGGAGGATGAGCACGCGGAGGATGAGCACGCGGAGGATGAGCACGCGGAGGATGAGCACGCGGAGGATGAGCACGCGGAGGATGAGCACGCGGAGGATGAGCACGCGGAGGATGAGCACGCGGAGGATGAGCACGCGGAGGATGAGCACGCGGAGGATGAGCACGACGAGGATGAGCACGAGGATGATGATGAGGAGGATGAGCACGCGGAGGATGAGCACGCGGAGGATGAGCACGAGGAGGATGAGCACGAGGAGGATGAGCACGAGGATGAGCACGAGGAGGATGAGCACGAGGATGATGATGCGGAGGATGAGCACGAGGATGATGATGCGGAGGATGAGCACGAGGATGATGATGCGGAGGATGAGCACGAGGAGGATGAGCACGAGGATGAGCACGCGGAGGATGAGCACGCGGAGGATGAGCACGAGGAGGATGAGCACGCGGAGGATGATGCGGAGGATGAGCACGCGGAGGACTAGCACGCGGAGGACGAGCACACGGAGGACGAGCACGACGATGATGATGCGGAGGATGAGCACGCGGAGGACGAGCACGCGGAGGACGAGCACGCGGAGGACGAGCACGAGGATGATGATGTGGAGGATGAGCACGCGGAGGATGAGCACGAGGAGGATGAGCACGAGGAGGATGAGCACGAGGAGGATGAGCACGAGGAGGATGAGCACGCGGAGGATGAGCACGCGGAGGATGAGCACGCGGAGGATGAGCACGCGGATGATGAGCACGAGGAGGATGAGCTGGAGGAGGATGAGCACGAGGAGGACGAGCACGCGGAGGACTAGCACGAGGATGATGATGCGGAGGATGAGCACGAGGAGGATGAGCACGAGGAGGACGAGCACGCGGAGGACGAGCACGCGGAGGACGAGCACGCGGAGGACGAGCACGCGGAGGACGAGCACGAGGATGATGCTGGAGGAGGATGAGCTGGAGGAGGATGAGCACGAGGAGGACGAGCACGAGGAGGACGAGCACGAGGAGGACGAGCACGAGGAGGACGAGCACGCGGAGGACGAGCACGAGGAGGACGAGCACGAGGAGGATGATGAGGAGGACGAGCTGGAGGAGGACGAGCACGAGGAGGACGAGCACGAGGAGGACGAGCACGTGGAGGACGAGCACGTGGAGGACGAGCACGAGGAGAGGACGAGGAGAGGACGAGCACGAGGAGGACGAGCACGAGGAGGATGATGATGCAGAGGATGAGCACGAGGATGATGATGCAGAGGATGAGCACGAGGATGATGATGCAGAGGATGAGGATGAGGGGGAGCATGTTTTGGAGACGGTCAGTGGGGCTCCCTGGCGTGACCAGCTGTCTGCAGAGGTGTCTGCCCTGGAGGATGTTCCCATTGACCATGATTATTTGTAACAGGCAAGTCAGAGAACTGTAAAGCTATAACGGCCAAAACCAAAAATTAATGTCCATAGACTGGGTTTATATGTTGAAGATTTTGATGCTTTGATTTGAGGATGCGAGTTAATTTATTTTATTCTTCCCTCTTTTTGAAATTATCTCAGTGAGATGGCAGCCGTCAATTGAGTCAGCCCTGCAAACCTGCTGTTAGACAATGCAGTGGACAGTGTAAATATGCAGTCAAACACTCTGGAGAACATCCTAGATGATGTCCCACCGGCAGAGAGGCCTTACCAGGGTCTGTATTGTGGAGGCCATCCGGGTCCAGCGGCACCACCAGGGTCTCCCTGCTCAGCTGAAGTCTCGCTTTATGTACTGATCATTTAAATTATGTTGTCAGATAATATATAAGTTATGTTGTAAATGGTTCTTTATTATTTAAAACATTATCTATATAATTTTTTTTTTTAAATGTAATTACAAAATATTGTTTGTTTGTTTTCAAATTGCCTGTCAAACCTGTCATTAAAAAAAATAAGCAATGTCAAGAACTATTCCTTTTTATTTCATATCACAACACATCAAGTTATTTAAAAAATAAACAATGCACAGAAATGGAAAAAAATTATGTTTATTATTCATTTTAAATAAACTGTACACAAGTTTGAAAAAAATTAATAAAATACTTCATTTAATATAACTTAGATTACAAAAATAAACTGTTCAAAACTTAAATTTCCTCTTTTAAATATATATATATATATAACCTCATTTAATGTAAATAAAAAAACTGTACAGAACGAAAGTTTCCTCTTTTATACTGTACATACATAAAAAATAAATAAAAAATAACTATTTCTCCACCATACGCTGAAGAAGAGCAAACAGCCTGTCCATCCTCTCCCTGCTCTCTCAAGCTCTCTTGAGCTCTCCTCTCCCTCTGTAGTGCCATGTCCTCTCTAATGAGGTTCAGAATCTCCTCCTCAAAGTCCCGCTTTCTCCGTGCTGGTCCTGCTGCTGGTGGTGCTCCTGGTGCTGGTGCTGCTGGCTCCTCCTCACTGTGGCCACTGCTCCCACTGCTGAACTTGACCCTGGTCTGTCCTCAGGGATTGAGGCGATGAGGACAGGGGGATTGGTAGAATGCCTCTGCCCCAACACCTCATCCATGAGGACAAACCAGGGCCACGTTTCAGCAGTGGGTTTCCCACTCACTCCCTCTCCTGTCCCAGGACACTTGCAATCCTAAAGGCCCGTACACACCGGGACGAATATCGGCGCGCGTTATTCGCCAGCGTTTTTCAACGCGTTTTTTGTGTTCACACCCAAGCGTTTTTCGCTGACGATGAGCCGAGTGAACATGCAAATTCATTCCCTGACATTAGATGGCGCTTAATGTAAAACAGAAATACAATACCACTCCATAACAGTCTATACTCTGCAATACCACTCCATAACAGTTCTCTTTTAACAAGATTTTTGTAGTCGCTGTCGCGTTTGTCATATAGTTCTTTATTCCGACACCAACGAGACCAGCAGCTCTACATTCATCTTGCCTTGCATCTTCCTCGTCATTTCTTCCCGGCAGTGTCTGTCTATGGGCAGTGTAGACGCTTTGGCGTATATCTTCTTCGCTGTTACCAGAGCCCGTCTACGGAGAGCCTTGGCACTTCCTATTAGCCCCATTGTATCAATCTTGGTTGCAGTTCCATTAGAATTCCACTGGAGGTGATCGCGAGCGAGTGCAGACTGAATGGGAGTCTATGGGGCTATACGGCTAAATGTGTCTCTTTCACCCGATTGCCGTTGAGAAATCTCAGATTTTATTGTAGGTTTTGCAAGTTCAACATGGGTTATAGGTCGAAAATTGAATGAACGAGTACTTGTTTCTTTTCGATTTCTTACAGTTTGAGTTGTTGTTGCCCATAACACGCTAGCATTCTGCT
The DNA here is from genome assembly GCF_965113295.1 of Leuciscus leuciscus. Taxonomy (NCBI): domain Eukaryota; kingdom Metazoa; phylum Chordata; class Actinopteri; order Cypriniformes; family Leuciscidae; genus Leuciscus; species Leuciscus leuciscus. Next base: position 37,540,293 of record NC_138746.1, read on the forward strand.
AATGACGTCAGCATTCTGACGTCATTGACATTTTAAAAGACTTTTTAAACCAAATAAGTGACTCTAAAAAATCTAACACCCAGCAATGTGTAATTTCTTTGCATCTCCTTTCGAATACAACATTCAAATTACTAGACAAAAAATTATATCCTGAGAAAAGTGGATTTTGAGGGTTTTTCGCCATAGACCTCCATTCATTCTGCACTCGCCTGCGAGCGCCCCCGCATGGACAGAGACGTGTTACTGCAGCCAGTCCAGAAACCGGAAGTAAGCAGAGAGTGCCAATTCTCTTCCTATTAGACATTCTCTGCTGTTACGTATGTGTGCTCGGCAAGACCGTTTTGTGTTTGAGCGCCCCCAAGTTGTGTTTTACTGTAACTTCAGAAGCTCCTGACACGTGAGCAAAAGCGCCAATCTCATTGGTCGGATAGTTTTTGACCCGGCGCTTCAAACCAAAAAAACGAACCCGAGGCGTTTAAAAAAAAATTACGCTTTTACGCGTGGCGTTTTTCGCGTCGGTGTGCACACTCACATTGGCGCCCTTTGTTTAGTCACGAGGCGTTAAACGTCGGCGAATATCGCGCGCGAAATTCGTCCCGGTGTGTACGGGCCTTAAGGCAGAGCAAATGAACCATGGCTTGTTAACAACAACAGCACAATGCATTTCAGCAAAGATGTGTGTATTAACTTTCTTACTTTATATTTAGTTTTTAAATTGTCCCATTTTTTCTTTGCCTGTATGGGGGTTACCTTCGCCTGCAGGCCCATTTTCTCCAGAATTGCTCTAAAAAAGCAGATAACACTGAAAAATGACACATCAGGACATGCATTCAAAATAGTTTAGAAATCATATTTCTGGATACTCAAATGTGGTTAAAACCTCTGTAGGCATAATGCATGACAGCACTACAAAAACACATAAAAGTGAAACCCATCTACTGCTTTTCTTATTGTTGTGGGTTTTCTAGGGTGAGTGATATTTATTATAATACACAAGTGAGACAGACTAGTGCAAATTTTACTACTAGGTGTTGTCTTACCTCCAAGCCACGCTGGCGGAGTGTTTAGCCCCGGTAAATAAAAGGTCATTTTCAGACCGCAGTGTAATAAATTGAGCGTCTGCTCCCTGAATATTATTAAAGTTTTGCGTCTAACCACCTGACAAATAGAGCCACCCAATGGTAACAAAGGAGTTAAGATGAAGTTTATAAGAAAGAAAAACTTGTGGCTTTTGACTGTGGTTTCGCTAGCTATTTAAGTAAATGAAAACATAATACTTACATTTTAAAAGTGAATTTTCCCTCCACCATCGAACTCGAAGACGCCATTTTTTTTCAAATGAAAATGCTGTCGTCACCGGCGCGCAATGACTTATGGGGTAGGATAGGCCACTAAGGATCCGTTTTTGTATCCTTCCTTTCACGGGGAAAGAAACATAGGCAGTATATAAACGGAAAGAAAGGTGCATTTGGCGTCACTTTTAGCCTTCGTCGCGCCACGATGACGCAACTGGCCTTCGAATACGGCCTTCGGAGGATGCAGCCTTCACATTGGGACACAGCTTAGATGTCATTTACTGCGTCCCAGAAGCTCCCTCTCAAATTTTGGCACCATGTCCTTACATACCACAAAACCCTGAAATGTTACCGTACACAGTGTATCCCTGATTTTGAGAGTGCGCTCCCGGAGCCAGGTCCTGGTATTACACCTGCCTCATCCAAAATGTGCATTTTTCACACAAGTGTATGCTTTGGGGCCTGTGATTGGACAGATCGGTACCGGTAGGCGGGAAATCACGAAAACAAGATGGCACCAGTGGGCGGAGCCTCAATCGGCTTTAGTGATTGGTCAAATCAGTACCGGTAGGCGGGAGAAAGCGCGAAAACAAGATGGCACCAGTGGGCGGAGCTTCAATCAGTTTTACGATGTCTGTATAACCAGAGCCTGTCTATGGAGAGCCTTGGCACTTCCTATTAGCCCCATTGTATCGATCTTGGTTGCAGTTCCACCAGAGTTCCACTGGGGGCGATCGCCCATGAGTGCAGAATGAATGGGAGTCTATGGCGCTAGACGGCTAAATTTGTCTCTTCCACCCGATTGCCGTTGAGAAATCTCAAATTTTATTGTAGGTTTTTCAAGTTCAACATGGGTTATAGGTCGAAAATTGAATGAACGAGTACTTATGTCCTTTCGATTTCTTACAGGCTGAGTTGTTGTTGCCCGTAACACGCTAGCATTCTGCTAATGAACGCTGATTGGTCAGTGAAGGACTGATTACGACCAGAGATACCGCTTGATGGCATCGTGGCATCCGAAGCAGGACCAGAAACAAACAAAACAAAACCTCTTCTAGCACGTGTATTTACCTGTGTCAGCTGTGTTGTGTAGTTACCTATGTCAGCTGTGTTGTGTAGTTACCTGTGTCAGCTGTGTTGTGTAGTCAGCTGTGTTGTGTAGTTACCTGTGTCAGCTGTGTTGTGTAGTTACCTGTGTCAGCTGTGTTGTGTAGTTACCTGTGTCAGCTGTGTTGTGTGTTTACCCGTGTCAGCTGTGTTGTGTAGTTACCCGTGTCGGCTGTGTTGTGTGTTTACCTGTGTCAGCTGTGTTGTGTGTTTACCTGTGTCGGCTGTGTTGTGTGTTTACCTGTGTCAGCTGTGTTGTGTTTCCCTGTGTCAGCTGTGTTGTGTATTTACCTGTGTCAGCTGTGTTGTGTATTTACCTGTGTCAGCTGTGTTGTGTGTTTACCTGTGTCAGCTGTGTTGTGTGTTTACCTGTGTCAGCTGTGTTGTGTTTCCCTGTGTCAGCTGTGTTGTGTATTTCCCTGTGTCAGCTGTGTTGTGTAGTTACCTGTGTCAGTTGTGTTGTGTGTTTACCTGTGTCAGCTGTGTTGTGTGTTACCTGTGTCAGCTGTGTTGTGTGTTTACCTGTGTCAGCTGTGTTGTGTGTTTACCTGTGTCAGCTGTGTTGTGTGTTTACCTGTGTCAGCTGTGTTGTGTTTACCTGTGTCAGCTGTGTTGTGTGTTTACCTGTGTCAGCTGTGTTGTGTTTCCCTGTGTCAGCTGTGTTGTGTATTTCCCTGTGTCAGCTGTGTTGTGTATTTACCTGTGTCAGTTGTGTTGTGTAGTTACCTGTGTCAGTTGTGTTGTGTGTTTACCTGTGTCAGCTGTGTTGTGTGTTACCTGTGTCAGCTGTGTTGTGTGTTTACCTGTGTCAGCTGTGTTGTGTGTTACCTGTCAGCTGTGTTGTGTGTTTACCTGTGTCAGTTGTGTTGTGTGTTTACCTGTGTCAGCTGTGTTGTGTGTTACCTGTGTCAGCTGTGTTGTGTGTTTACCTGTGTCAGCTGTGTTGTGTGTTTACCTGTGTCAGCTGTGTTGTGTGTTTACCTGTGTCAGCTGTGTTGTGTGTTTACCTGTGTCAGCTGTGTTGTGTGTTTACCTGTGTCAGCTGTGTTGTGTGTTTACCTGTGTCAGCTGTGTTGTGTGTTTACCTGTGTCAGCTGTGTTGTGTGTTTACCTGTGTCGGCTGTGTTGTGTGTTTACCTGTGTCAGCTGTGTTGTGTGTTTCCCTGTGTCAGCTGTGTTGTGTATTTACCTGTGTCAGCTGTATTGTGTATTTACCTGTGTCAGCTGTGTTGTGTAGTTACCTGTGTCAGCTGTGTTGTGTGTTTACCTGTGTCAGCTGTATTGTGTATTTACCTGTGTCAGCTGTGTTGTGTAGTTACCTGTGTCAGCTGTGTTGTGTGTTTACCTGTGTCAGCTGTGTTGTGTGTTTACCAGTGTCAGCTGTGTTGTGTGTTTACCTGTGTCAGGTGTGTTGTGTATTTACCTGTGTCAGCTGTGTTGTGTGTTTACCTGTGTCAGCTGTGTTGTCGATGCCTCGAGAGAAAAGAGTGCAGAGCACGAAAGCACCAAAGTGACTGAAGGATTGCCGTAAAGCAGTATCTCTGGTCGTACGATGTGTATGACGTCATTGACATTTTAAAAGACTTTTTAAAGCAAATAAGTGACTCTAAAAACTCTAACACCCAGCAATGTGTAATTTCTTTGCATCTCCTTTCGAATACAACATTCAAATTACTAGACAAAAAATGATATCCTGAGAAAAGTGGATTTTGAGGGTTATAGCGCCATAGATTTCCATTCATTCTGCACTCGTCCTGTGAGCGCCCCCGCATGGACAGAGACGTGTTACTGCAGCCAGTCCAGAAACCGGAAGTAAGCAGAGAGTGCCAATTCTCTTCCTATTAGACATTCTCTGGTATAACCAAGCAACTTAATGCAAAATATACTAAATACTAATTTATGTTATAATACTAAAAATACTAATACAAAATACTATTTTTGCCTGTAACTTATTAATTGTGCATATATGATAAATAAATAAATAAAATCCCGTTTATATTACGATAAGTATGACGTAATCAGAGGTGTAGTCAGCAGATTCGTCACGGTAATTTCCTGTTTGGACTGGACAGAAACTCCTCACCTGAGAACACATCTGTGGACCCGATGAAGGCAACTGTTATCTGAAAGGTAAGTTATAATGTTGTTTAATTGCTTCTCTAATAGCATGTGGGTTCGTTTGGCTGGTTTGTGCATGTTCTGTAAGCTCTTCGCTGCTCGTTTTACAGAGTTAGAGAAGCAGCTAGCGCGTGATGCTAAACTCGTTTTCGATTGCACTACAATTGTATAGTGGTGGGCAGATCGAGGCTTCGTGAAGCAATGAAACAGTTGAACCAAATGGGCCATATTGTTTCGAGGCTTCGAATCAATCCGACACCCGTCTCAACGGTGACACCTAGTGGTCACTTGCAGGTGTTGATCTGAAACAACCTTGACGAGCCATTAAAAAAATGTGTTGTTTTTTTATTATTGTATTTTTCTAATATGTGAAGCTTGTAACCTATTCATGGATTTCATCCGGTCCTTTTCCACAGGTGTATTAATCAAGCACAATGCAGTCTGCATTCATAATCTAGGTGCTTGATTTTATACACCTGTGGAAAGGGACCGGATGAAACCCATGAATAGGCTCCTCACTGTGCATAATGTTATTTTGGTCCTGCAAAATGAATATTAATAAAAGAAATCAAGCCACAATGTCTCACTTTTTTTGAGATTTTTATTAAAAAATATTAATTTCTCTGCTGTGGAAGGACTTAGCCTACTTCTTTTTTTTTACAGATAATTTCTCCAGCCTTTGAAAAAATCCTATCACAATGGACACTTGTTGCTGGCATGCAAAGATATTTTTTAGCTAGGACATACAAATGAGGAAAGATTACTGCTCTCTCTTTCCAGTAAGTTAGTGGATCATGAGTTCTGGGCAAATACGCAAATTTCTAATTCTCCTCAAATGGCACATCATGGATGATGTATTGTTGCAGTAGGCTAGCTGCCAATCACAATACACACATCTCATATTTAGGGTTTCTAAACGGAAATGCTCCCACACCACAGATGTACTCTTCTGTGGAGCCTCCATTTTATCTATCTATCCAAATCTATCTATCTATGTATCTATCTATCTATGTATCTAGATATGTCTCTATAATCTATCTAGGTATCTAGATATGTCTCTATAATCTATCTATGTATCTAGATATGTCTCTATAATCTATCTAGGTATCTAGATATGTACCTAGATATGTATCTAGATATAATCTATGTATCTATATATGTAGCCTATCTATCTATAATATATCTATGTATTTATGTATCTATAATCTATCTATATATGTATATATCTATTAATCTAGCTTGCTATATATATTTATATCTATGTATCTATTAATTTGTCACTATATAGCCTACTCTGTCTGTCTCTAGCCTATCAGTCAATGTGTTGTGTAAATTTAAATGTAAGCCTAAATAGCCTATAACTAATCAAATCGCACTATGCCACTATATCACCAAAAATCCGCTATCTCAAAATCAAACTCCTCTTACAAAAACCCACGAGGTCAATATTCGATGATTTCACTTTTATACAGATGTGCGATTGTGTGGTCTGTTCCCGACCGTGTCAATCAAACGCTGATTCGGCGGATCACACCTGATGAAACACTAGTGAAACACTTCGAGGCTTCGTTTGGCCATAGTCACGTGACATGGGTGTTTTGAATCACGCTTCGGATCAGTGTTTCGAAACATCTGCGCTTCGGGATCTCGCAAAGCTTCGGAACGACTGTTTCGCGTCAGCCATCCCTACAATTGTATCTGCTACCTTTTCTGATCACATAAAGTAGTCTAGCCATCATAATAACGAGTTGTCATGACTACAGTATGTGAAGGGGAGGGTGTTTCACCCAGTACAGTATCCTGATATGCTACTGTTATTACTACAGTTATGCTTGCTTTAAACACATTAAGAAACAAATATGTGCTCCAATTACTCCTGACTATAATAAAATATACTCTGAATATTAATAGAACTGTCAGAGTCTGATTCAGTCTTATTAATACTGTCACTGTTATTGCCTATAATTTATAAATTGTGAATGAAATGTATGAATGAATAGTTATCCTCAATTAACATATTTCTTAAATATCATATAATAAAGTATGAAAATAACTTGAATGCTGTTTACCATAATTGATCAATTTATTTAAAACAAGTTTGTTGAATAATATGTCAAATGAAATGCAATGGTCGTGATTAATGAGGCTCTTTTTCTATGAGCGCAGACACATGAGATGATGGCTGAAGTGAGTCAGTGAAGGAGAAGATCAAGATCTGGAAGAGGACAGACACAGATGAGCTCCAGGGCAGATTCAGCAATCATTATAAAGGTGAGTTCAGTGTTTCCATGCTTAAGTGACACTGTTTAATAAAGCAGGTACATTATGTGTTAGTTTGACAGAATCCTGGTCTATGAGGACACTAGTTTTATCGAGACACACACATGGAATATTAGGATCGATACTGATAACCCATAATTCACAGCTCATTGTGGCTAATACCAATATCGAAAACTATTTGTGCTTGTTAGATTAAATATAATCATTGAAGAAGTTGGTAAAAAAAAATAGCAACCTCTGTTGAAATTGGCTTTCATTCAACAAGTAATACTAAAATTAATATTTATTTGTCTTTTTTCAGATGATAACTGAGAAGAATCAGATGAAACCTGAACAAGATACAGCAACTCTAAAGGTATCCAAGAAGTTAATGTAATAACTGAGTTATTCCTTAAAGAACAGAACATGCCACAGTTATCAGTAGGGCTGTCAACGAATATTCTAAATTCGAATATATATTCGAATAGTTTTAAAAAAACGAATTTCGAATGTGAAAATGAATATTCGAATAATGTGGAAAAACGGTTGAGGCGCGGCTGTCTGCTTTGCGAGTGGGGACAGGTCACAGGAAGAAGGCGTTAACGTTAAACAGAAACATTACTAAAGTGTAGGCTACTGTACTGACTGAATAGATATTGCATGAATAAGGTAGGTTAGATACAGCAGTTTCATGCACTGCAGGCTTCCACTGGTTTGATTATTTACCGTTTCATGTCAAGGAAAAGTTCTATGTTTAACACAGCACAGCTCGCTCGGAGCGTTCAATGTCGGATTCGCGTCTACCGCGTCCAGTTGGACTCTTGAACATTTTGAATCCATTCGCGCGTCAAAAGCAAAAGTTTGAAGCGAAATTGAAATCACTCGCGCCAGACGCTCCATTCGCGTTTGGTGTGAACGCAGCTGTCGCAGCATGAGCGTGAGGGCGAGAGAGAGAGAGAGTGCCTGCGAGTGCGAGTGAGCGAGCGAGAGAGAGTGAGGTCTGCGGTCTTGGCCATTAGGTGATTTACTTGTTTTTGTGTAGGTAATACGTTGTCAAATATGTTTAAACTTAAATGAACTACCTATACAAGTAGTTTATGTCTCTTTGTATAAATTGTTCCTGTTATTGACGTAATGCGCGTCATTGACAAAATGCGCAACCAGATGTTCGAATAGTTCGAATATTCGTTTGTTTTTTAGAGGGAATATTCGAACGTCATTTTTGAGAAATTTTGACAGCCCTAGTTATCAGTCACTGAATTATGATTGTGTGTGTAAGAAGAGAGTCACGATCACTTACTGTACATCTAGCATATGTCTCATATCACTCTCATACATACACACACTTGAACTCAGTGCCGTCCAAATGTATCTAGTTACCAGTGTCCCGGTAAAACTAGTGTCCTCATAGACCAGGATTCTGTCAAACTAACACAACACACTGAGATTCTTCTGTCAAGTCAAACATCAGGATCATGCTCTTATGATGTCCTCATAAAACTGGTGTAAAGCTACACACAACCTGACACACTGGAATGAAAACACATGTAATGTGATGCATAAAAGCCGTGAACATTACCTTGTGGTAGCATTTAAATATTGAAATGTTGATTTGAAAACTTTAACTATTTTGTAATCTTGTATATTATCTCAAATCAATATTTCATGTGCAAATATGTATTGATAGGTAGCTGTGTATCAGGACCCTTATTATCCTGTCTATGTTTATTTTGTATTAATTACTGACTGACTGTACATTATCCCTTATATATTTCATTTATTATGCTTTTTTTAAACTCTTAGGTGAAGTGTTTCTGTATGTAACACTTAATTTCATATTCTCAGATGAGCCATAAGAGCCAGTGGTCATCAGGCAGTGATTGTGCTGCTTTGACTGTGGGACTAGACAAGGTAAGTGAGAGTTGTGCTGGAAGAGAACGAGCAAACGAAGCAGAGACATCTGTGAGATCTAGTGTTCACATATTTACTCCAGTGTTTCATGTCTAATGTTATGTTTTGTAGACTCTCTGTGAGGCTGAACCCTCCACTCTCGAAATAAACTCTGTCCCAGTCAGAAGTCAGAGATGTACAGAAGGTATTGTTTTGTTTTTTGTTTTTTGTTTTTGGAAATCAAATTAGGGATACACCTTACTAAGCCTAATGAAATGGCAGAATCCTTTGCAGATTTCTACAAATCACTCTATAAAAATTCTGATACTTGCTCTGACGATAATATTCTGGCACCGTTCCTAAATAACATAAAATTGAATTTGAGTTAACAGAGGCAATGGCAAAGGATCTGGATGAACCTATTAAAGAAAGTGAAATAATTGAGACAATTTCTACGTTAAAGAATAATAAAAGCCCAGGACCCGACAGATATATAAATGAACTCTATAAAAACTTTAAAGAAATGAAAGCTTTAGCATAAGTTCTGCCGGGAAGACTCAATTACTACGTCACCTATTGCCTTCACTTCTATCCAATCATATTCTCATGCTCATGTATAAAAGCTCGGTACTTACACATGTTTGAGTTCGCAGATACTGAAGCGACAATTACCCACATCCTCCCCACCACCACCAGGATGGTCCTGTCCATACCTCCCGGGGGGTCTGCTGCGCCCCTGCCTTCATCTTTAGGCAGGAATTGCAGATCCGATACTCTCGGATTATGCACTACGGACGGGGCCTACGCCAAATGACTTTGTAGATTATCAGCTTGCTGAGCTGTCAATAAATGTACGGTTTATTGAAATAATTCTCCCGAGTCTTTCTGGTAGAACTAGTTTCTCCGCTCTTATTAAGAGCGTATCATCATGTGCTGCAATCTGGTACAGTGGCGCCCTCGTGGAGGGATGCAACCATTGTCGTAATTCACAAAGAGGGCAAAGATCCTGCCGAATGTCAGTCATATCGGCCTATTTCATTGTTAAATAGTGATCTACGAATATTGACTGCCATTCTTGCCAAAAGGGTAAATCGGACCAAACCGGATTTATCCCAGAGAGATATTATGGAGATAATCTTCGTAGAGCATTAAATATTATGAGTTATACAAAGTCTACAGGTGCAAAGGCAGTATTCTTATCACTTGATGCTCATAAGGCATTTGATCGGGTATCTGATCCAAAATCTTAAACGGTTTAAATTTGGCCCCAATTTCATAAAGTGGGTTCGAACACTCTACACAAATCCACTCGCCTCAGTGAGAGTTAACGGTTGTAGATCCGGCCGCTTTACTCTAGAACGTGGATACAGACAAGGATGTCCATTGTCACCCTTGCTGTTTGCTATCAGCATCGAACCCCTTGCTCAACTCATTAAGGATGACAGTGCAATCAAGGGAATTGTAATTAGAGGAGAGGAACATAAGTTGTCGTTATACGCCGATGATGTCCTACTTTTCCTAACAGAACCTGAGACAACAATTCCATATTTAAAAAAGCTAATTCTCAAGTATGGGTACTACTCTGGATATAAAGTGAATATGGATAAAACCGAGGCCATAGATGTTAATGGTCAAATCTCAAAACAAATCCAAATTAATAGCGGGTTCAAATGGCCCAAGAATGGGTTTAAATACTTGGGCATCTTTATCCTCTCCTCTTTGGACCAGTTATACGATACAAACTATAAAAAAGTGATTACAAATATTAGTGAAGATGTAAATCGTTGTACAGCTCTCCCTCTCTCTCTCTGATTGGCCGTGTTGAATCTATTCGTATGAATGTCCTGCTGAGATTACTCTATCTGTTTCAGATGTTACCCATAGAAGTGCCCAAATCTGTCTTTGATTTGCTTAATAAAATAATTTCTGAATTTATTTGGCAAGGAAAACGGCCAAGAATAAGGCTTAAAATAATACAATCATCTAAAACAAATGGCGGGCTGGGACTCCCAAACTGTAGAGCTCAACTAAGGCCCCTGGCTTCATGGATGAGAGAAGACACACAAACCCGGTGGATCGATATTGAAAAGAGCCTCTGTACATGCCCCTTAAAATAGTGCCCTTTTCCAGTGTATCATTAAAAAATGCCTCCATGGGTGAATGGACCAAAGTTATTTAAAAAATTTGGAGAACTATACAAAGATCATTTGGTTTGTCTAAGAGAATCTCATCCGCAGCCAGCATTGGCTATCTTAATGACTCTGCACCATCTCGTACAGACGTGGGTTTTAAAAAGTGGTCTCAATATGGACTTGATTATCTGCACCAATTATTTCATGATGACACACTTAAATCATTTGAACAAATAAGAAATGAATTCACACTCCCAAGGTCTGAATTTTTTAGAGACATTTCCTCACAACGCATAAGGATCTAGAAATCATTAAAAAACCCTCCCCAATAGAAGTTTATTTTAAAGAAATACAAATTGGACGTGCAGTCCTTTTTTTCTAAAGGATATCTATTATTTTCGACTAAGAATTCAAATTACAGATCAAGGAAAAATGGGAGGCCGAAATTAATGAAACAGTTCCTCTTGAAACTTGGGAGGAAGCTTGTGGAGAGGGACATCTCCTGACCAACTCTAATGTCTGGAGGGAATTCAAATGGAAGATAATAACCAGATTTTTTCGAACCCCACAGATAATTGCAAAATGGAAGCCATCCTGCTCAGACAAGTGCTGGAGAAATTGTGGCCACAATTGTTGGTAACCACACCTATATCTTGTGGTCATGTCCAAAATTAAGAAATTACTGGAAAGATATATTTGATGCCCTTAAAGAAATCTTCCATTATGAAATCCCAGAAGACCCCATAATAGCCCTTCCAGGTGTGCGTCCAGAGGGCCTTGAGGGTAGAGCTCAAATATATTTACTACAAATTTTACTTGCTGCAGCCATTAAGTGTATTACATGCAGATGGTTAACACCTGACCCTCCATCATACAATGCTTGGATTCAAAAAGTATGGGAGTTGTACGAAATGGAACAAATCACATTTGCATTACGACTTCAGAAAACGGTTTTCTTAAAGAGGTGGGCCCCTGTAATGCCTTTAATACTCCAGTGATCAAGAGTTATACTGTCATAACTGAAAACAAAACCATTGAGCGAAATACCGGAGTGAACATGGCTGTGAACGACATGTGAAGTACTTTTTTGTGAAGGAAATCTACGCATCCTCGGTACAATCAGCGTCTACGTCACGGCTCTCAGCCCGCCCTCTGTTGGTTGATTGGCCGGCTGTTTTGAGGCCGGAGGAAAACTGGGAGATATAGGTCGCTATCTCAGACTGAGTACAGAAGCGAACTGAAATTAAGTGGAAGTACGAAGTCTGGCGTAGTCAGGCTACTCAAACCATGTTGTTGATGAAAATGATACAAGAACAATAAAAGTACTTATGAATAATAAAGCATCAGTGTTTTTGAAAACACGTTAAACTTTTTAATATTACAGCAGAGGTGTGGACTCGAGTCATGTGACTTGGACTCGAGTCAGACTCGAGTCATGAATTTGATGACTTCAGACTCGACTCGACAAAATGTACAAAGACTTGCAACTCGACTTGGACTTTAACATCAATGACTCGTGACTTCACTTGGACTTGCGCCTTTTGACTCGAGAAGACTTGCTACTTCCCATGAAAACTGGGGAAAAAATGTTCACACGGCCGCACCGCTCTCAGTTTATCTGCATCTGTGAAAAAATGTGCACCACCTGTATGCATGCAGAGAGCACGCGCTGCCTGCACGACATCCAATCACTGTAGTCCCACGTTGTTTTGATTCGACAGCATCTAAGCAGGCACATTGCAAGACAACCAATGAAGCGCAACAAGCAACAACGCATGCTACGAATTTGAACGAATGCTAAGCACCTTATTGGATGTACCGTAACTTACTAGCTGCTACATAGCTGCCAACTCTCACGCATTCTTTTCACACGCTCTCACGCCACACATCCATTTTCTCACGCACAGAAAAATCGCGAAGCAAAGAGGACACTGAGACCGACAGACTAGACAGAGCAGGTTACTTATTATATTAAAAAATCTCTGCTCTCAGATTCTGTCACTTTTATTACGAAATTCAGACAATAAATACCGTTTTGGCACTTGTAAATGTGACACGACAGATCCCTAGCGGCACGTGAACCGATCATCTCTAGCTGATAGTAAATAACGTTAAACACGAATGAACACTGTTGAAAGATACAGTACAACTTACCGAAATGTATATTCCTCATACATAATATCGACCCATCAATCAAAGGGGTCAATAAAACAGTTGGAGAACAATTATGTCACATAACATTTACCTCAGGAAAGCCATTTAATGACCATAATATAGGCACGTTAGTTGGCTAGAAAAAAAGAGCTATAGAGAGTATTTTGCTAAATATGTGTACTATATTGCATGTTTATTATATTTTTACTTATATCATTAAATAAAGTTGTTATTATAAAAAAATAAAAAAACGCATTATATTTAATTTGTGTTATTTTTAACCTTAAATAATACTGCCATCTCTGTATGTTTACAGCATTAGGTGAGTTGTTTTTTTCTTGAGAAAAATTAATGCCTATCTTGTGTAGCCTACCTAATATTTATCCAAATGAGTCAATATTAAATCAAATCACAATAATTGAATTGAACTGAAATAATAAAAAAGCGTAGCTTACCAGAAATTGAACCATGTAAACATTGTAACATGTTGTCACTAAACCTAATAAAATTCAGTTTAGTTACTAAAATGTTTTGACAATCACAATACACTTATTGTGATGCAAAAAATTACATCACAATTATTAATAATTGCATCACAATTGCATCCCCCATTGAAGTCAATGGGACCCAGAAACTGCCTGGTTACTGACATTCTTCTAAATATCTTCCTTTCTGTTCAGCAGAAGAAATAAATTCATGTGAAATTTTTTGTGAAAATAAAATTTTCTGTTTTTTACTGTATTTGATTAATGTCATTGTATACAAAGAGGTTTAAATAAATACAAATCTTACAGACATACATGATTTGTATACATTTTATTTCTGTGGTAAGAGGACTTGAAATGACTCGAAACTAAAATGGTAGGACTTTGGACTCGACTTGAGACTTGTTGGCTTTGACTTTTGACTCGACTCGGGACTTGCCTCATCTTTGACTCGACTTGACTTGGGACTCGAGGGCAAAGACTTGAGACTTACTTGTGACTTGCATAACAATGACTTTGTCCCACCTCTGTATTACAGTAATATTAAACATCTTTAATATTTCTGTTTCAAATAACGTTGTGTTTGAGCTGCGTGCGCTAAAGCTAAAGAGCTGAAGGAACACCCCTAAACTGAAGCTTCGTTAGATGGTTTTAGCTCAACAGAACACTACCTTTATATGATAAATAAATTAGATACTTATACAAAATAAACACAATATTACAACTTATACTTGCACAAAATCATGCAAAGATTAACTCGAGCTATTATTAATAGTAATCAACTATTGCGTAGTGAGACTCCTGTTGTGGATGCGCTCCTCCCAGGACAACACGCTGAAACACAGCAACTAAACCCAAAGAATTCACGACGTTTTTAATGCAATAGTTTGCTCATTATAATGTTATGTATATATGACAGTCCCAATCATAATTAATGTTCTGCATTGAAGCTAATGATCATCACCGGTAGAGTGAAGTGTGTTCTGCATTGCTGTTTTAGAGAGGACCACCGGTACAGTGAAGTGTGTTCTGCATTGAAGCTAATGATCATCACCGGTACAGTGAAGTGTGTTCTGCATTGCTGTTTTAGAGAGGACCACCGGTACAGTGAAGTGTGTTCTGCATTGAAGCTAATGATCATCACCGGTACAGTGAAGTGTGTTCTGCATTGAAGCTAATGATCATCACCGGTACACTGAAGTGTGTTCTGCATTGAAGCTAATGATCATCACCGGTACACTGAAGTGTGTTCTGCATTGAAGCTAATGATCATCACCGGTACACTGAAGTGTGTTCTGCATTGCTGTTTTAGAGAGGACCACCGGTACAGTGAAGTGTGTTCTGCATTGAAGCTAATGATCATCACCGGTACAGTGAAGTGTGTTCTGCATTGCTGTTTTAGAGAGGACCACCGGTACAGTGAAGTGTGTTCTGCATTGAAGCTAATGATCATCACCGGTACAGTGAAGTGTGTTCTGCATTGAAGCTAATGATCATCACCGGTACAGTGAAGTGTGTTCTGCATTGAAGCTAATGATCATCACCGGTACAGTGAAGTGTGTTCTGCATTGAAGCTAATGATCATCACCGGTACAGTGAAGTGTGTTCTGCATTGAAGCTAATGATCATCACCGGTACACTGAAGTGTGTTCTGCATTGAAGCTAATGATCATCACCGGTACACTGAAGTGTGTTCTGCATTGCTGTTTTAGAGAGGACAACCGGTAGGCCTACAGTGAAGCGCTTTACTGCAGCGCTCATTAACTCATCCTATATGAGATTAATCAGATCTATTACAACTTACAATTCCACAAGCGAACTCTCCCTGTAACAACGCGCTGATTTCACAGATTTGTGATTCAAACATTTCAAAACCCTCATGGTGAACAGCGCACATCTGAAGCTGAAGGAAGTAATCCGTTATTTATTAGTGTTAATATATCGGCCTAATTTTCTTATCGGATTGTCAACGATAACATTAATAATGAGCATTTATTTTCATGCATCCCTGATTGGTTATGACCATATATTTATAGGGTTTTAACTATATACATGATTACAACTTATGTCACCCTGTTTTAAATCTAAAGTCACTATTCATCTCATTAATTTGATCACTATTAATACTGAGTGGTTTGAAATGTCCCATCATACCTGAATTTGTTTGGCGTCATCAGCCTTCTTTTGCTCAAGTATATCATTGATAATGTGAAATTGTTTTAATTGTATGTTTTATGACAGAGATCAGTCAGTGTTAATGGAGTCAAGTATCTGTGCTGCTTCATTTGGAGAATCTCTGAATCCTTTGTCTGTACTAGATGTTTATTTTTTCTTTCTTTACCTTGCTTTCAGGTGAGCCCCGAGAAGGAAGTGTCATCGTTGGAGGATCACGACTGTGTTGAGATGGTAATAAAAAGAGCATTGCATCATTTTAGAAAATGCTAGTCTAGTAAGAACTTTTTCACATCATCTTTGGGGCTGTTTTACACCTGGTCATTTCATTGTCAAAACAATTGCATTTACACTTGGCCACATAAATGTGTCTTCACAAAACGGATATAAATCCGATCTTCAATTCCCGCGCTATATCAGATTTAACGGTGTTCACGTCATCGAAAGCTACCGCTATGAGCAGCATTTTGTTGTATCATCACCTAATTTTAAGATCAATAGGAGAGAGAGTAGCATCAGCACTGGTAAAAGCATTTATTCTCACTACTTTTAATGAAGATGACTGTGTGTTGAGCTTCTGCGACTTACTTTAATTTATTTTTAGTTTGTATTTTGTGCATCAGCATGCTGAAGAGATCCTCAGCTACTCATCTACAGTGATGCGTGTTGCAGAAGCGCTGTCATATCTCACTATAACGTGTCATATAGCCTAAAATACGCTCTGACCTGTTTATTATTTGGCATTTTTGGGAGGAGTAAAATTCATACAGTGTTACCATTAATAACCTTTACTCTAGTGACCCACCACAGTCTAATGTCCCACCACAGTTTGAACCAAATGAACCGAAAATATTGTTATGTCTCATAATAACATAAATTGTCTTTGTGTTTTGCGCCATTGCTTTGGCAAAGCATCTCTCAAACAAACTAAAATCAAAAGCACAACATGGCGTAATGCCCTTATCCAATCGCAAAAGACGATGATAAAGTAAGTCTGTAGTCTGTAGTGCTGTGTGTTTCACACTGAAGAGCACACTTTGCTCGCTCGATCCGCTCATGATCTGGCTTTTTCCATGCCTCGTTTCACAGGGAATGAATGCAGTGAACTCCATCTCTGCATGTGCCATAAGTTTAACATGCATTTGGGAACGCAACCAGCACCAGTTACTCTCTATTTTCACATTCGCATTATATCCACATTTTTTGTGGTAATACAATTTTGTAATAAGATGCATTTATAAACCTGTTTTCACTGAAACTGCAGGTTTCTGCCAGTATAACAGCTTAAGTGAAGAAATTAAGAAAGTATTATAACCTCTTATTGTAAAATAATATACTCATTATAAAATATTAATTTTTCATTGACAGTATTAGTATATCACTGTCTTAGCGATAATTCTAATAATAGTGATCTTTAGTAAAATAAAAGATCTAATAATAAAATATTAAGTTTGGTGAAAAAAAACGTCTGCTTATTTTTTTTAACCTAGAGAAAAAGCGTGGAAGTAATAGGAGGATCTCCTCTCTATATATCAATGATACATTATCTAATGACCCCTCTGCGATCTCTTCTCATGTTTTTAATTTTTATCAAAATCTATACACCTCTTCCTTTGATCTTAATGCTTCACCCTTGTTTTTCCATAAGATTGACCCTGTGATTCCTAAAATTAATGACCAGAATAGAGAACTTTGTGACCTTTAATATAGAGGATCTGTTTAATGTAGTAAAAAGAATGCCAAAAAATTAATCTCCAGGACCGGATGGCTTATCATTTGAATTTTTTTAAGTCTTTTGGGACTTTGGGTTAAGTTTCTTCTTTACGAAGCCCTTGTTGAGTGTTTAAACGATGGTGAATTGGCCGAATCAATGAAACAAGGTCTCATTTGTCTTATTCCTAAGCCTAATAAAGATTCCAGTCTTTTGGATAATTGGCGCCCAATTACCCTTTTGAACTCTGATTATAAAATATTGGCTTCTGTATATGCTGACAAGATCAAACATTGCTTAGCAAACATCATTTCTAACACTCAATCTGGATTTCTAAAAGGTAGACATATTTCTAACAATATTAGATTAATTATAGATATATTAGATGATTCAGAACTCATAAATAAAGGGGCATTAATTTTGTTTATTGACTTTTATAAAGCTTTCGATACAGTTGAGCATTTTTATTTTTTATTTTTTTAAGCCCTTTCTAAGTTTGGTTTTGGAAGATCCTTTATTAATGCGATTGGAACTCTATATAACAGTAGTAACAGTTGTGTTCCCCGAGCTTCTGGCACTTCCCCCTGATTTTGTGTGGGCCGAGGTATTCGCCAGGGATGCCCTATCTCTCCTTTTCCTTTTCTATTGGCCACCGAGCTATTAAGCCTGCACATAAAGCATTCCAATATTGAAGGGATAAATATTGGAGGGCATACATTGATCATAAGTCAGTTAGCTGACGATACTTGTCTTTTTCTTAAAAATGAAATTTGAATGAATTTAAGCTTTTCTCCAAGGCTTCAGGTTTAATTCTATATATACATGATTCAAATAAAAATTCTGTTGTTGGTATTAAAGTTAAATGTCATGTAAAATATCTAGGGGTTGATATCCGCAGATCTGACTCAGACCGTCTCCATCACAATTTTAGGCCAAGGCTAGATAATATTTTTTTTAAATTATGTTGCTGGCTGCAGAGAGACTTGACTATTTATGGGAGAGTCCAGCTGACAAAAGCTGAGGGTATATCACGCTTAGTTTATCCTGCTTTTTCCCTTTATGTTGATCAAAAAGCTATCAAATCTATTAACTCTCTGCTATTCCGCTTTATTTGGAAGAATAAGACAGAAAGTGTTCAAAGGAAATCTATAACTAGGAATCATAAGGAGGGTGGTCTTAACGCGTTAGATTTTAAAACCATTAACCAGACTTTCAGAATTAACAGGATTAAGAGCTGTTTATCTAATGATGAGTTACCCTGGTTTTGGATCCCTAACCTAATATTCAAGTGTTGTGGTGGCCTTACATTTTTATTATCCTGTAATTTTAAGTGTAGTAAATTACCTACTAAACTCTCAAATTTCCATAAACAAGCCCTAGAATCCTGGAAGATTGCTTTTAAACATAATTTCTCCCCGCACACATGTATTATTTGGAACAATGAAAATATATTGTCTGGTAACAAATCACTTTTTTTCATTGAATGGGTGAATCAAAATATTTTTTGGGTTTCTGATTTATTCAATGCTCAGGGAGACCTTCTTTCTTTTCCTGATTTTGTGTCTTTAAAAGGTGCAACAATCTCATTAAGAGATTATAATAAAGTGATTAAAAGTATCCCTGTCAGCTTAAAAAATTTGTTTAAAGCACATTTATGTTATGGCTGTGTAAACAACCATTTTCCTACTCTTGTATTTAATGGAGTTTATATATTAGATAAAAAATGCAATAACGTCTTTATCAGAAATGCCCTATCTTCAGCTCCAGGACGCCCCTCTAAAGCACAATCTAAATGGAGGATCTGTTATCCGGACTCTGATTTGAATAACTTATGGACCTCTCCTCACAGATTTTTTTATTCCAAGTAAAATTAAAGAACTCCATTTTAAAATTGTTCACAGATACTACCCTTGTAACTTAAGTAGGTTTTTTGAGAATATAATTTTATTGTGTTCATTTTGCAATACTGATGAAGAATCTATTCTACATTTGTTTGGTCATTGCCCATCTCAAAATCTTTTTGGTCAGAAGTTACTGTGCTAATTTCTTCCTGTTGTAACAAAATGATGGAAATCACAGAAGCTATATCATCTTCCTGTCAGATTTTCACTCTAATGTCAACAATCTTGAACATGCTGTATTATTGCTTTGTCTTCTGGGTAAATTTCACATTCATAAAGCCAGAACCATTCAATGTAAACCTAATTTTAGAATGTTTTCATCTGATGTAAAATCTCTTTATTCTTCTTTTAAGAATGTGTCCAAACCTTTGAATTCAACGGCTTCTAAAACATTTAACATTCTTGAATCTGTTGTAAGGTATCTGTTGTGATGATATACCATGATGATTTATGTTGCCCGTATATCTACATGTGATATTGTCCGTATCCCCCCTTATTAATTTTCAAGTACTGTAATATTTTTGATTTGCAATAATAAAAAAAACTGTTTGACTGTGTGCTGCGCCATGACTGCGTTTGTTATGCTTCCGTCTTCCATCATCTCGCTTTCTGATTGGATATTGTTTCCTTTCACGTGATAATCTCCAGAGCGTGCCGCACGTTTGTCCTCGGGGTTCCCCCACACTTCAGGATTTCTGATCGTAAATATTCAACATGTTGAATATTTGCGATTCGCGATCAGGACGGCTCCGACGTTCTTCCGATCAGGTTCGGACACTCTTAACACGCCTCACACCAAGGGGAAATCTGATAAGATAATCTATAACCATCAAGATAATCGGGACACAGCTAGGATTGCCCAAAATCAGCCCGATTATCTTTTGGTGTGAACTCAGCATAACAAGTTTGTGTTTATGAAGATGTTTATTATTATTTTAACCCAATATATATTTTTTCTCCTGTGTCCATCTTGAGAACAGTAGTACCCATTCAACTTCCTCTCTCTTACGGACCGTCGTAGACATCCAGAAAGTGCACTCTCGGGCTCCTTTCTAGCTGGGCTTTGAGTCAATTCAGGCATTCTTTGAGCACTGGGTGAATTTGGCAATTGATTGCTTTGACATCTAGATTTCAAACTCTCAGACTCCCAGTCATCTACAGTTGGAATTGATTCAAATGTTGTCGATGCACTGAGTGATTCTGGCATTTGAATATCAGCATCCATTGACACAACATCAGTCTCATAAGGTTGAACACTCAAGGCAGCTTGAAAGTCTTTAGTCAGCATCTCTTTTTGTTGTCGACTAAATAATTGATCAACATGACGTCGCACTACTTGGGCACTTCCTATTGCTACTTTATAGGATACAGGTCCTGTGATATCCTGAATTACTCCCTGCACCCATTTTGGTCCATATCCAAAATTCCTA
The DNA here is from genome assembly GCF_965113295.1 of Leuciscus leuciscus. Lineage (NCBI taxonomy): Eukaryota > Metazoa > Chordata > Actinopteri > Cypriniformes > Leuciscidae > Leuciscus > Leuciscus leuciscus. Next base: position 37,560,947 of record NC_138746.1, read on the forward strand.
GTGTTCACCATATCTCCTACTTCAAAATAGCGAGATTTTGCATGTTGGTCATGTTGCTCTTTTTGAACTTCTTGTTTCAATTCAATTTTGCTGGTGAAGTCGGGGTGTATTTTGTCTAGGGTGCATCGCAATTTCCTCCCCATCATCATTTCTGCAGGCGACAATCCCGTGGTAGACTGGGGTGTAATACGATAATTGAACAATGCTCTATGCAACTGAGTATCCACAGTGGTACCAGAACTTTTTTTCATGAGATCCTTAAAAGTTTGAACTGCCCGCTCAGCAAGACCATTAGATGATGGATGATACGGGGCTGAAGTAACATGTGTTATTCCATTCTTAGACATAAATTCTTTGCTTGCTTCACTTACAAAGCACTGAGCATTATCAGACACCATCATTTCAGGAATGCCATGGGTACTGAAACTCTTTCTGAGGCACTCAAGAGTAGTCGCTGTTGTTGCTGAAGTTACTGGATAGGCCTCAATCCACTTAGAATGGGCATCGACTAAGATTAAAAATATCTTCCCCAGGAATGGACCAGCATAGTCCATATGCACTCTCCTCCATGGCTGTCGTGGCCACTCCCATGGATGGAGTGGTGCACCCCCAGGAGCTTTTCTCTGTTCTTGACACACAGTACAATCTTTTACTCGGGCCTCAATGTCCGCATCTAAATTTGGCCACCACAGGTAACTCCGGGCCAGGCCTTTCATCCTCGACATACCTGGGTGAGATTGATGTAGCTGTTTCAGCAACCCCGAACGTCCTTGCTCTGGAATGATGATGCGGGCTCCCCACAGCACACACCCGTCTTGAACACTGAGCTCTTGTTTGTCTCTGTTTATAAGGGGCAAACTCATTTAGATTACTGTGATTAGGCCAACCTTTAAGCACATACTCACGGACTCTAGAAAGGACAGGATCTCGAGTTGTCCAATACTTGATTTGTTCTGATGTCGTCAAAGGACTAATAACGCTGTCCAGCATTAAAACATAATCCTCCTTTGATTCTTTCTCTGGAATCTCTGGCACAGGAAGACGACTGAGGGCATCGGCATTTCCATTGTCCTTGCCAGCTCTGTAAGACATGACATACTCATATGCCCCCAACATCACTGCCCATCTCATAATTCTTTGAGAGACCATCTGTGGCACAGCTTTGAGTTCATTCAATAAACTTAGTAAAGGTTTATGGTCTGTACAGATCACAAACTTACAGCCATACAGATATTTATGGAATTTCTTGACCCCGAACACTACAGCTAAACCCTCCTTCTCCAGCTGTGAGTAGTTTTTTTCTGCTACTGTAAGTGTTCGTGATACAAACCCAATGGGTCTCTCCGTTCCATCTGTCATCCGATGGGCTAACACGGCTCCCACACCGTATGCTGAGGCATCACAGGAAAGTACTAAATCTTTTTCCTCATCATAGTGGATTAACACACGATTAGACTGCAGTAGTTCTTTGGATTTTTTAAAAGCTTCCTCTTGTTCCTCTTTCCAACACCAGGGGACTTCCTTCTTCAAAAGCAGGTGTAATGGAGCCAACAGTGTTGAGAGGTTTGGCAGAAATCGGTTATAAAAATTCAACAGTCCCAAATATGCTTTCAGCTCTGTTACTGACGTCGGTCTTGGTGCCTCTTGAACTGCTTGAATTTTTTCGGGAACCGGATGAATACCAGTGGCATCCACTTTGTGTCCCAGGAAAATTACTTCCTTTTCCAAGAATTTACACTTTCCCCTTTTCAACCTCAAACCATAGTCCTCCAGCCGCTGCAACACTTTATCCAGTGTCCTCAAATGCTCCTGATAATCTCGTCCTGTCAGCAAGATATCATCCAGATATACAGTGACCTTCGGAATATTTTTCAGGACCCCTTCCATGGTCCTCTGGAAGATTGCTGGACTGGAACTAACTCCGAAAGGTAATCTGGTGTACGTGAACAGCCCTTTATGTGTATTCACGGTCACATACGGCTGTGATGTCTTATCCAACAGAATCTGTTGATATGCATGACTCATATCTAACTTGCTGTATTTTTCACCTCCAGCTAAAACTGCAAACATGTCCTCCATCCGAGGAATGGGATACTGCTCCAGGGACGACTCTCTATTAATGGTTACTCTGTAGTCTCCACAAAGTCTTACTGATCCGTCTGGTTTTAAAACAGGCACAACAGGTGCTGCCCACTCTGAAAATTTCACAGGCTCTATAATATGATCTTTAATCAGACGATCCAGTTCGGCTTCAACTTTCTCTCTCATAGCAAAAGGCAGTGACCTTGATTTAAAAAAATGAGGCTTTGCATTACTTGGTACATGAATCTTAGCAGTGGCTCCTTTTAATGTTCCCAGTTCCTCTTTGAAAACAATTTCATGTTTCCTTAGGATATCTTGTAACAACTCTGAACTGTCTTTAATTTTTGTCACTTTTTCCCAGCTGAGTTCCAGCTCTGTGAGCCATGATCTTCCCAATAAATTAGGCCCAGATCCGGCTACCACCACTGCTGTGAGTTCTTTGATAAGCCCTTTGTGCTTAACTTTAACCTTGATGGTACCCAGTGATAAGACAGTCACACTACATCCAGTGTCAATTTCAAACTTTACAGGGCATTCATTTACAACCAGTGTCTGTGTCATGGGGGGTACATGGGGCTGTAGTGTCTCTATACTATACATGGTGAAAACGTCTTCAGATTGATCTTCCTCCTCTTCTTGAAGATAATTAGCCCTCTTTGATTGATTTCCTCTCCCCCATTTCCAAAATTTCTTGTCTTTATCAACAGCAATTTCTTGTGGTTTCATTCTACACACTCTTCTCACATGTCCAATTTTACCACAATTATAACACTTTTCATTGGCAAATCTACAGTCTTTGAGCCCATGGTTACTTCCACCACATCGATAGCACAGTCCTGTAAAACTTGACTTACTTTTTTCTCCTGTGTCCATCTTGAGAACAGTAGTACCCATTCGACTTCCTTTATCTTTATGCAAATCGGCCATATCCTTATTAGCAGCTTCAATTGCCTGAGCTTTCCTTAGCGCTGTCTCAAACGTCAGTCCATCCTCAGCCAGTAATCTCCGTTGTATGCTGTCATCATTAACACCACACACTAATCTGTCTCTCAGCATAACGGTGAGTGTGTCTCCAAAATTACAATCTTATGCCAGCTTCCTCAGTTCGGCCACATATTCTACTATGCTTTCATCACAGTGTCTGTTACGTGAATTAAACTTCCACCGTTGAACAATTTCACTGGGCTTTGGATTAAAGTGATTTTTCAGCAAACTCACCAGATCCTCAAAACGTTTTGATCCCGGTTTCTCAGGACTCAGTAAATTCCTCATCAGTGTGTATGTCTGAGCTCCGACACAGCTCAACAATATGGCTCATTTTTTCTCTGGTTCCTCAACATCATTTGCCACGAAAAAATGATTCAATATTTCACAATACTCCTCCCATGATTGTGACTTATTGTCAAACGGTTAACGGATCCCAGCATACCAGCCATAGTTCAGTTCAGTCAGTACTCCAGGTGATAGTGATTAACTTTCCTCAGCTCACCCCGTTGGCATCCAGCTGCTCCACAGTTCTGACTTTCATCCTCGTCGCCATATGTTGTATCGTAGATTCCAAGGGAAAACTCATAAACAACGGGAACTTCAGAATGGTCTCTCTTTATTAGGACTCATCTCTGTAGCCAGTAATAAACACACACAAGCACACACCACACAGCATGTTCTTCTCTGCTTTTAACAGTGCTACAGCCCACAAACATGGTGCGTCACCGCCCCCTATTGGACAACCCCAATACCACCCTTAACATACAACAGTAAACCTAATTTTAGAATGTTTTCATCTGATGTAAAATCTCTTTATTCTTCTTTTAAGAATGTGTCCAAACCTTTGAATTCAACGGCTTCTAAAACATTTAACATTCTTGAATCTGTTGTAAGGTATTGTGATGATATACCATGATGATTTATGTTGCCCGTATATCTACATGTGATATTGTCCGTATCCCCCCTTATTAATTTTCAAGTACTGTAATATTTTTGATTTGCAATAATAAAAAAAACTGTTTGACTGTGTGCTGCGCCATGACTGCGTTTGTTATGCTTCCGTCTTCCATCATCTCGCTTTCTGATTGGATATTGTTTCCTTTCACGTGATAATCTCCAGAGCGTGCCACACGTTTGTCCTCGGGGTTCCCCCACACTTCAGGATTTCTGTTTGTCCTCGGGGTTCCCCCACACTTCAGGATTTCTGATCGTAAATATTCAACATGTTGAATATTTGCGATTCGCGATCAGGACGGCTCCGACGTTCTTCCGATCAGGTTCGGACACTCTTAACACGCCTCACACCAAGGGGAAATCTGATAAGATAATCTATAACCATCAAGATAATCGGGACACAGCTAGGATTGCCCAAAATCAGCCCGATTATCTTTTGGTGTGAACTCAGCATAACAAGTTTGTGTTTATGAAGATGTTTATTATTATTTTAACCCAATATATATTGTAGTGCAATTTTATATTAGTATTTTCACCAAAGAAAAATGGTTTTAAGCCAGTTATATACACTGAACAAAATTATAGAACTAACTCAAAGATCTAAGACTTTTTCTATGTACACGAAAGGCCTATTTCTCTCAAATATTGTTCACAAATCTGTCTAAATCTGTGTTAGTGAGCACTTCTCCTTTGCAGAGATAATCCATCCACCTCACAGGTGTGGCATATCAAGATACTGATGAGACAGCATGATTATTGCACAGGTGCGCCTTGACCAAGTAATGTTTATGATGATATTATTCTAACTTCTAAAACACTTCTGTCCCTGTAATGTTGTATGATGTTTTCTGTATTGTATTGGAGAACCGGTACTCTTTAATCACCTTAGTCTTGGTAATACACTGTGTTGTCAGGTTTGTGTGTGTGTGTGTGTGTGTGTGTGTGTGTGTGTTGTGTGTGTGTGTGTGTGTGTGTGTGTGTGTGTGTGTGTGTGTGTGTGTGTGTGTGTGTGTGTGTGTGTGTGTGTGTGGTCATGTACCAGTAAAACACATTGGTCCCTGTAATCCACTGAAATTACATATTTAGTGTATTGTGTCCTCATAATCATGTCGGCCCCAAAAATCACAATTATTTAATAGACGGGAACATTTTAGGATGGGCGGGAATGTCCTTGTGTACCATGTTCTGTTCTGTTGTGTGTATAGAACATTTGAAGTTTGATAGTTTTATCATCACTGTAGGGCATTGGGAAAGGTGTGTCCCCATATACCACCACCAAACTTGTTTGGGCATCAATGTCCTTCTATACCACAAAAACAAGTGTGTGTGTGTGTGTGTGTGTGTGTGCCGTATATACTGTAAATAGGGGAAATTATTCAACTGTATATACGGCCATTCTACAGAATTGGTGCAAACTGCTGTCCCACAACCAAAGAGCATTTAAGTATTCAACTTTGGGGTGTTTACTAAGATCCCTCTATTATATATTGAATCCCTCAATAATATTTAAAATATCAGTAAGCTTAATATATATAAAATCATAATTTATTGATTGATTTATTTGTCACATGCATAATGTACAGGAACATCAGCAGTGCAATGAAATTACAACACTCCTGACTGCAAATTAACATGTAATGAAAAGTGAAATACAATTAACAAAGAGTACAAAACATGGAAATATAATACAGTTAATCAGATTTTTAGTTTAAACTATGAGATGAATGATATATACAGAGATTAAATCTAGAGGCGTGTTTAAGATATATTTACAGAGGATAAAAACCAGAGGCACTTCTACTTAGCCCAAGCTTTTACAAGTGGCCACTCTGATAGTTTAACAGCAGGCATGCAACTGCATAAAGCTGATTTCTGTTACCTAACATGTTTAAGGGGACGACAGTATCAAAGAATTTAAATTCCTTCAGTCTACGAATTAGGCGCTCAATGTGCACTCTGAGATGTGCAATCGCTTGGCTCTCCCTGACCTCATGCTTCGGCATCTGAGGTCTCCCAGCGGGGAATGCAGGCCTGTACACCTTACAGGGCACACAGTCATCCACAAGGAAGCCTCTGTCCACCATAACTGCCATATCTGGCCTAAGCAGAGCAAGAATACCTGACCCTACAAAGGTCTGTTTGTCACTTACTGAGCCGGCAAAAAGAGAGGAAACAAAGGTTACAGCGCCACGGGGGGCATGCCAATCATTCCCTTCAGGGTATAGTGGGACTTATAGTTTGAGTAGACCTCAGTCTGAAGGAAAGGGGAGGAGGGTGTTGGACACCGGAGCTCTGTGCAGTCCAGAACTGTGGTGGTGTCTGGGTAGTCTTCAAACTCTGATGGCAAGTGTTCCTTAATTTTGTCTTGAGTTATCCAAATGCATTGTGAACAAAAAATTGCTCCAGGTCAGAATGATTCTGCGTACAGTAGACTGATGCCCCCCACACCGCTCCGCTGGGTCCCTCTGCTTCAGGCCCAGGGCAAGGTAGTTCAGGAAGAGGAACAGTTAATCTATTGCAGATAAGGGCTGACAGATCATAACACAATTACATGTACAGTACAGTTACAACAACAGACATCTGATGGTGTGGAATTTATTTCCATTCGTTCTACATTCAGTTCTAAAAGTGCTAGTGTTGGTCATAAGGTGAACATCCTGGCTTCAGAAAGTAAAAGTCCAACCATGTATTGAACAAGTATATGACAGGATGCATAAATTCTGAGAGTTTGGTCATAATAGCACAGACGACAGACCTACCATGGAAGCACTTTGCCTTTCAGATTCAACGTTTGCAGTTCCTGTTCTGGTTACCCGAACCATGAATCTTAGTGATGGTTCAATGACCTGCCATCAGATGATCATAAGATGAAAACCTGTAAAGAGTGAAAATGTCAAAGCATTGACATTTCTTGCATTTAGCACCATACATGTTATTACATTTATAGGTTCTTATTTTGACAGTGCACACCAGGTCAGAGGTGAACCTGAAGTAGGAAGTGACTTGCACTGGTCTATTTGACATGCTGATTATATTTAATCTTCAATGTTTGTGGTATGGACACCCTAGTGCAAAAAAACCCTAACCCAAAATGTATTTAAAATATATTTATTTCATACTAAGTATACTACAAATCGATATTTACTGACATAATTCTTGAAGCTTACTGATATAAATATTACAATTAAACTTTATTTGGAGGACTTCTTTATTGCACGATGCACATTAAGCCTAAAAGTGTTTTAATATTAAATATTATTTTATCTTAAATATACTTAGTAAAGATAGTATGATCACTGTATAATATCAGTCTTTAAATGCAAGATATGTAAAGTGTTCTTAAAGTATAATGCTTTTTTATTAAATTAAATATTTCTACATACCTGGTGTAGAAGCGGATGTCCCTGTCAGAACCTGTAAAGAGCTGTTTGAGTGACATCTGTTCCTGCCTCACATGGACGGTTTCTTCCAGAAGCGAGTCAACAAACGTTGTGCTGTAATCCTGGTCGTTGGTAGATAACCGTTTAGAATATTCCCCAGTTTCCATACTCTCTGGTCTCGTTCTCCTTTCCCAAACCCCAAGCCTTCTCTCTCCAAGAGAGTAATTACTCCAAGGGAACAGTACAGGTACGGCCCCAGACTCCAGCCTTCGCCTCCCTCCGACTTCAGCAGCTCTTCCCCCCCTTCAGCTCTTCTGGCACAAAGTGCCGACTGCACACGCGTGTATAGTGAGATATAACTAAATTGTCTCTTCTTATATTTATTATCCATTTCTTTCTCTGTTGTACGTCGGAAGGGAAAGTATGAAAACTAATGATTGAATTAAATTTGAATTAAATTTCGGGGAACATTTCATGGAGAGAAGCCCGGGACGCGTGTGTAGGGCCGGGCGATTTGTGTTTGTCAGTAAGCGTGATCGCTTGCGAGCGGGCACAGGACTTACGTTTATACCATAGCCGGTGTGTGTCGGCTTTATGTGTTTTGTTCCCTGTGATAACTGTGTAGCAGAGCGGGCAGTGAGTAGGTGTGGGCACTGTACCGTGGGCACATTTCCTACATCTAACACTCGAGCGGCACATGCCAGCTTTATGAGAGTGGGCTCTGCGAGAGTGAGTGACACAGGGGGAACCATGCTTGTGTGTAGGGGTGAACACTGGGAAGCGGGCACATTTTCTACACTCAAAACACCATCGGCATGAGCCGGATAACCAGAAATTACACTCTCTGTGAGATATCTCTGGGTCGCCGTAAAAACGGCGTTTGGGTGCAGGCGAGCGGGTTGTACAGCGCGCTCGTTGGCTGCAAAATACACATCTGCGGTCGCCTCTTTAAAGGGAACTGACAGAGCGAGAAGCTTTGATGGCGGTCCGGCCGCGGCGGGACTCAACCATCTTTTCCTCCTTGCGGCTGCTAGGAGGACTTCGCGGGCTCAGGTTTCAGCACAATCTTAGGCCGAGGTCCCCGCGGGGGAGGCGGCCTGTGACGGCTTGACGAGCGTGATCTCTGGCGAGCACCTTGGCGTCGTTGCGAAGGCAGAGGCTGGGAGGGCTGATGGGTAGAGCTTTGTGCAGGAGGCTATTTTTGAGAGCGGCCTGCAGTGGAGCTCGAGCATCGAGGCAGGAAAAGCTTTATGGCCTGTGTGGTTTTCTGCACTTCAGAAAACCGGTCGACAATCCCGCTCACAGCTGGGCCGAAGAGGCCGGAAGGAGAGAGCGGGGCGTTGAGAAAAACGGCTCGCTCGGCCTCCCTCATGTCTGTGAGCGTCAACCAAAGGTGCGCGGATTTAGTGGCACGAAGGGAAAGGTCCGTCGCGCTCCTTAAATCCGAGATGGCAGACTGGTCCTAACCTTTCTCATCCTACTCACGGAGGAGATCGGCTTGGAGAATCTGGAGGACTGCCATCGAATGCAGGGCGGAAGCAGCCTGTCCAGCGGCGGTGAAAGCGCGGCCGACAAGAGCTGACGTGGCCCGGCAGGCTTTGGACGGGAGGGCAACCTTTGCACGCCATCCCGCAGAGGGCGGACAAAGGTGCGCTGCTACCACCTCTTCCACAGGGGGGATAGACTTATATCCCTTCTCACTGGCGCCGTCCACTTGGGAGAGCGTAGAGGAGACGGAAGAGTGAAGTCTCACAGAGAATGGTGCGTTCCACGACTTCGAGAGCTTGTTGTGGAGCTCTGGCAGGAAGGGTGCTGACCTAGAGGCGGGCGCGTGGCGGCGGCTAGGTAGAAAACACCCATCGAGCCTGTTAGGCGCGGGCTCCTCAGGCGGGGACCACTCGAGGCCGAGTTGGTCGACGGCCTTGGTGAGGAGGCGAATCAGTTCAGCGTCCATGCTGGCCCGAGTCCCCCCGGACTCCTGGAGCGAAGGGGCGGGGTCCGTACGGTTAGATCCAGACCAGTCTTCACTTCCTGAAGCCAGGAGGGAACAGCTGTCATTGATGGCGTCTCCTTCCGCTTCATCTCCCGAGGCGGCAACAGTGAGGGCGGCGGCCGGCATCTGTGCGTCCGTAAGGGAGAGCAGAGAAGGAGATAGCGAGGCTCGAGGGGAAGGTTCCGGCGAGCACTTCAAAGCCATGGCAGGCTCCGATGGTCTCTGGGAGCGACGCTTCTTTCTGCGCAGTCCGGTAGAGGCCGGCGGAGGTGCAGCTTCAGCGTCGAACATGTCAAGTCGAGCCCGCAGGGTCGACACTGTCATGTCGTCGCAGTGGATGCAGCCGCCTGAAGACAGGGCGAGGGCTGCGTGGTCTCAGCCCAGGCAGAGAGCGCAGATCACATGGCGGTCTCCGTCGCTGAGCGGGGCTCTGCAAGAGCCACAGGAATTGCGAGGCATTTTGATAAAAACGCCTCGCGCTCTTTTAGTGGAGAGTGTGCGTCGCAGCGGCGAACACACACAGAGAGCAGTAAAAGGATACGACGCCGGATAGCGTGGCAGGAACGGATGGCTGAAGGCGGTGAGAATAGACCGGCTACTTCAGGCGCTGTCCTCTGCTTGCACTGTCGCTTGCTTCGACGGCGGCGGCTTCTCTCAAGATCCAGCGATGCGGAGAGCTTCGCTGAAGAGATGAAAACCAGGTAAGCAGCCTCTGAGCCTGTCCTTTTATATACGCTAAGCCATCCCCATTCTGGCGGGCTGTGACGCGTGAGGGCGCAACGTCACGCAGGGCTCAGTGGTAGGCTGTTGCAGTTGCCACAGTTGCTGCTAGTTAGCCCGCTCTAGGTCTGCTAGCTGCTGCAATTTTTGGGCTTCATATCTCGAGAAAAGATGACTTTACCCGTAGCGTAAGCAACTTACGCAATACGAGAGTACCTCTCGTAAGAGAACCAATGTATCTAAACCAATATAAACTTGAGAAAACCGATGTATACAAACCAATATATAGTTGAGGAAACCGATGTATCTAAACCAATATATAGTTGAGGAAACCGATGTATCTAAACCAATATATAGTTGAGGAAACCAATGTATCCAAACCAATATAGTTGAGGAAACCAATATATACAAACCAATATATAGTTGAGGAAACCAATGTATCCAAACCAATATATAGTTGAGGAAACCAATGTATCCAAACCAATATATAGTTGAGGAAACCAATGTATCCAAACCAATATATAGTTGAGGAAACCAATGTATCCAAACCAATATATAGTTGAGGAAACCAATGTATCCAAACCAATATATAGTTGAGGAAACCAATGTATCTTAACCAATATATAGTTGAGGAAACCAATGTATCTTAACTAATATATAGTTGAGGAAACCAATGTATCCAAACCAATATATAGTTGAGGAAACCAATGTATACAAACTAATATATAGTTGAGGAAACCAATGTATACAAACCAATATATAGTTGAGGAAACCAATGTATCCAAACCAATATATAGTTGAGGAAACCAATGTATCTAAACCAATATATAGTTGAGGAAACCAATGTATACAAACTAATATATAGTTGAGGAAACCAATGTATACAAACTAATATATAGTTGAGGAAACCAATGTATACAAACCAATATATAGTTGAGGAAACCAATGTATCCAAACCAATATATAGTTGAGGAAACCAATGTATACAAACCAATATATAGTTGAGGAAACCAATGTATACAAACTAATATATAGTTGAGGAAACCAATGTATCCAAACCAATATATAGTTGAGGAAACCAATGTATCCAAACCAATATATAGTTGAGGAAACCAATGTATCCAAACCAATATATAGTTGAGGAAACCAGTGTATCCAAAACAATATATAGTTGAGGAAACCAGTGTATCCAAACCAATATATAGTTGAAGAAACCAGTGTATCCAAACCAATATATAGTTGAGGAAACCAATGTATACCCGAGCCAACCAATGTATCTAACCAAAATATACTTGAAGAAAACCATATAAATTCAGATTCAGATTCAGATATCTTTATTAGTCCCCAAGGGGGCAATTCAGTTCTACAGCCAACTATGGGAAGCCGTTCAGGAAATAATTCATGTGTATTGTGTGAATATGGATTGGTTCACTGGTTGAATGTATGGTTTAATGACAAACGCATTGGTTTATAATACATTGGTATAACCAGACATATACTGGTTTAGATACATCGGTCTGATCAAGTGTACATGGGTTGTCTCCTTTATACACTGGTTTGTTCGAGTAAACATTGGGCTCCTCAAATATGCATTGGTTTCCCCAACTATATATTGGTTTGAATACATCGGTTTCCTCAAGTATATATTGGTTTCTTCAGTTATACATTGGTTTGTATATATATTGTTTTCATCAAGTATATTTTGGTTAGATACATTGGTTGGCTCGGGTATACATTGGTTTCCTCAACTATATATTGGTTTGTATACATTGGTTTCCTCAACTATATATTGGTTTGTATACATTGGTTTCCTCAACTATATATTAGTTTAGATACATCGGTTTCCTCAACTATATATTGATTTGTATACATTGGTTTCCTCAACTATATATTGGTTTAGATACATTGGTTGGCTCATACATTGGTTTAGATACATTAAAGTTTGTTAATTTATACATTTGTTTGTTGAAATACATGTTGTTGGCTCAAATGTAAATTGGTAAGAACACATTGGTTTGCTGGTGAGTTGATGGGGTTATCACAACTGTTTTCTACATGTCAAAATATTATTTTATTACATTAAACAAGAGGTATAACTAAAAGAGTGTATAGAGTGCACATAATTTGCTTAAGTATTTTAATTAATATACACTCCTTAACATATTGATTCATCCAAAGTGTATTTCCTAGATTGATTTCTTTGTTACTCATGTGAAATTGTCGGGGTATTGTCGGGAGTTAGTCCTACACAGTAATACATTAACAGCACAGACACAAAGAAGAAGTAGGAGTTTAATAAAAACATTTTTGATCAGGTCTGTTGATTTTTATTATAATTAAAGCATTTGTATATTCTGACAGTTTCTTCAAAGATATGCATATAGTGTGCTGTTTTTATGCATTCATGACCAAAAAAAAATGTGTTAAAAATATTTTTATGAGTATTTGAGATGTTTCTTCCTATGAGCATTGGAGGAAGATTGCACAACTGGATAATTTGAGCTGACAATTATGGCGGATACTGTAAAATACGGTATATCCTAAATATAAGTAATAGCAGACAATTGAGGGAATTATGATAAATTATATTTTTAAGCAAATACAAGCTAATAGGATGAACACATACTGAGAATTGAGGAATATACTGTAGAGGAGAGGTCATATGTCATACCAGGCTTGCAGGAAGGGTTGTTTTTGCATATCAGTATTATAAAAAGCAGCATTATGCCAAAGTGAATTCAAGCGTGTGCCTATACTACTATAATCTTTTTCATTGTAGATCCATACCATACTCATAATCCGTAGCTGACATAATTGTTGTCTATTATTATATATTTGTTTTAAAGACAACAAATATATAATAATAATAATAATAATAGACAATAATTATGTCAGCTATGGATTATGAGTTTTTAAAGGGGGGGTTTGAGTACCCGAACGATCCTAGGAGCTATGTTGTCCGGGGCTATATTGCCCCTGGTAGGGTCTCCCAAGGCAAACAAGGTCCTAGGTGACGGGTCAGACTAAGAGCGGTTCATAAACCATTTATGTTACAAGCAAAAACAAGGACTGTGACGTCGCTCAGCATGGCGCAGCCGGGGCCCCACCCTGAAGCCAGGCCCGGGGTTGGAGCTCGCATGCAAGCGCCTGGTAGCCGGGCCTCCCCCCATGGGCTCAGTCCGAAGGAGTGATGTGGGGCCCCTCTCCCGTGGGCTCACCACCTGCAGAAGCGACTGTAAGGGGCATAGTGGATCGGGCAGCAGTCGAAGGCGGGGGCCCCGACAACCCGATCCCTGGACACGGAAACTATAGCTTTAGGGATGTGGAACATCACCTCACTGGCGGGGAAGGAGCCTGAGAGTGTGCGTGAGGTTGAGAGGTACCGACTAGAGATAGTCGGGCTCACCTCCACGCACGGCTTGGGCTCTGGAACCACACTCCTTGAGAGAGGATGGACTCTATACCACTCTGGAGTTGCCCATGATGAGAGGCGGTGTGGGTTTGCTGGTGTGGGTTTGCTTATAGCCCCCCAGCTAAGCCGCCATGTGTTGGAGTTCACCCCAGTGAACGAGAGGGGCGCTTCCCTGCGCCTTCGGGTCGGGGATAGGTCTCTCACTGTCATGTGTGCCTACGGGCCGAACGGCAGTGCAGATCGGCTGATTTGAACCCGAGCGGTGTTCAGTTATTGGATTTCTGCGCTAGTTACAGCTTGTCCATAACGAACACCATGTTCAAGCATAAGGGTGTCCATCAGTGCACGTGGCACCAGGACACCCTAGGCCGGAGGTCAATGATCGACTTTGGCTGCCGTATGTCTTGGACACTCGGGTGAAGAGAGGGGCGGAGCTGTCATCTGATCACCACCTGGTGGTGAGTTGGATCCGATGGTGGGGGAGGAAGCTGGACAGACTCGGCAGACCCAAACGTACTGTGAGGGTCTGCTGGGAACGTTTGGCCGAGTCTCCTGTCAGAGAGATCTTCAACTCCCACCTCCGGGGGAGCTTCGACCGGATCCCGAGGGAGTCTGGAGATATTGAGTCCCAGTGGACCATGTTCTCCACCTCCATTGTCGACACGGGCGCTCGGAGCTGTGGTCGTAAGGTCTCCGGTGCCTGTCAAGGCGGCAATCCCCGAATCCGGTGGTGGACACCGAAAGTAAGGGATGCCGTCAAGCTGAAGAAGGAGTCCTATCGGGCCTGGCTGGCTTGTGGGACTCCTGAGGCAGCTGACAGGTACCGGCAGGCCAAGCGGACTGCAGCCTGGGTGGTTGGGGAGGAAAAAACTCGGGCCTGGGAGGAGTTCGGTGAGGCCATGGAGAAGGACTACCAGTTGGCCTCGAAGAGATTCTGGCAAACCGTCCGGCGCCTCAGGAGGGGGAAGCAGTACCCTACCAACACTGTTTACAGTGGAAGTGGGCAGCTGTTGACCTCAACTGGGGATGTCGTCGGACGGTGGAAGGAATACTTCGAGGATCTCCTCAATCCTACCGACACGTCTTCCATTGAGGAAGCAGAGGCCGAGGGCTCGGAGCTGGACTCGTCCATCACCCGGGCTGAAGTCACCGAGGTAGTCAAGAAGCTGGATGTTGTCAACATCTCTGGATGTTGTCAAGTCAAGTCAAGTCAAGTTTATTTGTATAGCGCTTTTCACAATACAGATTGTATCAAAGCAGCTTCACAGTATTCAATTTAAATAATACAACAAAGTTTGTTTCAAGAGGAATTTATTGATTGATAAAATTAAATTAAATATCCCCAAAATATCCCCAACTGAGCAAGCCAAAGGCAACAGTGGCAAGGAACCGAAAAACTCCATCAAGTGACCTAATGGTGTCCTAAAACTCCATCAGGTGACCTAATGGAGAAAAAAAACCTTGGGAGAACCCAGGCTCAGTCGGGGCCAGTTCTCCTCTGGCATTTATGAGCTAGAGGCCGGATTGTAGTTTGAACTGTGGGATTATATGAATGCCTGGCTGAAGAGATGCGACTTTAATCTAGTTTTAAACTGGGAGAGCGAGTCTGAGCAACGAACAGTATCAGGAAGACTATTCCAGAGTTTTGGAGCCAAATGTGAAAATGCTCTCCCTCCTTTGGTGGTTCTGAATATCCTAGGTATGACCAAAAGCCTTGAATTTAGTGATCTTAAAGAGCGCGATGGATTATAGGGCGATAGAAGATCCGTTAAATAGACTGGAGCTAAGCCGTTTAGGGCTTTATAAGTCAGTAGCAATACCTTGTAATTAATACAGAACTTTATAGGTAACCAATGCAGTGATGATAAAATCGGTGTTATATGATCATATTTTCTTGATCTCGTAAGAACTCTAGCGGCGGCATTTTGGACTAACTGTAGCTTGTTTATTGAGGATGCAGGACAACCAACTAATAAGGCATTACAGTAATCCAGTCTCGAGGTCATGAATGCATGAACTAACTTTTCTGCATCAGAAACTGATAGCATATTACGTAGCTTAGCAATGTTTCTAAGGTGGAAAAAGGCTGTTTTTGTAACATATGAAATATGATTTTCAAAAGACAGGTTGCAATCGAGTATAACACCCAGGTCTTTTACTGTAGCGGATAAAGTAACAGGACATCCTATGATGTTAAAGTTGTATTGTGCGAGGTTTTGTGGGCGGTTTTTTGAACCGATAAGTATTACCTCTGTCTTGTCTGGATTTAATAAAAGAAAATTACGCGTCATCCAATCTTTTATATCTTTAACACACTCTGTCAATTTGGAAAATTTAGCGTTTTCATCCGGCCTTGATGAAATATATATTTGAGTGTCATCAGCATAACAATGGAAACTAATTCCATGTTTCCTTATAATATTTCCAAGTGGCATCATATATATTGAAAATAACAGAGGGCCTAACACAGATCCCTGCGGCACTCCATAGTTTACTGGAGTTATGATCGATTTTTCTCCATTTAAATAGACAAAATGGTAGCGGTCAGATAGGTATGATTTGAACCAGCTTGGTGCTTGTCCTTGAACACCAGTATAATTTTGTAGTCGATCTAAGAGTATTGTGTGATCTATAGTATCGAACGCAGCACTAAGATCAAGTAAAACTAGTATTGAGATACAGCCTTGGTCAGAAGCTAAAAGTAAATCATTTGTGATTTTAACGAGCGCAGTTTCAGTGCTATGATGCGGTCTGAATCCAGACTGAAACTTTTCATAGATATCATTTTGTTGCAAGAAAGAGCCCAGTTGAGCGGACACCACTTTTTCTAATATTTTAGACATAAATGGAAGATTTGAAATGGGTCTATAATTTGCTAGATTATTATGATCTAATTGTGGTTTCTTAATGAGAGGTTTTATAACTGCCAGTTTAAATGTTCTTGGAACATGACCTAAAGATAAAGACGAGTTAATAATATTGAGGAGAGGCTCTTCCACTACAGGTAACACTTCTTTCAGTAGTTTAGTTGGTATAGGGTCTAATAAACATGTTGTTGTTTTAGATGAATTGATAAGTTTATTTAACTCTTTTTGTTCTATAGTTGTAAAGCACTGTAATTGTTCTTGCGGGGTGATAATTGAAGCTGAATTATAAGGCGCGATTGAAGATTGAACGTTTACAATTGTGGTTCTGATGCTTTCTATTTTCTCAGTGAAGAAGTTCATGAAATCATTACTACTGAACTGTAACGGGATATTTTGTTCGGGTGACGTCTGTTTGTTTGTTAGTCTAGCCACGGTGTTAAATAAAAACCTTGGATTATTTTGGTTGTTTTCTATTAGTTTGCGGAGGTGCTCAGCCCTGGCCGCTTTTAGGGCCTTTTTATAACGTGACATACTGTCTTTCCACGCGATTCTAAAGACCTCTAAATTAGTTTGTTTCCATTTACGCTCTAAAATACGGGTTTCTCTCTTTAAAACATGCGTAGTATTGTTATACCATGGTGCTTTATTTTTCTCTCTGACCTTTTTTAATTTAATAGGTGCAACCACATCCAATGTTCTAGAGAGAATGGTGCTCATAGTGCTTGTTAGTTCTTCTAGTTCATCTGTTTGTTTGGGTTCAGGCAGCAGCTGAGACAGATTAGATAAGCAATTTGAGAAATTATCTATGGTGGATGGGAGGATTGTTCTGCCTGGTTGATAACGCGACGCTGCATGACATATTACAGCAGTACGTAATATGCAAGTTACCATGTAGTGATCAGTGACTTCATCACTTTGTGGAATGATATCTATATCGGTTGGATCGGTTCCATGTGATATAATTAAATCGAGTGTATGATTAAGACGATGTGTTGGTCTGATGACGTTTTGCTTGACCCCAAATGAATTTAATAAATCTGTAAACGCAGCTCCTAACGCATCATTTGGATTATCTACATGTATGTTAAAATCTCCAACAATTAATGCTTTATCGACATTGACTAATAGGTCTGAGAGAAAATCTGCAAACTCTTTTAGGAAATCAGCGTAAGGCCCTGGCGGTCTATATACGGTAGCCAATGCTAGAGATAATAGTGATGTTTTTCTAACATCTAAGAGCGTAACATTTAGTACAAGTACTTCAAATGAAATAAACTTATAACCCGTTTTCTGAGTAACATTTAGAATATCTCTATAAATGGTTGCAACACCTCCGCCACGACCAATCAGACGGGGCTCATGCTTATAACAGTATCCAGGAGGAGTAGACTCATTAATACCGAAATAATCATTTGGTTTAAGCCAGGTTTCAGTAAGGCAAAGTACATCGAAGCTATTATCTGTGACTATTTCATTTACAATAACTGCCTTAGGTGTGAGTGATCTAATGTTTAGAAGACCTAGCTTTAGAAATAGTTTTTGTTTACTAATAGCAACATTTTCTGTTTTAATAACAATTAGATTTTTCCTAGATCCTGCATTAGATTTATTATTTGATCTCACTAAACGAGGAATAGACACGGTTTCTATGCAATGTTCTACACTACTATTTATATCAGTTGAATTGGTGCAGCAGAGACTATGATTTGGACTTTTGGTTACTAGTCAAAGGGTATTTAACTTTTTAGAGATGTTATCTGACAGAAGAGCCGCTCCGAATCTGCTTGGGTGTAAGCCATCAGCACGGAAAAGCCTAGGACGCTCCCAAAACAGATTCCAATTATTTACAAAGAGCAGTTTCTGCTCATTGCACCATGACATTAACCATTCATTTAGCGCAAATAATCTGCTGAACTTTTCATGCCCTAGTCGGTACGTGGGAAGCGGTCCTGACACAATGATCGTTGTTTCAGGCGATGTGCTGCGTACCGTATCGAATAGATTCCTGAAGTCTTTCTTCAGAATCTCCGTCTGGCGCAGCCTGATGTCGTTCACTCCCGCGTGCAGGACCACAGTTCCGACGCGCTCGTCACCGTTCAGGATCTCAGGAACGCGAGCAGCGATTTCAGAAACACAAGCACCAGGAAAGCAGTGACTGTGCACCTTACTTTTACCTAACGTAGCGTGTACACAGTGGTGGAGGAAGTACTTAAGTTTAGTACTTAAGTAAAAGTACAACTACCCTGCAAAATATATACTTAAGTAAAAGTATAATTACTACATCAACATCTTACTTAAGTAAAAGTCCTAAGTACATACTTTTAAATTTACTTTAAAGTATTTTTTTAAGTAAAAGTACACAATCAGTTGTCTCAATGTCTGGGCTGTTCAATTGTAATAATCACAAACAATTTCTATTGTGTACTGGAAAGGGTTGTTGTGCAAGCTCTCTGCAATACTGACACACTGTAAAAATCTGGTTATTTACTTATTACTCATTAAAAAATAATTAAGCTAAGCCAATTATGACATACAATTTATTTTATTTTTACTATACTATTAAAAGCAGTAAAAAAAACTCAAAAGTACACAGGTGAGTGTTATTCTGAACACTTTAATAAAATTTGTATGACCAGTTTATTCTGCTCAACAACAGTTGCTTTAGTCCTTTACCTTGGCCTGCATGGGGAAAACGTAGCAAAAACTGCATTTGAGGCTTATACTTCATTGATTACAGAAAATCCAAAAGCATTAGGCTAATAATGTATAACACATTAGAATGAGAAAAAAATAAGCACCAAACAAAATTTGACAAGGGTGAGTGCTTCTCTTAAAACATGCAAGCAATATTGCTATTTAGAACTCTGATCAACCTAACATTAACAGGACAAAAAAAACAGAATCTATGTGAAAAACAATGAAGTCAATATAAAGGCAGATGTTACGATAAGAAACTTAAAAACAAAGGACCTTCAAATAAAACTTTTGTCCAGGCAATCAAAGGTCAAAAGGGCAAAATGCCCCTATAGAACATGAGAGTATTAGAGCCCTAATACTGTATTTGGTTCCGCATAGCATTACCAATAGTTTTTGTTCAATTTCAACAAAATTTGGTTCTCAAAGCTTTTTGATCCTAGCCTGCCTCTTTTTGCAGAAAAAATGTGCCCTGCTGTGCTAAACATTCGTTCGCATGCTGCTGATGCGGGCAATGGTGTGTTGAGCTTCAGGGACAAATTCAAAACTGTGGGCACTGACTTGAGTATGTCCATTGAGGTAGAAGTGTTGGCCAGATAGGCATCCAACTGTTTTGTGGTTTCGTGGACATTTCCCTTCATAAGGCCAAAAAAGTCTTCCTCCTCAGATCCAGAATGGCTACCAGGTGATGATAAGGCTGGCTCTTCCTCCATGTGTGTCTTGATGTAGTCCATGCCTGCACAAAAAAAAAAAAAATCCAAACATGAATGAAGAGTATTTCTGTCTAGCCTTTTAAAATACCAGTTAGCTTTGAAAATAACATATATTGGTTAAAATGAACCACTACCCATTATTCTATTAACAAATGAATGCTTGACAAAGAAATTATTTAAATGACTTACCCAACTTTAACAAGTTTTCATTGCTTGTCCATGATGTGCGAAACTTAGGAAGTAAAATTGCAGCAGATATGAGTTCTGGGTCATTCATCATTTTTCCAAACCGCTGCTGTATTCCTTCCTGAAGAGCAGAGATCAGTGGCTGGCAGAACTTGGATGAAGTTTGGAGGCGGTCCAGCTTCACAGTTAGGAGCGTTATAGTGGGTACCAGCCATCCCATGTGGACATCCACCTCTCCCTGCAATATGTTGAGTGCCTTAGAGACTGGGTTCATGGTTGATGCATAGTCAGACAAGAAAGCAAGTTCTGCGGGCTGAACCTGTAAAACACCATGTGAGAACATGCATAATGTCAGCATGATAAGCATAGGCTACACTATTGCAGTTCAATTAAATGGAATAAATCATTAGTAAACAACATTATTTCACACAATCAATAGCCTACCACATCACAACTACGTATCTGCTCCATGACAAACTTACATTGGGACTTTAAGTGCAATGGTCACTGCTCTGACTGCTCCTTCTCCACTTTCCCTAATTATCCTCAGTATTCGCTCAACTGCAAGGAAGAGAGAGTTCCACCTGGTCTCAACTGGACGGATCAATTGCAGCTTGCACTCCCTCTCAATAACCTCTGCAGCTGTAGATGACCGGGCACTCTTATTCCAAAGAGCTGAGCACTTGGCAAATGCTGCATGAGATATCTTCTTGTACATACCATTTGATTCAGCTTTTCTAGCATCTACGGTTGAGATCAAATTCAGAACATGACAGGCACAACGGTGATGCTTTGGAAGCTGATATTCAGAACACTCATCTTCTTCCTCCATCAAAGCTTCCACTTCAACACCCTCTGTCTCCTCTTCTGCATCCTCCTCTTCACTGTCATTTACACCTTTACTCTCATCTTTAGTTGAACTTCCTTCATCTTCACATGCATAAACTCGGAAGGCCTTAATAAAGTTTGAGGCATTATCTGTTGTGGTCCTAACAATTTTTTCACGGATGTTATACTCACTGTGAATATCATTAAGTGCACTGGCTAACACATCATAAGAATGTGTCCCTTTCAGCCTTTTACAAGCCAGAGCCACAGACTTTCTTTCTAGGGTATCTGGCTCTATCCAGTGGGCAGTAACCCCAATGAAACTTTGCCTATGAGCTGTCCAACAGTCTGTAGTCGTGGCGATATACTTAACAGTCTGCATTGCATTCTTCAATTTTTCTTTCATTTGCTTTGTGCACTTATCAATTCTCTCTCTCAATGTTGTACGTGACATGACTGTGTAATCAGGTTGAGTACAATGTATTAAATCTACAAACCCAGTCTGTTCTACTACTCCAAAAGGGTGCAAACCCTGGACAATAAAGTTAACCACTGCAAGGTCTATGGTCTTCTGAGATGCTTTGATGTCCTCAAGTTTTCGCTGCTTTATTGAAGAACCTCCATCAGCAAACAATGTCCCCTTCTTTTTAGAAGAAGTTGCTGCCAAGTACTCCTTCAGAAGTGGTCTGTGCTTTCTCTATAAAAGATAGTGACAACAGAATTAATACACGTTTAGCATTAGTAGTATTAGTATTTAGTAATATAGTCAATCTACAACCAAAATAAATCTCACAACATAATGTAAAATATTTTTTAAGGGTTCAAGAATTAATCTAAACCACTACTAGTTAAGTGCAAGTGCAAACACTAACCTTACATCTTACTAGCATATTACTTTGTTATGACTGGCAACATGCAAGTACCACACAAGCAAAAAGCTACTGTATTTGCCATGTTAAACTAAGAGTTTGGACCCTAAAGTTACAGGATTTTACATTTACGTTAATACAAAACCGCAGTGTATGGGGCACTGAAACGCGAAACCAACGTGATTACATCTTTAGACTAAAAAGACAAGCTACTGACACTTACAACCAAGCATATCACACGGGTAAAATTGGTTTGATATTCGCATATACTTTTGCGCTAAATATATATATATATATATATATGTTTGCAAATTCTAAAAATGTCATGATATTGACGAAAAACAACTGTCATAGTGCAAAATTGTTCACAATCGAATCAAACCAAGATATAGGCTAGTTTTGCCTGCATGCTTACTTGTGAATGTCAACTAAATACCCAATGTTGAATGGTAAAGAAGCTAGGGGCCGTATAAAAAGTTTGAAAAAATTTTCATCGAGTCAAAAAAACCCAGCTATTTTAGCCAACTACAAATGTACAGATAGCAGTAGTTTGCTCATCTCCAAAAATGTAACGTACTAGCAAGCTATCCTCCCTGCTGTGCTAATAACCAGCTAATGAAGTTGCCCTGTTAGGGTACCACTAACTTACGCCAAACAAATATTATACTGGTGTGATATTTTTGTTATGTTGACATCCGTTTTTCTATAACAGTCATAGCAAGTTTGTAACTTAAATATTAATAGCATTGCATGTCTTACCTCTATATGTTTCTTCAAATTTGAAGGGGAGTTTTTAAACGCCAACAGTTCTTTGCGTTGAGGTAGGCACTTGACACATTGAAAACGCCAGGAGTCATTCTTTGAACCTTTAAATTCAAATAACTTGCTTAAATAAGGCCAGGGATGTCTCTCAGAATCAGAGCTGCAGGGCACAGGCTCAAGCTCCGTCGACGTTGTTGGCTCTTCGTCCATGTTTGATATTTGGTGTCCACCGTGTCCTTTTCTTCGATTTACATCAGTTCCGCTTGTGTTGTTTCAAAACGCGCGCTGAGCGCGTGAGTTCTTTGACCAATCAGATCTCCGATCTGTTTCAACGTGCATTGGCCAGCAACGCCAAAACGTCAGTCGACCAAAACATTTTTATGCAAGATTCGGAAGGATGTAACGACACGCATTTTAATAATGTAGTGGAGTACAAAGTACAGATAATTGCTGAAAAATCTACTTGAGTAAAAGTATAAGTATGCATTATTTTTTTTACTTAAGTAAAGTATAGATACGTAAAAATGTACTTAAGTACAGTAACGAAGTACAAATACTTCGTTACATTCCACCACTGCGTGTACATGCCGAACGATGGAATCGCCGATGATCACAGCATCGTGTTCTGTTTCGCGTAGAGGGGAGAAGCGGTTTTGTGTGGATAACTCGAAAACCGGGAGGGTCGGAGAAAGTCTTGGTCTAAACCTGACTCGCGTCTTCCGCTGCGGAACCACCCAGGCTTCGTGGTGGCGTGTTGGAGCCGGAGTGAACGAGACCATGGCTGATTTCGACCGATGCTGAGGAACGCACGGAGTAGACGCGGTCGGAGTCAGCGGGTTAGTAACGTTAAACACTGATTTGTGTGCATCGGCACGTGATGTTTCAAGAGCCAAACACCGGTCTCTCAGCTCGGCCTGTCTCAATAAAAGGTTGTGGATCTGTTTCTCAACAGCTTCCAGCTCAGACTGCAGTGCGTGCAGCTCAAATGTGTCCTCACCTGCACCAAGCGGTAGACTACTTACATCTGATATATTCGCCATTTTAACAGATGGACAGTGGGTTAGCAACGAAGCTACCAGTGATGCTATCAATATTAATACTAATTTATATTATAAGTTTGTTTGTTTGTAAGTGAGTGTGGAGAAGACGCGTTCAGCCGTGATCCACGGACGTAACCTTTAAGAGTATGCAGCGTTGGATCACTAATAGGCTTGAGACGCGTCTGCTCAACAGTCCGCGTTGTAACAATGAGGTTTGAGCAGTAGTGCTTCTCAGTGAGGAAAAGTAGAAAATCTTTGTTGTAAGCGAGTTTAAAGAGAAAAATCAAGAATTATAAATCAAATCGATAGAGCTCCAAAAACAACAACGCATTCAGACGCGACGCATGATAATAACAGGACAAGACATTACTCACCGTGTTTGTTGAGTGATTCTTACTCACCTGAGCTTTTATGAACTCAAAGGCGCGAGAGAAAATAAATAAATAAAAATAGCTGAGCGCACGGGTGGCGCTAACAGGCTAGCGAATTACCAGCGTGTTGTGTTAGTAGTAACGGAAGCCAGCGATGTTGGGTAAGCTGTATTTAGTAGTAGTATAAACAACTAGAAATTGTAGTAAATGATGGTTCAAAACAAGGAAATACGAGGCTATACGAGGCTAATACGAGGCTAATACGGAGCTTACAGCACCGAAGCAGACAAAACCTTCGTTGTGGGGCTGTCTTGGCTGACACGCCTCTGCAACATTGCGTGGGGGTCGGGGACAGTACCTTTGGGCTGGCAGACCGGGTTGGTGGTCCCTCTTTTTAAGAAGGAGGACCGGAGGGTGTGATCCAACTACAGGGTACTGGAGAGGAGAATACGGCCGATAGTAGAACCTCGGATTCAGGAGGAACAGTGCAGTTTTCGTCCCGGTCGTTTGCCCAACCAATCAACATGTGCTTTGTGGATTTGGAGAAGGCATTCGACTGTGTCCCTCGTGGCATCCTGTGGAGGGTGCTCTGGGAGTATGGGGTCCGGGGCCCATTGCTAAGGGCTGTCCGGTCCCTGTACGTCTGGAGCAGGAGCTTGGTTCGCATTGCCGGCAGTAAGTCAGACTTGTTTAACATATATAATTCAATTATATATATTTTTTTTTTTTTTTTTTTTTGTCATGAATGCATAAAACCAGCACACTATATGCATATCTTTAAAAATAAACTATCAGAATATACAAATGCTTTAATTATAATAAAAATCAACAGGCCTGATCAAAAATGTTTTTATTAAACTCCTACTTCTTTTTTGTGTCTGTGTTGTTAATTTTTTTTCTGTGTAGGACTAACTGCCGACAATACCCCGACAATTTCACATGAGTAACAAAGAAATCACTCTAGGAAATACAATTTGGATGAATCAATATTTTAAGGAATGTATATTAATTAAAATACTTA
This sequence comes from Leuciscus leuciscus, assembly GCF_965113295.1. Classification (NCBI taxonomy): domain Eukaryota; kingdom Metazoa; phylum Chordata; class Actinopteri; order Cypriniformes; family Leuciscidae; genus Leuciscus; species Leuciscus leuciscus. The sequence continues at coordinate 37,585,826 of NC_138746.1, forward strand.
AGCAAATGATGTGCACTCTATACACTCTTTTAGTCATACCTCTTGTTTAAATTAATAAAACAATATTTTGACATGTAGAATACAATTGTGATAACCCCATCAATTCACCAGCAAACCAATGTGTTCTTACCAATTTGCATTTGAGCCAACAACATGTATTTCAACAAACAAATGTATAAATGAACAAAGTTTAATGTATCTAAACCAATATATAGTTGAGGAAACCGATATATACAAACCAATATATAGTTGAGGAAACCGATGTATCTAAACCAATATATAGTTGAGGAAACCAATATATAGATGAGAAAACCAATATATAGTTGAGGAAACCAATATATAGTTGAGGAAACCAATATATAGTTGAGGAAACCAATGTATCTAAACCAATATATAATTGAGGAAACCAATATATAGTTGAGGAAACCAATATATAGTTGAGAAAACCAATATATAGTTGAGGAAACCAATATATAGTTGAGGAAACCAATATATAGTTGAGGAAACCAATATATAGTTGAGGAAACCAATGTATCTAAACCAATATATAATTGAGGAAACCAATATATAATTGAGGAAACCAATATATAGTTGAGGAAACCAATATATAGTTGAGGAAACCAATGTATCTAAACCAATATATAATTGAGGAAACCAATATATAGTTGAGGAAACCAATATATAGTTGAGGAAACCAATGTATCGAAACCAATATATAGTTGAGGAAACCAATATATAGTTGAGGAAACCAATGTATCTAAACCAATATATAATTGAGAAAACCAATATATAGTTGAGGAAACCAATATATAGTTGAGAAAACCAATATATAGTTGAGGAAACCAATATATAGTTGAGGAAACCAATATATAGTTGAGGAAACCAATATATAGTTGAGGAAACCAATGTATCTAAACCAATATATAATTGAGGAAACCAATATATAGTTGAGGAAACCAATATATAGTTGAGGAAACCAATGTATCTAAACCAATATATAATTGAGGAAACCAATATATAGTTGAGGAATCCAATATATAGTTGAGGAAACCAATATATAGTTGAGGAAACCAATATATAGTTGAGGAAACCAATATATAGTTGAGGAAACCAATATATAATTGAGGAAACCAATATATAGTTGAGGAAACCAATATATAGTTGAGAAAACCAATATATAGTTGAGGAAACCAATATATAGTTGAGGAAACCAATGTATCTAAACCAATATATAATTGAGGAAACCAATATATAATTGAGGAAACCAATATATAGTTGAGGAAACCAATATATAGTTGAGGAAACCAATGTATCGAAACCAATATATAGTTGAGGAAACCAATATATAGTTGAGGAAACCGATGTATCTAAACCAATATATAATTGAGAAAACCAATATATAGTTGAGGAAACCAATATATAGTTCAGAAAACCAATATATAGTTGAGGAAACCAATATATAGTTGAGGAAACCAATATATAGTTGAAGAAACCAATATATAGTTGAGGAAACCAATGTATCTAAACCAATATATAATTGAGGAAACCAATATATAGTTGAGGAAACCAATGTATCTAAACCAATATATAATTGAGGAAACCAATATATAATTGAGGAAACCAATATATAGTTGAGGAAACCAATATATAGTTGAGGAAACCATTGTATCTAAACCAATATATAGTTGAGAAAACGTCTCGGGTTACGTATGTAACCCTTGTTCCCTGAGAAAGGGAACGAGACACTGCGTCGGTGACGACACTAGGGGGGAACGCCCTTCAGCGTAGCGCGTCTGAATTTATGAATGAAACCGAATCCAATCCTATTGGCGTTGCGTGATGACGTAGCGTGTGACGGCATAAGCGGATGTATACAAAAGCACGCCGGCACACAGAAATGTCAGCTTTTGCTATGAAGCAAGTGCTCCAGGCGGGGTGAGGTGTGGCGAACCGACGCAGTGTCTCGTTCCCTTTCTCAGGGAACAAGGGTTACATACGTAACCCGAGACGTTCCCTTTCGAGGGAACTCGAACTGCGTCGGTGACGACACTAGGGGAACGAGATACCCACTATACCACAACGAACCCCGCTCATCCTAGTGTGAAGCTGTCTTCAGGCACAACTTAGGACGAAAGCACTCGTGCACCGGGTGTAGAGGAAAGGTCCAGACTGTAAAACCTCATGAATGTGTGCGGAGTGGCCCAGCCAGCCGCCTCACATATGTCCTGGATAGAAATCCCTGAAAGGAGGGCTCTAGAGGATGCCATGCCTCTGGTGGAGTGAGCTCTCACGGCCATAGGTGAAGGCAATTTGCGCACCTGATAGGCCAGGGAAATAGTCTGAACGATCCAGTTGCTGATGGTCTGCTTAGAGGCGGGGAAGCCCCTTCTTGGGCGACCCAAAACACACCAGCAACTGGTCTGACTTCCGCCATGAGGAGGACCTCTGAATATAACACTGCAGTGCTCTGACAGGGCAGAGCAGATGAAGTCTCTCCTCATCCGCCGTCACATGAGGTGGAGGATAAAATGCCTGCAGAACCATGACCCGTGCCACATTAGATGGCACCTTGGGCAAATAGCCGGGCCTGGGATGTAAGATGGCCTTAATGTTGCCTGGAGCAAACTCCAAGCACCCATTGGAAATAGAGAGCGCCTGGAGATCTCCTACCCTCCTCAGAGAAGTGATGGCCAACAAAAAGGCCACCTTAAACGAAAGGTTCTTGGCCTCAGCCGACTCCAATGGTTCGAAGGGAGCCTCAGCCAGCCCCTCGAGAACCACTGCCAGGTCCCAAGAGGGAACTCTGGTGCGAGTCGCAGGTCTCGTCCTCCAGGCTCCACGTAGGAAGCGTACGACCAGGTGATGCCTCCCCAGCGGGCCATCACCCAGAGGAGCGTGGAAAGCCGCAATGGCAGCCACATAAACCTTGAGTGTGGACGGGGTAAGTCCGGCAGAAAAGCGGTCTTGGAGAACTCCAGTACTGAAGCCACTGGGCAGTTAACTGGGTCCAAATCACGCTCTCTGCACCAAACGGAAAATACATTCCACTTAAGGCCGTATAACTTCCTCGTGGAGGGAGCTCTGGAAGTTAATATGGTTTCGACCACTCCAGCTGACAGGCCGGCTTCTAGGTACTGTGCCCCCTCAGGGGCCAGACCCACAGTTTCCACAGCTCGGGTCGAGGGTGGAGAACTGAGCCCTCCGCCTGGCACAGCAAGTCCCTCCTCAGAGGGATCTGCCATGGCGGGCCTGCCAGGTATGAAATGATGTCCGAGAACCATACTCGGGCCGGCCAAAACGGGGCTACTAAAAGTAGACTGACTCTGTCTCGACGGACCCTTTCCAGAACTGCTGGGAGCAGAGCGATTGGGGGAAAAGCATACAGACGTAGCCTCGGCCACGTCTGTACCATGGCATCCAACCCCAGCGGGGCTGGGTGCGTGAGGGAAAACCACAGTGGACAGTGGGACGTCTCTTGAGACGCGAACAGATCCACTTCCACTGGGCCGAATCTCACGCACATGGCCTCCACCACCTCTGGGTGGAGTCGCCACTCCCGGGGCCTCAGCCCCTGCCTCGGCAGTACGTCTGCTCCCTGATTCTGGTCCCCCGGGACATACATCGCCCTGAGAGACGATAGTCTCCGCTGGGACCACAGGAGGATCTGATGCGCCAGTCTGCACAGAGGGCGCGACCTCAGACCCCCCTGGCGGTTCAAATAAGACACCGACATGTTGTTGGTTCTTACAAGGACATGGCGACCATGGAGGTCTGGCAGGAAGCTCCTCAGAGCCCGGAACACTGCCAACATTTCTAGGCAATTTATGTGCCAAGAGGAATGATGGTCCTGCCAGAGGCCTCTCGTAAAACGGCCGTCCATGACCGCGCCCCAGCCCGTGAGGGAGGCATCTGTCGAAATAGATACTCGGCGACATAACGCTGCCAAATTGGGACCCTGGGACAAGAACCAAGGCTTCTTCCAAATTGACAGGGAACGAAGGCATCTGTGCGTAACCCTTATCAAGCGGAATGGGTTTCCCCTCGGGGAAAACCCCTTGGTTCTCAACCACCACTGTAAAGCTCTCATGTGTAGCAGGCCAGAAGGTATCACGCTGGACGCTGCTGCCATGAGACCCAACACTCTCTGAAAGTGTTTGACAGTGACGGCCTGGCCTAGCTTTAACCTGGACACTGTGGTCAGGATAGACTCGATCCGAGCAGGAGACAACTGAGCCCGCATCGTGACCGAGTCCCACACCACTCCCAGGAACGTGGTTCTCTGGGCTGGTGTCAACACGCTCTTCTTCATGTTGAGTCTTAACCCCAGGCTCTGGATGCGGGCGAGGACAACATCTCGATTCCGAATCGCCAGCTCTCGCGACTGGGCCAATATTAACCAGTCGTCGATGTAATTGAGCACCCTGATGCCCTCGAGCCTCAGGGGTGCTAGAGCTGCATCCATACACTTGGTAAATGTGCGAGGGGAGAGTGCTAGGCCGAACGGAAGAACCAGATATTGGAAAGCTTCGCCCCCGAAAGCAAACCTCAGGAACTTCCTGTGAGATGGAAGGATGGAGATGTGGAAGTAGGCGTCCTTTAGATCTATCGGGACAAACCAATCCTCGGATTGGATTTGACTCACGATGATGGGAATAGTGAGCATCATGAACCTGAACCTCCTCAGAGACCGATTCAAGTGCCTCAGGTCTAAAATTGGACGCAACCCTCCATCCTTCTTGGGAACTATGAAGTACCGGCTGTAGAACCCGGACTCCCTGACTGGTGGAGGAACATGCTCTATGACCCCTTTTTCCAGCAGCGAGTAAACTTCTTGTTCTAACACCAGACCCTGCTCTGGGTGCACGGTAGTCCAGACCACCCTTTTTCGTTGATACTTACCTTGGTGGGCGGACCCGGAACTACTGTCTGTACCCAACTTCTACAGTGCGCAGGACCCATGGAGAAATATTCGCGAGGCTTGCCATGCCTCAGCGAAATTTCCCAAGGGAACACCCTCAGGGCTGGTGTCCAGTGTTATGCGCGAGTCCTTGACGGCACCCTGAAGCGGAGGACCGTCAGGGAAAGACCGACAACGACTCACGGTGTGCGAACCCAAACGCTGTCTGACTGCAAGCCCTTGGGGCAGACAGGACAGCGTGTGCTCGCTGGAAGCTAGCGTGCCCCGAAGCGACAGAGACGGCAGGGATACTGACGCTAGCTTCCTGAGGGCCCAATGAGAGAGGGGACCTCGATCACTCTCTCTCGGGGGGGGCGGCCCTTTGAGGTCTCGTAAAAGCTAGGACCTCTTTCCCTTCGCCTTCCTAGACCGAAAGACGGTCCTCAGATCAGTTTTCTCGGGAGGCTGTGGGTGAGAGCGCCGCCTAGGGTCCCAAGCTTAGCTTTTGCTTTTTTTTTTTTTTTTTTTTGAGGGGAACCTCTAGAAGCGACACTCTCCTTCAGATGGTATGCTGAATTAAAATATCTAACCAAGTTTTAAAGTCAGAATATTTTAATTATTTTAATTCCTCAGAATTAAATGCAGCCATAACCACTGGATAGTTCATATATTTATTTATTTATACGATCTCCTACCCGCTGCCTCGGCAACGCGAGATACGAGCAGTTACAAATTGGCTTTCATCCCTCGAGAAGAAAGTCAATATAGGCGCGAGGCTGAAACACCCGAAACGCACGACTGTGTGCGGCGAGTTATTTCACAATGAGCAGCCAGCACCCTCAGGAGCTGACTGCGAATGCCTCGCACCCACAGTATTATTTTCCAGATAGCGTATGTCCCTTTTATTGCAGACCCTTAACGCGCGTTGCCTCAACAAACGCGAGATTCGAGTCTTTCACAATATATTGGCTTTCATCTCTCGAGAAGAAAGTCAGCAGGCGCGGCTGAAACACCCGAAACGCACAGCGTGCGGCGAGATATTTCTCAATGAACACAGCCAGCACCCCTCAGGGACTGACTGCATGGCTCGCACCCACACAGAATTATTGCAAACTGCAAAGTACACTCGTAATCAACACGCAGCCTCAGCAAACGCGAGATCCGAGCTACTAGATTCTGTATTGCAATGCAAAGCTTAGATCTACGCGCCGCCTCGGCCAACGCGAGATCCCAGCCACAGAATCTGATTGCAGAGTAGACTTGTAATCTACGCGCAGCCTCAGCAAACGCGAGATCCGAGCCCCTAGATTCTATATTGTAATGCAGACTTAACAGGACATACAACACCAAATAGGACAGACTTGTTTCACACACACAGAGCGCTTGCTGAATAGCAAAAAGCTGACATTTCTGTGTGCCGGCGTGCTTTTGTATACATCCGCTTATGCCGTCACACGCTACGTCATCACGCAACGCCAATAGGATTGGATTCGGTTTCATTCATAAATTCAGACGCGCTACGCTGAAGGGCGTTCCCCCCTAGTGTCGTCACCGACGCAGTTCGAGTTCCCTCGAAAGGGAACCAATGTATCTAAACCAATATATAATTGAGGAAACCAATATATAATTGAGGAAACCAATATATAGTTGAGGAAACCAATGTATCTAAACCAATATATAATTGAGGAAACCAATATATAGTTGAGGAAAACAATATATAGTTGAGGAAACCAATGTATCTAAACCAATATATAATTGAGGAAACCAATGTATCTAAACCAATATATAATTGAGGAAACCAATATATAATTGAGGAAACCAATATATAGTTGAGGAAACCAATATATAGTTGAGGAAACCAATGTATCTAAACCAATATATAGTTGAGGAAACCGATGTATCTAAACCAATATATAGTTGGGGAAACCAATGCATATTTGAGGAGCCCAATGTTTACTCGAACAAACCAGTGTATAAAGGAGCAAACCCATATACACTTGATCAGACCGATGTATCTAAACCAGTATATGTCTGGTTATACCAGTGTATTATAAACCAATGCGTTTGTCATTGAACCATACATTCAACCAGTAAACCAATCCATATTCACACAATACACATGAATTATTTCCTGAACGGCTTCCCATAGCCAACCAATCCAATAAGGGTTCAAATTAAATTATTAGCACATAATAAATATAAGGATTGTAAAGTAAAAAATGTATACAAAACAATCACACCAGACACACACACACACAGCACAACACACACATTCACCTGCCAGTGACAGAACAGCAGTGGAATACAAGAGCCATTTTGTGTAGTTATGAGTTATCATTTAAAAATCTTATAGCAGAGGGAATGAATGAGTTTGCATAGCGATTCGTTTTCCGTATTGGCACATGATACCGCCGACCTGACTGCATGAGAACAAATCCATTCTGGCACAGTATTTTATCTGCTTTTTGGACCACTCTTTTTTTCCAGAGAGAACAAAGATCATTTAATTGGGTACCAGTGATTTTTAAACATACTTTTACAATGTCGCTCAAACTCTTTTTGTCTTTTTTGAAAGAAAAAGTTAATAGACTCTCAATGAATGCCTGATAGAATGTACATAAAATTATTTTACAAACCCCAAAGGAGTTCAACTTCCTCAGTAGGTATATACGCTGATTTCACGCAGCCGCCATTTTGAAATCGAAAGTGAGGC